>NW_017100254.1:1798053-1847482 GCF_001263275.1 Habropoda laboriosa | reverse complement strand
TCTCCCAAGTTCGGCTGTTCGTTGTGCACTTGAACTCGATGCCACTGCTTCTTGCATGCAGCGGCAATTTGTGAGGAATTAGTTCACACGCACGAATTATAAAGCTATGCTAATTATGTACACTGATTCGAAATACGCGTATAATCGAGACAAGCACTGAATTTCCTGCAAGACTATGTCGCGATGTATGAGCGTCGTTCCGTCGAGGCACTCGTTCGGCAGCCTGGTAAACACCGACTGAGGACGAGTCGTCCTGCCCGATTTCTGATCGCTGTACGCTCGCAACTGTTCTGGGAAACATTCTAGGCCTTAACTTCTTAGAACTCGGGATATTTCTTGCGAGCCAAACATAAGAAACGCGAGCCTGGGTCGCTGTACGTACATCGAGCCAAACATAAAGCTAGCTGTCCTTTTCAGAGTCTAACTATCGCAAGAGGACACTGTATCTGATAGTGACTGTGTGAGAGCATCGCTCAACTCTCTGAGAGGTATTTCGTTCGTTAGGATGCGTAGAATCATGCTGTGAAAAATTTTTTCGTTCCGGCCGTATGCCAAAATTGGCCTTTTTTTAACATCCTCCTTTGGAATGTCGTAATTTTGAAATTTCCAATCTTGACATCCTTCATTTTTAAACCACAAAGTCCCAAATTTCTAATTTTGAAATCCTTATGTTCGAAATTTCAAATTTTTAAAACCTACACTAAGTTTTCCAATTTTTCAACCCTTAAGGTCGAATTTCCAATTTTAAAGCTCTTGAGTATGAAATTTCCAATTTTCAAGCCCTTTACTTCAAAATTCCCAATTTCCAAGCCTTCGATATAAAAATGCCAAATTTCTAAAAGAGAAGGAAACTAAAAATCGAATTTCTGAAGACACCACTTTTCCAACACATCCTTTCCCCCTCAAAATAAACTCATCGCTCCTTGAAAACCACGTTTCTACATCACCATTATCTTTTCACAAGCTTCGAACAACTTACCGCAAGAACCAGCGTTTACGTGTGCAAATACCGCTTTTTGCGCGCAAAAAGGCTAAAAATACGGTTGCTTTTGCATGGAGTCATACGCGACACGCGAAAATTCACCAGCTGCATGGAAATGTATAGGCAAAAACCAAGAGTACGCCGCTTGAGTACGCGAGAGGCGGCCATTGTAGATTGTTTGTTTGAATTTCTTTCGTCAGCCGCTGGTATAAAGACGAGGATGACGAGGGGAAGGAAAGAACCAGCCACTCGAGAGATTTTCATGAATTTTAATGCTGTTTAGCTCTGCAAATCGGACCAAGTTACACAAGTGATACGCGTGCCACGTTCTCGACAAACGAAACCGCCTGTCCTTTCTTACTCGTTGCAATTTTTTCTTGTCGAGGAGACATGTTAAACGTCTGTTTCTTCCTGAAGGATGTTTGCCTTACACCAGTAGCCTGAGACTGTCTTTCTTTTCTCCTTTCTTTTCTTTTTTGGAATGGACCATTACGATGAATTTAGTGAATGGTAAAAATTCTACGTAAAAAAGTAGGTGCATGAGTAAATAATGGATGAGAAGTAAAAATAACCGTGTTTTGAATATTTTATATTATTATTATTTAACATTATTGGATGAAAGGTAACAGGTAAAAATACGTGGATAATATTTTTCAAAAATTGCTGTGACAACAATTATAAAAATTGTAGAATACAGTGGATAAGAAGTAAGATAATATTTCTTCTGTGGAATTTATTAACCTTTTAATAAACGAAATGCCCCAATGGAAAATTGTTACTTCAGTGAATGTTTCAGTGTGAACTGTTGATTTATTGAAGCGACGAAAACGATAACTTATGTAATAACATTCGCAACGCGGTCGAGGCTTTGCACCATCGCCTAATATTTGCTGAACTAGGTTGATAAATGCCAATGAAATGTTATTAGAATAGCGAATCAGTGCCATGAATCGCAAACGCATGTCGACTAGCGAGTTGGAAATAAAATTGACTTCGACAGCTAGTCAGTTCATAGGCTATTCGTATAAACGAGTTACACGTGGAACAAACATTCGTTTACACGTGTTAACCTTACTGGCCAATTAACGCTAATTTCCATACGAATTTTCAACCGAATCGCATTACGACCTGGCTAATTCACAAATGACGCATTTGTATGCTCGTCCGGCGCATTTGCATCTGCTTAAATTGCTCAAATCGTCATTTCCCATAAAAGTTAGTACAAAAGCTAATTAGGATTATTTATAAAAGAACGGAAATAGTTTATGTATATTTAAATTTAGTATAATTTATTTCAGAGCCACTGTATGCAATTCTATTCATGTAAGCTAATTTAGGAATATTTTTATTCGAGATATTTCTGGGCAATTTTATTTATTTGGAATATGCTTTTGTATTTAGGTAAATTTACTATAATATATAATTACTTTCTGCCACTTTTTGTTCGTAATTTAAAAAATAGTTGCAAAGAGACATGAAACATTAATGTGATCTGACAGATAAAATAAAGAATTACTGGAAAATTTTCTATTTATTCAAGAAAAATTGAAAGCATTTATTTAGAACGTTTTCGCCTACATTTTACTGACTAAAATCATTCTTATGCATTCATATTCATAGGATATCTATACATCAGCATACATATCACCTATTCAGAATATTTTTGTCCACCCTACGTCAGTATCTGCGACAAAATTCTAAAATCGCCCCAAAAATTCAAAGGGCAAAACAAACAATTCCCTAAAAAGGTCAACGAGAAAATCATCAAAGAACGAAACTACAAAACCGTCATCTATCACGTCACGTCCCTCAATAATGACCTCGGACACTTTCCAAAACCATCTTTCAAAGAGCTCAACACTCTGCCAGAAGACAAACCGTCTTCTCGTTGCAGCCTCCGTGCTCCCTCAGACACGCTTCCGGCTGCAGCTACATCTGTGAAGAGTAGGGAGGTTCAACAAAAGCGAGGTGTGTCGAGTAAAGAGGTAAGTCGCGCGCGGTTCATCCGGCAGGACTAGGGATGCCTTAAGATAATCGATATAGGCTTAACCTGCCAGCCAAGGACAACGCTGTCGTTTCTCTTCACGATGCCCTTTGCCCTCTGTTTCTCAAACAACACTATTGTAAGAGTTGGAAAACAGAAAAATTCTTTTTATGTTACATGATTTGACAATAATAATAAAAATAATCGGGTTCACATTCTTTGTTGTTTCGAATGCCACTGTATAATTTTTTCTACGCAATATTGTAGGGGACATTGTTGAACGAATGTACCGATACTGTGCATCATTGAACTCATCTCAATGTCACCTACAATACTACATTATACAGTGTCATTTGAAAAAATGCAGGTGACCCCGATTACTTGTGGAAAAAATAATATTTTCGCAATTTTTATTTTTGTAACTTGTTGAAGATCGAGCACTGATGATTTTTTATTTCAAGTATATTTTTCTCACACTACCAGAAGTGCCTGAAAAATCGTGGCGACCGTTACACCGAACACCCCCTACAGTGCTACCTATATAAAGAAAAATAGAATTCGAACTCATTTCGTTATCAGTGTTCGCACGCATCGTATCACGTGCACCAGGGTCTCGTCATTTGCATCCCCAGGGATCGACAGGGATCGACGTGCCACCTCGAGACGCATAAGAACGTCTACGTGGGTGGAATTTCTGCCTGCCTCTATCTTTGAACCGTCCCACTCTACTTACTGCTTCCTGTCTGCCGATGCTGTGCATAACATCGTAATAATACGTTTACCACGACCAGCATAATCTACGGTGGAAAAACCACGTTTTTGAACAAAAGAAAAAGGAAACGAAGAAAAACGGGAAACTTCTCCGATAACACGCCGCCTTAAGATCGTTCTTTCGGTAAGTTGTTTGAGAGACTATGGAGTTTCTAAGAAGGAAATTTGATACGATACGAGATCTCCGTTAAATGAACGGAGTACTATCCAAACATCTTATCCCTTCAAGCTTTTCTTCTCGCCTTTTCCCCATTGTTTTTATCCTCTTTCTAAGATGAAAACACCCCGTGTTAGTTAGATCACAGTGTAATCCGAGAGAAAGAATTGCAACTGTGATAGGGAACCGTCTGTGGGGTGGTTTGGTGAAGAAAGGCCGAGGGTAGGTGGAGATTTACAAAGTTACTTAGAAAAGTAATTGCAGTATCCGAAAAATAGAAATTGTACGCGTCAGAGGACACCATTGGCTAACAGAAAATCTCCTAAACAGAAATTCTTCCACGTATAAATACCAAAAATCCACCCCCAAAGTACACATTCACATCTAACACAGACACATCTAATCGATTTGAAGCTAAAATTCCATTAATTCCAATTATCCGTACATTTCGAAAGGCGGGCACGCAGCAATTGAAAAGAGAAGATTGATTCGCCGCCCGGAGAGTAGTATAGACCGTTCAATTACAAAAGAAGCTTCTAAAACACTCTACTTTCGTATCTGGTGAAGGCTTGCCGAGCCCACGACTGACCTTGCACGGATCAAAACTACTAGCTTCGAGGATCCTTCAGTGACTTTTCTCCTTTTGTTCTACAGAATACAGTCACCTCTCGTGAAACGAGATTATATCTTAGCGCTAGCACAAGCTGGCAAAAGCTTGCGTCACTTGCACAGGACAGGCCTCCACGTTTTCACTGTTTTGACATTTACCACGGCAAATAAGCGGCCGAGTGACGTAATTCATTGATAATTGAACGGCATTCGATCGACTGCCCCCTGTAGAGCGTCATACGAACGGCTGGGGTCTCGGACTTCTCTATTTGCCATCGTCTTATTTTTTGACCCGACGATCGAACAGAATTGCTCGAGAATTGAAAGAATCGCTGTCAATGGGAATCGTTCGAGGATTATCTGATCGAACGAGTTTTCAGAGGGAATGGAGCTGTAATTGGCGTTAAGGGGGAAACCCCAACCGACGCGACGGATCGAAAAAATCCACTTTTCTTTTTCTTGCATAAATCGGTAGTTTTATAGTTTGAGAATATGTTTCCCAAGTGTCAGATCGGAATTCGAAGAATTAACATAGCATGTAATGCATAGTATGTATGTAAATATGTATGATAGAGAAAACATTAACACGTTGACTGCCACGGTGGTCATATGTGACCGCAGATTGTTTCTCCTGCAGCGCCACGGTGGACATCGGTGCCGGAGTGCTTCAAATGTTTATAATTGTAAAAGTTCAATGAACATTGACAGTTAATGAATTTTGAACATCATCGCTGATTAGAGGATACTTTGAAATAAAATGTGCACTATTCAACAATTAATTTCTATCAAATCTTCTATCTACCGGTGTACTGTATTAAAGCATTTCAAACATAGATGCGGCTGATCGATACAATCTTGGCAGTACGTGGTAACCCTTTTGGTCCGATTTTTAGCAATCTTTGTTCCAACCCTTGCAAAATTTTTTTTTTTCTTTGTCAAAATAAACGAAGATCTGTTTACAACGTTGCTGTGATACTGTTCGAGGTATATACCACATCGCATGTCGTAATTTTCTTCGGATAGATATATTTGATGGCCCTGGTGTAAATAAATATTCCGAAATAGTTATCAAGTGTCATCGAGTGCACCAAGGCGCCGCCAGAAAGATAAACGCCCCATGGGTAAGAATGTTGTCTTGTATATCCATATTTATTATTATTTTACCATTATATACTTAGAATAATAAAAATACTTTCGTGGCGCCCTGAGCAAAACATGTGATTTCGGCGTGGCAGTCAACGTGTTAAACGCGTTTTTCTCGAAACCTGTGTGCAGCATAACTCTTCTTTCTACCCTTACATAAATATCTCCCCCAGAGGGTAAACCACAAAAAATAATGAAACTGCTTAAGTTAATGTGTTTAATTGCACAGTGAAGTGTAAATTGCGGCGAAAATCGAAATTTTTTGTTGAAACTGTCGGCATTTTGTCAATTTTACAGTGACTTTCATAAATTGAGGTTTCCTCTCTGCGTAATTTCCTAGAGAACAGAACCTTCGTTCAATTGTTTGTCTCAGATGAATAAAACAACCCCAATACTCCACGCCGTACATTTTAAAAACACGGCCTGACAAATATTTAAATAATTCCTCGAATAAACTTTAATTTTTGTTCACTAATCGTTCTTTCTTTAGACCATAAGTATAAAAAAACACCTTGAAAATTTCAAAAGAATCTACCGCATAGTTTCCGCAGAAAACACTAACAAACTTTCATGTAAATTAGTGCTCATCGATTGGGCTTCCTCTCTTAAGAGGTGATTAATAGAAGGGTAGCGTTTGGAAAAATATCTTTTAAGTAAATTTGAAATTATAATTCTCAAATTCGCAATTCTGAAATTTTCTATTTCGATTCTCCTAATTTTGAATCTTCCAGAATTTAGAATTCCTAATTCTGAAATTTCTCATTTTGACTCCCCTAATTTTGAAACTTCCAAATTTCGAAACTGTCAGATATGGAAATTTTCAAATTTAGAACTCTCAATACGTGTAGTTCCCAATTTGAAATCTGCAATTTTGAGATTTTCAATTTTTTAACTTCCAAATTAAACAATTTCTTCGAACTTCTTAAGTTCCTAATTTTTTAACATAAAATTTCTGTTCCACGTTTTACAACGAATTGGTAGGAAAAAAATTGATCACCTCTTCTCCACTTAAAACATTAAACAAAGAAAGAATAATCCGAATTTTTCCAATCCCTTCTCCATCTAATTCACCTTAAGGCTACTCCGATATAATTTTTCTTGCTAAGGTAACTTATAAATTTGAACATCTTGTTCCGAGTCTTTTCATATTTTCTCCGGCTAGCAGTGTCACGGAATTCCTCTGCAAGCTTCCTGAAAGCGTTCATTATCCACGAGAACAGTAATTACGTATAAACAAAGGATACCGTCTGATTAAAGGATGAGTTTAACATTCATAAATCTGGTCGGCGAAAACAGTCACGGCGCGTTTATTCAATTAGAAGTTCGAGAGTTAGTCGCTTTAATTTAAATCGCCATTGAATAAAGTGGAACAAATAGAAACAATAAGAAGAGAAAGAATTGTTTCACAATAATTAAACATGTATATTAAAAAAGTCAAAATTTAGTAACACTAGAAACGCGGGGAAAAAACGTTATTTCTACTTTAAAAATTTCTGAAAATCCACTTGCCTAACATTCAATTTCAAAGAACGTAAACTCGCGTAACTTCCGTTTGAATTGAAACATTCGTTCCTATCTTTAGAAATCGCCTTCGTTTGAAATTCGTTTGATCGCGACTGAAAAATGGATAAAACGTGAAAAGTAGGGGAGAGCGGGGTAATTCCGGCTACGTAAGCAAGAAATGCTATAAAATTTGAACAAGTTACACATTTGTTAAGTTTTTGATATTAATTGATAGCTTGAAGTGTCTAGTTTGTATTAGTATGGCCGAGAAGGCGTAACTTTATGTTGTAATAAAATTGGCAACAAAAAACTAAAAAAGGGCATTTGGCATGATTTTTCTTTATAAAAGAGGCAAGAAAACTGTTAAATTAATAAAAATTTTATTATTTTTTGTAGTTAGTAGTGGTTTCACTGTTTTTGTTAATTGAATTTCTTAGTTTTCTTCCAATTTTTGTAGCAACATTAGAATCTAGAAATATTTTAATTTAGAAAACCATAACTTAAAATAATATAAATATGATGAAAATAATAACTACTGTAAATGTAATGTAAATATAAACTGCCTTTTTCAATTGTTTGCAATGTTAAAAGCTGGCTAGAATTACCCCATACCTCATGTTCAGATATTTCAAGTAATCCACTGAATTGAATTTACATATAACAAAAAACTAAATATCACTTTGAAGGTAGAAACACTCCTCTATTTAATGAGAATAATATTAATAATTTATGTCGATTCCAAGTACTAATTTACCTTGCTTGAAAAGTGTCCACTGTTGCAAAGTTACGTTGCAAACGATGAATATTAACTAACCGCATCATCACCAAATGGCAGTACCATAAAAAATTAAATCACCCTTTTTTTATTTTAAGAAATTAAAGTGGCCGGAATTACCCCGCTTTCCCCTACCAAACAGACGAAACTTCTACTTTCAAAAAATTCTGAAAATCCACACTTGCATTTAATCCAGAAAAAAGAACAAAATTTTGTTCAATATTCATGCAAGAGACAATTATTTCATTTTTTCTCGCCGAAGAAAGTAACTCGTAGAAATGTTTGTGTCATCAATCAGACACTCTCCCTGCGTGTAACCCGTTTTATTACATGCCAATACATCATGGAAGAAATTCCAGGACGAAAGAAGAAGAAAGAAACGCGATAGAAAGAGAGATATCCTCGAGATGGATGAGGTTCGTTCCCTTTTCAAGGACTTGACGATCTCACTCGATGGGATCGCTACAACTGCAAACAATCCTTTGGTTACATAAACGAAAAACTGAAAAGGGAGACAAGATAAATCGCGACGTAATATTTCGACAGACCTGCTGTAAAATATTATGTAAGCGCGGAAGATCAGAGGAAAGCCCTTTTGCACGTTGTCTGCTTCCATCAAACTTCAATATTTGCAAGAGGTTCCAAGGCTTATGGAATTTAGAAATGTTCTTCACTCTTCGAGATTTAATAGACAGCTGGTGCATTTGGTGCATGAATTTTTCCCTTTATTCCTTCGACAATTCTACGAGTATGGAATATTTGTAGATCTTCATTTTTTGGAAATTACAATGATAAAATTTGTTTTTTATTTTTTGAGAAAACTTTCGAGTATGAAATTTCAGAATATTCTGCTGTTTCGAAATTTGATAAGTACGGTAATTATGAACTGATATTATATATTCATTTTTCATGGAATTGATGAATATAGATAATTAAATAATTTCATTAAAAATTCCAAACCTTCTCTGTCTTCTTCTACTGATTACACAAAGATGATCTTTAAAATGATTTCCTTCGCTGGAAATTTAATAGGTAGTACACCTTTAATTAATTCCAGGAATGCGAAGTTCAACGGAAACCTTCATATCTGTTAATTTAATAAAATATTACTCTATTGTGAATTTACTATTAATGTAAATTTAAGGACCATACACATATTTGGGGCATACTCCCAATTTACGCAGAAAGAAATCAATTTTTTTACACTTTCGAACTGGACTTAATTGCAACTTTAATTCTCCATATTCCACAATCGTATCGAGGAATCAAGCAACTTGAATCGACTCGTTATCACGATAGCGTGCATAGCGTGCCTCGAAAAAGTCACGCCACATCGTCAGATAAAAATAATTCAAGGGCCAAGCTTAATTCGCCGTGAACTGATTAAAAAAAAAAGTTCCTAGTTAACCGACTTATCCGACTTTACGCTCGCGCGTTCGTGATAGACGCTCGAACATGCGGATACCTGTGGCTCACGCGCCACTTCCGGTTTTTCGACTGCCGCGATAACCTTCGGGAAAAATCCTCGAGATCTCCATCGAGTTCGTCATGAAACGAATTTTCCGTTTCTACGGGAATATTTGACGTAGGACCTACAAATTGAATAATAAAAACAATTTCTAGAATTAATAATTTTAATAATAATAATTTGAAAAACAATTCTTTGTTCACTGGTTCTGAAATGTGCCGAATTATTCGTTATTTACTTAATGGTTATTCAAATTTTTCAAAACAATTTTCTTGCCCCCCCCCCCCCCCTCAAAAAAAAAAAACTTGTGCACAAAGATCGAGTTACCGTTGAACGAGCGATTAGCCAAGTCGTTTTATTTAATGTTTAGTTCGAACGGGTGTCGTTCTAGGTGTACGGTTTTACACTATCTGTCGACCTTTTTCTTTTCTTTTTTGAACAGGCAGCGCCTGTGTAGATTTTTGCTTGAATTTGGTGTAGAGTCACCTGGCGTAAATCCGCCCTATACTCTAAAAGACTTTAGAGACATTAGGTATCATAAAAAAGAAATTTGGTAATTAAAAAGGAAGTAGAAGTCATGCAGGAAAAGTTGCAAAAAACCTGCTGAAGCCAATTAGACTATCTGTCGACCTTGTGCAGGTAACGTCGGTTTTATACTAGTTTTGGCACCTTGCTTCCGACCAATGGTCAAGAAAAGGGGCCTCGAGTCGAGCGTCGCTTCATGGGTTTTTCCCCACTTCGCCCCCTTCCTACCTGTGACGGTTGCTTGGCGTTTTGGTTTATAATTATAAAGGTGTTTGGTTATGATAATAATAATATCTAATAATAATGTTAATAATAATATAATAGTATCTAATTACAATAATGTTAATAATAATATAATAGTATCTAATTACAATAATGTTAATAATAATATTATCATAGTATATAATAACAATGTGTGGGGGAAAGGCAGTGGGTTCGTAACACCAACATTTCATATTGCACTATCTAATACAAACAGCGCCAGAAATTGAATAACTCGCTCTAACCATGAAACCGGAAAAACCAGCCGGGCGAAATGGAACAGTTAACCGGGTGTCTAACGAAAAAATACGATTACACATTTCAACAGGCGGAAATAAAAGCGAATAAAAACAATTTCCCCAAGTACCAGCTCTTCCAGTTAAAAATTGATCTTTTCCTTTTCACTCGATTGTTTACGAAGCTCCGATTGCTCGTCAAATTTAATCACATTTATATGTATCAGTATGCAACAACATGCGTTTCCACATTCGATGATGGGAAACGAATCGAAAAACAATCGACCCCTTAAAAAAATTCATTTACTCTTCTTCTTGTGTTATCGAAAACTTGTTTTTAAAAAAAGCCTTTATAATTTATGCCGGAAGGATTAAACGACGACAAGCGACGATTCTAGATTCCCAAGCGACACCCCTCCCGCCCCCGGCGCGATCATCGCAGTATCGTAAAGCTTTGTAACCGTCGGTTTTAACAAGTTTTACTCGGCGCGTTAAAGGAAAGGCAACTGTTGGCAAAATGTCGTAAGGCCCGTTGTGTGTGCCTACGTTTGAAGGTTTCGCGGCTGGCAAACAGAATCTGTACAAGAGTACATAGATGGCCGTTATTATGCTCGAGAGTAGGGATATTTACCTGGTCACGCGAACACCGTGTCGAGACCGCTCGGTTAAACGCAGGTTTATCGTAAACACGATAAAAGTATTCGACGAATCGACCTTTCGATTCGTTGAAACGCGATCACTATTCAGATCTCGTTTGTAGGATAGTTCAGTCGCCCCGTTTAACACGTTAAGCATGGGCCATAGATGACCCACGTGACCCAGTGTTACGTTTTCAATTTACTGACATACGTAACGAACGCAACAACGTGGACCATCGATGGAATTTAATCTTAAATAATCGATATTTGATTATGAAAGAAAATGCGAAGATTATCGTAATATTGAAAATCCACCGAAAAAATCCAACAGCGACAATCAAGTATCTTCTGCAACCTCTTATACTGTTTGTAACTTTGATGTAACTATCACTCCTGAGAAAAGTTTTATTTCATCTCTGAGGAAAATATCGGAAGTAACGACAACCTTTGCGGCTGCACACCGTGCTCTTGATAATTTTTTACGACTTTCCCATAAAACATGGGTTTATTCCTTGAGATGAATCTAACCGCAATTCTGCGTTCAATATACGCTGGAAAATTTAGAGGTTTCGCGGGAAAAAATTTCCGATACCGACGTGAAAAGACGGAGAAAAAAATTGCAATGAAAACTTGCTCTTGTACAACTTCTACAAGAAAAACAAAGAAATTTAGAGTGCCTTTGAACCGTGAAATTTTATGATAATAGTTTCTTTTTCGCAAATTCATCATGAATCTAATTAAAGCGAATTTCACTTAAGTTAAGGCGTACATATAATTTCTCCCGTAGAGAAAAGGAGGGCCGATTCCAGTCCAGAAGGAAACCATCAAAATGGCTGCCAAAAATAAGATTATAATCCCATCGTATATTTTAGGATGCTGCAAGCACTTTCCACAAGCTATTCATCTGTCACGTATAACGATGAATAGAACGTTCGATTGTTGGTCAGAATCGTACGTAAAAACACAATAAACTCAGCTCGTTCTTTAGTACCCGGCAAAAACCCAAATTATACGGTTAGCGTATAATAGCACTGACGTTTATTAATAATAAATAAACCTGGGAACTGTAGAGACGCCAACCAGCGAAAACGATCGCTTCGTATGAAATTTCAAGCCACGTTATTCAATCCCATAATTTCCCTTAATATCTGCCTACTCACTTCTCGCGATATACCGAAAGCTTGTCTATTCGCTTTAATTAATATCACGAACAATTCTTTCTCGCACACCTACGCAAGCACTCTCCATAATTCTCATTGATATTTCCCGTTGAAATTGACGTTATGACAAACGAGATACACGTAGTCGAATCGACGAAGGCACGGGCCTCAAGCTAGCCAACTTCAGGTCCCCAAAACAACGCGCGCTTTTCACCACGCGCCATGTTTATTTGCAAACCGCTTGCACGGTTGTGACATTCAAATAAATCGCCCACGATTTTTTTGGAATTAGGTTAGGTGTGTGGTGTGCGTACGTGTCCCAGCGAGAATAACAACAAACGCGATGTATCAAGGACGAAACGTGCTCACTTACCCGTTTCTTCAGATGTCTTCTCGTCTCCCTCCCGCGTGTCACTTGGTCCGTTTACCTCTCATCCTTCCTCCTCTCGATGGATGAGACACTGGACGAGAAGAACGAGCCCTTTCTGCTTCAATTCGAGAGGGAAAGGAATCGTCCTGGTCGATTAACCACTGCCTCGATTCGAATTAAACACCAGGAGTCAAACAAACGAAACGAAGGAATACAAGTGACTGAACTATGACCAACTTTCAGTCTAGCACACGAGATACTACTTTACACGAACTAGGCGCGATTCGTTCTGTTATGTTTCGTTTACTTTCGTGTGTTTTCATAGCACACGTTGTTCGTCGCGCATCCCGATCCACGAATACCTTAACACGTACTACTTGGTTGACTGACGAACCTCGACTGCCGCCCTCATGCGCGGATCGTTTTACGCCATCCCCACCAGAGTGCACTTTCCCCCTCCAGGGGTAGCGTTTAGAATGTATCTGTAAGAAGTCCGTGGATCCTCTTTAAATTGGTCACCCTTTATATGCCATTCCACCTCAAAAAGCACGTTTTTTACCACTGTCGTTGATTTCTTTCAAACTCGATACATTTATTGACAGCAATGAGAAACTAACTTGGGTGAAATTAATAACATAATTTCGCTGAAAATTACAAAATCGTTCACACACCCTCGTAATAGCAAACAAAAATGGTGATCACTCTTATTCAACTCGAACGAGAGTAAATAAGACTCAGAGCTTTCCAAGTGATATTTTTACCCCGTCGAGACAGTTTAATCGATAATCAATCTTAATTGCATCGAAAATAACAGTTCTTTGACCGGATTGAACGGATCAGATCTCGATTTAACGGAAACGATGTTTCTTTTTAAGGTTTCTCGGAATTGATGTGTTTTCAATGATCGAATACATCGTTCACAACGACACGACGGATTTTCCAACGATCCAGAGCAGAGAAAATGCGGGGAAGCAAGCACATTACGCGACACAATGCCGAGAATCGCAGTTTGATACCGCAGACAGCTCGTTAAAACTTTCATGTCGAAATGTTCAGCTCTGCGTAACGACTCTAACATGATCACGCTCGCTATATGAAACGAGGAAGAATTTGTTAATTAATTTCGCAAGAACGGTGGTCCGTGTTTCGTTTATTCTAACCTTGCCCTTACGTGACAGTAACGTGTATCATTTTGCCCTCATTTTTTTTTTGCACAAGTAATAAAGATGTTAAATAAAAAAACATAAAACAAATAAAATTTCGAAATATTTCGTATTTATTTCGTAATTTTTATTGGAAAATATTTTATCAGAGAATTGTTCTCTATGTTTCTAAATCTTATCCTGTTAGAATTATTCAGTGAACTCTCATTAAACAATGTCAGTAATTTCATTCCAACTATTATCCACTTTATTAAACTTAATAAAAAGAACTAACTAGAAAAATATCCGATAGTTTCAGAATTATCATTTAAACACTGACTACACAATTACTCGATCAAAATTACTTAAAAGATTATGCAACTTTTCCATAATTATTTTTAACAATTTTTTTTTTTTTTTTTTTGAAGAATAGCTATGAAATATTATACATGACTGAAGTCCGTGAATGTGCTTCATGAATTGTATCTTCTTGTGAAAATAAACTGAGAGAATTGTGTATTACTACAATTATTCTACCTGAAGAATAAAAGTTATTGTGAAGAAAATTTGCAGAAGAATCTTATCTGAAGAAGATGAAACTGATATTGAACAAAGGACACATTGCACAAAGGCTTTGACATTGTAACGTGGTATAATAAAACTCCCACAGATTTCTTTCTTCTTCTCCTTCAAAGAAAATTCTTCTCCCATTAGCTTCGAGAGGGAATCTCCAAGATTATTGGCATATTAAGGTATAGCGCAAAAATATACACACAAAAAGAATTGAATGTTGTTCTTAATGCGCAGTTTCCAAAAGAATTTCTCTTTTCCTCGAAAGCTGCTTATTTATTGAAAGCTTTCTTCTGGTCTTCTTCATCTCTCGAATCTAAGAGGCACGAAGAATTTCCACCACTTGTTTCTTTCTTTCGTGTACGTTCCGCGAGAATTATTCGCTTACTCTATTTGCTCTTGATGCCAATTTATTTTCTCTTTATTTGCCTCGTTTTTTCGCCCAGCTCTTTTTCTTTCGGTAATAGCGAAATTTCAGTAAACTTTATCTAATATCCAACGTTTACCTTCTCCTTCGTTCTTCTCCATACTCTACCAACGTAAATTTCTCACCAATTGCTTGGTAAACACTTCTTTAATGCTATTCGAGAACACTAAATGGTCTACTTTTTTCTAAAATGATGAAAATTATGGATATTGAATGGGGTTCTTCGTTGAATGATTGAAAATTGGGCACTATATTTTTATAATTCAACATAGTGAAAATTCAACGATAATTATTTTTTATAACTTCGTAATTTTTAATGATAACAAGTGTATGGAATCATAATTTTTTACAAATTTACTTAATCAAAATTATTACATTATTTATCCAACAATTAAAATATTTAAAAAAAACCAACTATCAAAATTTTCATAGTTTAACCTAAACCTCTTTCTAACACTCCAAAAGTTTCAATATTTTCTAAACACAATTCCTTACAAAACAATCTCCCAAAAAAATCACACTTTCATTCACCATTTCACACAGATCAACCATGATCTCTTGAAACTATTCTCTCCAACCTGCGGAAAGATTCTGATATTATCACTATACTCTTCATTTTCTGCATTAACTTCTTCAAGGATGGCTTTTCAAAGGGGTATTCTAGTCTAGAGTGTCATTTTATAGTCCTTCTTAGGGATTTTTTTGTAAGGAAAGTATAAGTTTCTTAGTATCGGCATTTTGCATACGTATTTACTCATGTTTTAAGAAAGTTCACAATTATTTTCAAGTGAAAACAATCAAAACTGTCCGAATTATACTTTAATCCTATGTGAATTTTGTTTTAATTTTATTTCAAAAATGTGAGCACCGGTAACGCTAATTTTATGGGTATTTATGCGCACTATCGGTACAGTGGCAACGTTATCGCGAAACAGATCAATTCTCCCACGTAGTTTGCTACGAGGGTAATAAAAATGGTAGGTTAGAGCGATATTTTATGCGTGATATCTTAAGTGTGAGATTTTTCATTCGTTTTTCAGCTTTGACGTTGGAATTTTTGTTAGTGGAAATTTGCATACAAAGCTGCGTATAAGAAATGGAAACGTTTAGAGTTACACCAGAATGGTAGGGGGAGTTCCCTTAACGCCGGACGGCACCTAATATCGGACGTTAGTTGTACCTGCAATAATTGAAACGCCACCGAGCCGTTATTCTGCGTATCTCCTAGAGGAGACAAAAGGAATAAAAATAAGTTTTCTTCGCGTTTTACTCGCGCGTGCACAGGTAGAAAGATTTATTTGAGAAAAACCTTAAGCGTCCGGCGCTAGGGGAACTCCCCTTATACTTATGACTGGGGACTGCATGTCGTCTTCTTTAACCATCTACAACTTCGTCAATCTTACGAATTCGGAAAAATCATTCGACAGTTATACTTCTGCCAATGTCTACTTTCAGAAAATGTAAAAACATTCGATTTTTGTCGATCTTTTTTGAAAAGTCTAGACTAGAATACCCCCTTAAATGCTAGAAAATAGTTTCTAATTCCTTAATCAAAATTAAGAAACACACGTTTCTCGTTTATACTGAAAATTTTCACCTCAGGGAAAATCATTTGAAATTATTTTAATTTTCATCGTTCACCATTTTAACTCCTCGAATATTGTAATTTTCAAACAAACTAAACGTGTCCTTGAAGAAGTTAATAATCCTCTATTCTTCACATTCGGTAAAAAAAAAAAATCACCAAATGGTGTTCTAAACCGTTCTCCAAAGGAACGAGCTTTAAGAAGTGGTTCTACTTCCGCCTGTAAGCAGTAGGGTAGTCAGTGAGGACGTTGCCAGTGGAAAGAATTGCTCCTGGTCCGCCTAAGATTCCTCCTTTATTCGCCAACCAACCATTTCCGCCGAAAAATCCAGCTGGATCCAATCTATTCGTGTAGAATCCGGAATCGTTCACTCCTGCTAGTTGCAATAAATTATTCGCGTTGCTTAATTGCTTCCCTTTTATTTCCCCACGACCACGTAAGCCAAGATTGCTCAATATTTCTTTCAGCTGAGTCACACTATTCTGGATACTCTGAGGGTTGATTTGAAGATTTTGTGCTAACGGTGTTAAGAACCAGGTGATGAAACTTGGTTTCGCCGTGGTGGTTTCTGACTGGAATATCATGGTTCAAGAGGTTTTCCAATTAAGAGAAATTCATATAATTGGGAATTTAAAGAAGTAGAGTATTTCGTAGGTTATATAAAAAAGGAATTTTATACAGTTTCTTTTTATAATAAAAATCATTGTAACATAGATTTGTATAATTACTGCAAAATAATAAAATATATCTTTCTCTGTTTTTTTTTTTTCGTGACATAATATTGATTATAATAAAAATCATTTCTAAAATAGATTTTTACGAGCTGTAGGAAAAAAAGAATTTTGAATTGAGTTTGCTTGAATTGTTTGAGTTGATTAATCGAATAGTTGGAGTAACGATTTTATAATTGTCTAGAATTGAGAAGTATCTCTTAAAAATGAAGAATTACGAGATCGTAGATTATATTTGAAATTTTTGATTCCTTTTTCACCTATAAAATGGAGAAATTTGTAGAATGAGAAATGAGAATAATGCAAGTATTAATCATTTGCAATGGTGTAACTGCAGACAAGGAACAGATTTACAATCTAAACTTCAGGATTTACAATTCTGAATCATACGCAATTTTTTTTTTTTCTAAAAATGTTAAAAAAGCCTTTTACTTGCATTCTGCATTTCTGAATGAAGTATTTGTGAAGAAAATAAGAACTCTAATATTTATACTTCTTGTTTCCTTTTCCTACTTTTCTTTTAAGATCTTGACGTTCTGAGGCAAGTCTATCAGATCTAGAAAAATTCAAAGGCAACCACGGTAATTCTCTCTAAACAGATAAAGATACTCTCGTTATGCTGGTTTCATAGTCCATGTTATGCAGAGCATAAAACACGATTTATAGTTCACGAGGAAGTATTTTATTTTATTTTATCGTTACGAATAGGAGGCTATAAACTTGAGTGCTTTATCGTGTACGAATCCTGCGAATCTACCTGTACTTTGCAAATCTATACTCGTTGAATGAACAACTATTACCATCGGTACACTTACACCTTGATTTACTCCGTCTTTCAAAGTTGACGTCACAGTGGCATCTTCGTCTACTATCTCCACTTCTGTTAGTCTCCCTTCTTTATCGATCTTGTTAGCCCGATCGTCTGTCAACCGATCTATGGGCTTTCCGTGTATCCCACACACCTAAACGTTCAATTTTCAAAAAAGGAAAAGGGACAAATAAATTGATACGGAGAAATATTTAATTTTACGAAGGTGTGATAAATAGAAGAGAAACTTAATAATACTCTATAAAGGCACGATATGAATAAATAATAGAATATTTAATAATTTTCTGAAGGTGCACTAAACAATAAGAAAGATTCTCATAAATTCAAAGGAAAATGAATACGTATCACAGAAAAATTGTGCAATGCCTCAAAGGCACAATGTTCGACTTCCACGAAGACTAATAAATCTCTAATATTTAATACAATTCTCTGAGGGCGAAACGAATAATGAAAAGTCTTAATGAATAACACAAAATTCCCAAAAATATCATGGATTCACAGTGAATCATAAAAACTTCGTATAACTTCAGAAAAATGGGATGTGCCACACAAAAATTGAATAATATTTCATAAACAGGATTTTCCATAAATTTTAGGAATACCGAAGTGTCAAATATTTATAATAATTCTGTGACGATACAATGAATAATAAAAAATCCTAATAAATAGCACTAAATTTCTATCACTTTCACGAATACATGGTAGATCATAAAAAATTCTCACAACTCGAGAAAAATTGGATAAGTGTTACACAAAAATTGAAGAATTCTTCAAAAACTCAATCTTCGATTAGGCTGAAATCTCAAATATTTATAATAATTCTCTAAAATCACAATGAATTACAAAATATCCCAATAAATAGCAGAAAATTTCTATCAATTTTATGGACATATGATGAATGATAAAAACATGTCACTTCAGAAAAATGAAATTAAAGTCTCAAATATTCCTTAAGAAAAAAAGAAGGAAAGAAATTATCCAAAATATCTTACCATCAAAACCAACACTACAACCGAGAACATTGTTCGAAGCGTTTACTTCTCCGCCGATTCTGATACTTGACGAGTGGGAAACGCGTTTCGAGGAGTCAGTTGTTTCCACGAAGCGCAATAATCGAGATACAACCGTGTGGTTGCTGTAACTGTTAGCTTTACTATATACCATTTCCTCTACACGGAATTCCCTTTATCGAATGATGGTACCCACATAGCTTCCAGATAACAGCACAATTACCAAATTATGCCTGCCGCACGCGTACCAAATTTCCACGCGTCTTTTCTATCACTGTTTCAGTGAAACTCGAGCGCTCGTTCTTTCACGTAATCTTCACTTCCGTTTGTTACACGTATTTTCATCGTTGGAGGAAGGATTTCATTCAACGAAAGACGATTCTCGCCGACTGCTCGGTCGATTCTTGAAACTATACGGAGATTTCGGAAGTTTAAGTGAAGCAGAAAGACTATTAACGTGGATTCTGATTGCGAGAATAAGAAATTTTTTGAAGAATGAGTGTGAAGATAACGATTTTCTCTTTCATCGATACGATGATTTATTTTAATCGAGTTAATTGGTATTAATTGCGGGGAGTTAGGTGAAATCTCTGTGTCAGGGAAAGAAGACTTTAGAAGAAAAACCTTATGGAAGTTTTACGGATGAAAGCTTTTAATCAAATTTCAGATTCTTATTTAATTAATATTTCACAGCACGAGGTGAAGGAAATTTCAATGGAAAATGAAGCTTTTCCAATTCACAATTTCAGATGTTTACTTCATTAACGTATCGCAGTTAATGGTGGAAGAAAAGAGTTTCAGACGCAAGAATTAATAAAGCAAAGACTTATTTGACGTTTCGAAGCGGCAATACTCGATTGCGAATGCCCGAGGCGATTGTCTCAAGGAACCGGTCGGCCTTTTCCCGATTCTGATCAGCCAAGAGGCATAACCGAATCACCTTGAGCGTGCATCAGACTCTCGACCTTTTTCTCTACTCCCCCGTGAAATCGTCACGGCGGCCTTGTGCAAGGACGCAGTCTTTCCGAGAACGAAAGTCCCGATCGCTTGATTGTTCTCCGTGATTCACTCTCGCTCGAACGCATTACGCGAATACCCAAGCGATCTCGAAATAAATAATCAGCCACCAATCGAAAAGGAAAAAGCAACGTTTCAGATTCTTGAAGACATGAGGAGGAAATCAATTGTACAGTCGAATGTTCCACTTTTGGAATTGATCTTTTATATTGGTAATGAATTGTGGATTTCATCTTTAGCCCTCTACTGTCGAGGCGGAGTCTCAGAGACCTTTTTGGTTTCTTCCGTTCTATTTAGAACTCAACGTTATTATATTAACATGAAATTCGCTCTATTCTATAACGTTCATTAGGAAAATATGTGATAAAGGTAAATCGGTAAGGAAAGTTGTCAGAAATGTTCTATATTTATGTATAAACTAACCGGAAGTTGAGGATTTTCGTAGACTCCGTGTCGGACTTTACGTCCCAAAAACGGTGTCTCGACAATAGAGGGTTAGAATTGGTTACATATTTCTTTCATTTTCTTTTCTTTTTTTAGGCAGGATAACTTTTGGGGGTTGGTGCATAAACTGAGATAGTAAAAAGATATTTTTTTGGTGATGTAGCTTTGGTGATGTAGAAAATCCAATGGAGAGTAAAAAAATATTCACAAAACTTTAAACTTTAATTTTTTTCTTAAATGAATTAAATATTCGTGTATAATGTAACAAAACGAATGTGTACTTGTACGATGCTTAAATTCCTATGTTCAATTATCAATTCGTTCAAAATTAAGTTAATCTTTGATGTGGTTATAAGTAATCTCTAATTGTCTAAAGTAAGTATCTGTAATCTTCAACTGCCACATCCTGCAATCATCGAAATTATGGCATATAATCGCTACCAGCAACCGACAAAATGTCCTCAAAGGTAGAAGCATAGTTTTCATCCTAAATCCCTTCTGAGAATCTGAATAATTAACAATTACTTAAAATAAGCTTTTCTAATCTTCAACTGACAAATTTTCACCTTCCACATCCTGCAATCATCGAAATTATGGCATATAATCGCCACTAACAACCGACAAAATGTCCTCAAAGGTAGAAGCATAGTTTTCATCCTAAATCCCTTCTGAGAATCTGAATAATTAGCAATTACTTAAAATAAGCTTTTCTAATCTTCAACTGACAAATTTTCACCTTCCACATCCTGCAATCATCGAAATTATGGCATATAATCGCCACCAACAACCGACAAAATGTCCTCAAAGGTAGAAGCATAGTTTTCATCAGAAATCTCTGATCTGATTCTGAATAATCTCTAATTACCTAAAGTAAGTGTTTCCAATCTTCAACTGAAAGTTTTGACATCGTCAAATCATCAAAATCATCACATAGAATCGCTACCAACTACAAACAAAATCTTCTCAAAGGTAGCAGCATAGTGTTTATCAGAAATCTCTGATCTCTAATTACCTAAAGTAAGAGTCTCCAATCTTCAACTGAATGTCTTGACATCATGAAATCGTCAAAATTATCCATACTACACAAAACGTCTACAGTCTAAAAGGATCACCAACGAAGAAATCCCGAAAGGTAGCATCGATCGATCGTTCTCCACGAGGAAACGAGTTAGAACTACGGGCTGCATAGCGGGAAACGAAGGTTTGACACGCGTCGCATACCGATTGTAACTTAAATCAAGTGTCACGCGTTCGCGAACGACGTTGTTTCTTCCTCCTCGATTAATACTTTTCGTTGGCTCTTTTACGCGCGTGTTCACCGTCTTAGAATGTAGGTGTGCGTTGCTGGAACCGTTACGAGCCTTTTCGAGACCAGTCTCGCAGCGACGCTCGAACGCGAACCTTGATCCGTCGTGAAGGAAAACCGACGACGCCTGGACCGGTTCGATTGTCCAGTTGCGATTTGGCGACCGACTGGCGCGGACTGATTGACTCCTCTTTTTTGTTTTTTTTTTTCTTCTTCAGAAGAAGAGAAAACTCAATGGTATCTCAAAATTTCAATCGAGAGTAATTCCTTCGACACTCGAGAGGTGCAAGAAAAACGAAGAAAGAATTGTTCTTCTTCTTTGAAAAATTAGAAGAAACATTTGGAGAGATATTTGGAAGATTTACTACTCGAGGATTCGACAGGATGAAGGCTGTTGGGTGTGTTTTGGTGATTCTACTGTTTCAACAGGTGAGAATTTTTTTTTGTGGATTTTAGATTCCAGAAAATAAGCATTGTAAAGATTATGAATTATGTTCGAAATATCAGATTGTGAAATGAGAATTATGAATGAAGTTGTAGATCTTTGATTGTGAAAGAAAAGGAGAACTTTAAATCTCCAAGAAATATTAAAAATTCTACCACAGAGCAGGTTATTAATTTAAAAGAACAAATTATGCTTGAAAGTTCAAATTCCAAAGAGGAGAACAAAATTGTAATTAAACCACGTTAATTCAAAATACAAAATTAACTAAAATTCCAAACTCAGGTGAACAAAAATGAATTACAATTTAA
The DNA here is from genome assembly GCF_001263275.1 of Habropoda laboriosa. Lineage (NCBI taxonomy): Eukaryota > Metazoa > Arthropoda > Insecta > Hymenoptera > Apidae > Habropoda > Habropoda laboriosa. The sequence goes on along the minus strand of NW_017100254.1, from coordinate 1,825,085 downwards.
ATAACAGCTTACAAACGCAAAAGAAATAGTATGAATCATGTCACAAATTATCAATTTGAATAACATAAACTACAAATTCAATAAAAATGCTTGAATAATTGTTACAAAAAAAAAAAATTAAATTATCATTCATAATAAAGAAAAAGATTACACATTAATGGCAATTCACATCACTGTAAAATAATCCCGCACAAATCGTTCAAAATAAAATATTTGTTCTAACATTCTCGCAATTTAAGTCTTATTTTCACCGATTCTCCTCTCAAGCTGTTTCCAACATCCCCGTTTGCGCCAGTACATCTCATCCAGCAGTTTTCAAATAAAAAAGGAACTCTCCACCCGCTACGTAGCAAAAAGTGGAAAGGAAAAAGTTACTTACCTCGTCACAGATAAAAGGTCGAGTTTTAATTAACTCCCGCGACAGTTCCACTCGAGTATTAAGCCGCTTCTCGTGTCGTTTTTCCGTTCCAAGGGATCCTGTCTGACGATTTTCTGGTCCTGGAACTTCCTCTCCCCTAATTGTCCCTCTAAGTAACCGTAAAGTCGTTGCTCCCGTTCAAAATATCGTTCTTCAGACACATTTTCAGATAGTAAAACAATGGAATATCGGATCGAATTACCACTCTGGTAGAAGTGAGAGTTTCGGAGATATCCGGATCTTGAAGATTAATTCAAATTTGTTGCTTCAGGCGAGCTGCGGAATCGTGAGAAATCCACCGAGTTTTGCGAAGCCAGTGTACTCGAACTCTTATCTTCCAGCAGCCATGCAGGTGAGTTTCAAAGGAAATTTTCTGATAAAGCATTGCTGCTTGATTCGATGAAATTTTGATAAAAATTGTTACCGAGAAAATTTGTATATTTTTATTTCCTCTGTCAAGTATAACACACTATTGACGGGTACGATTAATATTATTAAAACACTATTCTCAGTTCGTAATAAATAAAAATTATAATCGAAAAGCGATGAATTTTCAATCTTCAAAAATTCGCATAAAAAAGATTCTATTCTATCCCACCAGGTAATATTCCACGCAGTTGATCAGCTGAAACTCCTCCAATCAGAGGAAACTTCACAGAGCTCCACTACCATGAGAATCTCATTGACTTCTCCAATTACCCATATGGCTCAAAATCAACCATCGACTATTCAGTACTCCTCAACCACAACTACATCAGCAACACTCTCAGACAAAGCTAAAGATGAAGAGAAAGAAAGAAATAAAGCGGAGGAAGCATCCACAGATAAGATAGAAGAAGCATCCACAGATAAAACAGAAGAGTCGTCGAAAAACAAAGTAGAGGAATCCTTCAAGGATCAACTTCAGTATCCGTCAGAAGAAAAAATCGAAGAAACGAAGGTGCAAGACTCGTCAGAGGACAAAATATTCAAGATAGACGAACGATTAGACGACAAAATGGAGGGACAAGAAACGCAAGAAGCATTGGAAGACAAACTAGAGGAGTCGGAAGACAAGATAGAAGAAACGTCGAAGTTGGAGAAAATTGGCGAAGAATCCAATTCCCAAGTGCATCAAGAATCGCCAGAGGTGAATGAAGAGACGCCAGAAACAAACTACGCTACGCCGGAGATGAATTACGAGATGGCGGAAGACGTGCACGCTGTGCAAGAAACAAACGAAGAAGTCCCCGAAGAGAATCAAGAATGGATCCCGTCTCATGGTAACGTGGAAACGGGGTCAGAAATCGTGACAGCCATGGGTAAACCCACAGATTCGTCTGTGAATCGAGAATCGATGGATGAAAACGAAGAGAAGAAGAAGGAACCAACTATCGACAGCGTGGTCCAGGATGTCTACGAGATCCTGAAACCTACTCCGTCTAAATTCGTGGATCAGGATGTGACGGAGGTTTCTGGAGAGTCGAAGAACGTACTGGGAGTCCCCGTGGACAAGACAGAGAACGTGGAGGATGAAGACGACGAGACCAGGTGAACTTTCTGTTGAAAAGTTTTTTTTTAGGAGAGGGGAAAGGGCAATGAGGGAAGCTTTTATCTCTTGAGGATTTGTTGAGAACTTCTTCTGCCACAATTGCTGTAATTTGTCATTTTTCTTTTAGTTTGGAAATATTCTCCAAAATTGAAGTTTTCGAAATATTTTAAAAATTTGATAAATTGAGCATTAATTTTGGATAATATTCAACAATTGGAAAATTGACCTTCTTGGAGGAATTAAATCGACTATTTTTGAGGATTCTTTTGGAACTTGTTGGGGTTTCTCTATTTTACACTTCTTTTCGAAATTATGCAAATTCTGAGAGTATATTTTCGTACTCGTTTTACTGCTTCAGATTTAGATAGTCAAATACCAATTTTTAATAATACCGATGAGTGGACAACTTTATTTTCAGTACTAATCATACTTATTCTTGGAAATATAATACAACAGAAGATTTTCATACTTAAATATCAATTTAGAATGGTATTGATACTATATAGAGTATCGAGTTTTCCATTTAACTGTGATATCCGATGAGCATCCATTCGGTTGTAGATTTTACTTTATGCAACTTTGTGCAAAATAAACAGAGTTTAATACAGCGGCGCCAACAAGAATATCAGTGTTCACTGCTGGAATCGATTTGAGCCTGGCCCGAAACTTCGCTCAACTAAATGTATTATACATAGAAAGTTATGCTTGCCTCGAGTACAAATCCTATATCACTTCGTTACAAAATCAAAAATCCAACTCCCAATGGAGAACGTAAATGTAACTTATTTCAGTTACCTCGATCGAACACGAAATAAGCACACAACTCAAGCACAAACAGAAATTATTCGATAATAACTTTTTTTTTAATTGTTTAATAATATGATACAATTATTTTGGGTTAAGATACCTTGAGAATCCAAGAATAACTGAAGAACTAAAACTGAAGATTTATTGAAGAATTTGTAGGTAATTCAACAATAACTCAGTTTGGTATCTCCAAACTGATAAATAACCAAATCTACATAAAAAAAAAGTCGAAAATATAGAGTAACATTTTTACATACGGAACTTCATTCCCGAATAAATCAATGTCAAACATTGCACCACCAATTTAGCAGAGACACCCTGTATATCCAACAATTAAACAATAAACAAAACCTCTAACACACTCTATTCACCAAATTTCTACAAACTATTTCCTCACTAAACACAAACAGCACCTATAGGGTGTCCCAGTAATCACAAATCAGTTCCCTTCGTACTTCCTATTTTTGCTATAACTTTTTAACGAAGCTTCAAACGATCTATGTTTATATAACATTTTCTTCTTATTTATATCCATAGAACAAGCTGACAAAGTTTCGCCCAAAAAAAACTGGGACACCCGGTATAAAGATATTCTGACCCTATATAACAGACGTAAAAGAACCTTCTTATTAATCATTCCTCTCGTAGGTTCACGCGTTTAGGTGAGAAGGTGACGCAAGTGCCAAGGCCAAGCCTGTCCAGTTACCTGAGGCGTTCGAAGGTGCCGCCAAGCGCCACTCTTCAACAATTGGCCAGCCTGTACGACTCGTTGAGCAAAGACGCGAGGAAACAGGGATTCGGTAAATACACCGGATACTCCGACGAAGTTCTGAATACATTGGAAACTTCCGCCGAGGGTGGAGTCGGGCCTCAACTGATGAAGATCCTCACCAAGATGCTGGAAAGAAACGAGCTGACTAGGGACGACGCGAAAACGAGATCCTCACAGGCTATTCGGGACCTCGACAATTCTTCCAGCATACTCAGCAAGGAACTTAGACCACTGTTGCCTTTGCGTTACACGTCATAATTGCTTGTACTAATGACACTCGAATATACAGGGTACGCGAAAAATTGTTGAACAAACGAGGATAATTCTTCGTGGTAAAATAAGTTGAAATTAAATAATATGTAACAAAAGTTACTCCGAACTTCATAATTTATCATACTGAAAGGAAAGACCAGGAAAAAGGCAAGCATGACACCTGCACTTTTTTAAATAGGAACTCTGAATAGGAAAAAGAACGATAAGAATAAGAACTAGAAAATTTACTTTAAAAACCATTGTGTTTTTGTAACTATTTGAAATTGAAGGAAATTTATTGTTACGGAAAATACGTAAACTTCTTATCCTCGCTTGTTCCACGATTCTTGACGCACCCTGTATATAAATTCTTTTTTTTTTTATTACGTTAAATTAATTTGGATACGTTGCTTTCCTGACTGAAATTGAATATTTTGGGGAGTAGATGGTTCTGAAACATTGTAAGTGAATTGTAAATTGAAACTGAGAATTTTTTAGAAGTTTTCTGAGATCCTTGGAAGATCTACGTGGGACCAATATGGCGGACATTGTTCTTTTAAAACAGTATATCAGATTTCTACATTGACTTTTGCATATATGGATTAAGACTGAATTAATCCAGTGTTAAAATTCATATTATTAAATGTTCAAGTAAACAGAATGTATAGAATTGATCGATTAGAAATCGTCAGAAAGATTAAATAAGAATTATCGATCAGAACATCGACGTGCATTTGTGAGATTACTGTACGATCAATACTCAATAAAATTTTTTAATACTAGGTACCGGAAAAGGTTCCTGCGGATTATTAAAGTAAAATTTATATCCTTTTTAAAACGTAACTTTATTCAACGAAGTAATCGCCCTTTAATTCGACAAATCTTTCCCATCCTTCCATAAGCTTAGACGTTCCTTTCTTATAAAATTCCTGAGTTTTACTTTAAAAAAGTGAATTAATCGTTGTTTCGACCTCAACATCATTTTTTAAATTCCTCTTTGCCCGAAAGTTCGACATAGATAAAAGCAAATGGAGATACAGTGATGGACAAAAGTATTGGCACACTACTTAAACGATATATAACTTTTTTAAAATTTGACCAAACGACTTGAGTTTTTTTGAGAAGTTAGAAAGATTAGTTCACTAGATGACGTGTGAATAAATTTTTGCAAAAACTGCAATTAGTCGGAATCGCGAAGAAAATAGCGAAGATCGCTCTTTACAACTTTTTTATCTGAGCTCCTAATGAAAATTGAAAAAATACGTTTTGTAGATTTACGCTGAAAATTTCGTCGAAATCGGTGGACGGAGAAACAAGCGACAGGCATCGAAAAATGTAAGAATCTTCAGATTTATTAGTGAAATAGTGCAATTTTCACAATCTTTAACCGTTTGCAGCTCATAGCAACATTAACCGATTTCGACGAAATTTTCAGCGTGTGTACAATTGACAGATCTACAAAACGTATTTTTTAAATTTTCATTACGAGCTCAGATAAAAAAAGTTGTAAAAAGCGACCTTCGCTATTTTCTTCGCGATTCCGACTAATTGCTGTGAGAAAATCCATCCCGAAGACGGTGAAGCGAGCATCCTGAAGCCAGGCCCAGCGCGCTCGGTGGGGGTGACTCCGCCCCTTTGGGCCTTTCCCTGGGCCTGTCGCGTAGGGGTGGACAGGGATCGGCAGGACGACGCGTTCTCGCTCTTCACGAGACCCTTATAACGTATACTTTTGCGAACGACGCCCGAATAACGTGGATACAGACTTTGAATAACATATACTATTATCAAAACGTAGAAACGTTCAATTAATTTTACGCCCACCCTACTTCGAGTCAGAGTACGCTCGGTGGGGGTGACTCCGCCCCTTTGGGTCTTTCCCTGGGCCTGTTCGCGTAGGGGTGGACAGGGATCGGCAGGACGACGCGTTCTCGCTCTTCACGAGACCCTTATAACGTATACTTTTGCGAACGACGCCCGAATAACGTGGATACAGACTTTGAATAACATATACTATTGTCAAAACGTAGAAACGTTCAATTAATTTTACGCCCACCCTACTTCGAGTCAGAGTGCTTTCTGACAATTGCAGTTTTCGCAAAATTTTTTCACACGTCATCTAGTAAACTAATCGTTCTAACTTCTCAAAAAAACTCAAGTAGTTTGGTCCAATTTTAAAAAAGTTATATACGTTTTAAATAGTGTGCCAATACTTTTGTTCATCACTGTAGGTCGGAATTGCAAGGAAGATAAGGTAAAACTTCCCATCTGACATCCTGAACGCGGCTCGTCATCTAACGATTCGTTTCCTTCCTTGAACCGTTTAAACCATTTTTATGCTGTCGTTTCACTAACAGCACCTTCGCCACATACACTACAAACGCGTCTTGCTGCATTTGCCGCTGTACTTCCAACTTCAAACTCGTAAAATATAAACGCGTAAATTTTTAACCCCTCGCTATCCATGTTTAATGTCACAGAAGCAACGAAATGTCGAAACAATTGAAAATAGTAAAGCAATGTATATATCAACTGCAAAGATCAAACCTTCAACTGAAACCAATTTCATGCGTTACATTTTCCAATTAGCGCACGAAATTCGATTTGCTGTTATTACTAACCAATGAACTGAACGAACTTTTTTCGGTACCTAATAACCTACAACAAACCTCAGTTATATTCTGATCAATAACTTCTTTTGACAGACTACTTATTTTAAATAAAAATATCAAATGTCAGTGAACTTATCTCACTCCAAACAGAAACATTCCCAGACCACAGTAACATGCAATTATGACTCAACAACCACGAATACAATGAGGTTGAATCATGCTCGACTTTTTGGTAACAAATCGATACCACATTGATTCACACGTTTTCCCAGTAATACTAATCTTAACACGACAAATCCAACCACAAAATGATTCACAAAAAAAACCTTCACACCCATAAATTTTTAATTAACAAAACTCATTTTAATTGCATAAAAGTTGCAATTAAAAGATACCTGCAGCACCTGAACTCGAACGAAAATCATCAACTAAGCAACCAAACTCTAAAATCAAACTACAAAATAAAAAAAAAAAGAATAAACACCTCAATAAACAAAAAAAAGAATAGTTTGGACGTAAAAATTTTCGAAATGATCAAACAATTATCAAATTTGAATTTCAAGACTAAAATATTAATATGAAATCCACTTAGAAGTAACGAAAACATGGTTTACCGTCGAACTTTCTACACGAGCCATCCCAAGCGAAGATTCCCGCGAAATTTTTCCAATCCACCTTGACCCGCGGCACGATATTGTTTATTGCTCGAACAATATGCGCTGGCAGAGCCTGAGGAGCAGCCATACGTGCTACGAATAGTGATTTCGTTGGGCAACATCGTGTCAATGATTTGTCCAGAAGGCAAAGGCGCGGACAAGAGACAATAGGGCAGCTGGTATGATCGAATTAGACGCGTCGAAGCTTCTACGCCGATGTATTGCACGCTGGTATAAATGGATTTTGAAATCAATGGGTCCTTCAGTCGTTGCCTCGCCTTCGATGAAAAGAATCGAGTGGAAAAGGGAACTTTGGACGTCATGAAAATTCTGCTGCTTGCGTTCTGCCTCTTCTGCGTGAGTACAAATTTAACAAGAAAAGAAAAAACAGAAAATTGAAAAAAATCCATTTGAAAAATTAAATTTTTCTTCCATTTCGAAAATTCCATTTTCGTTCCACTTTTCCACCATTCCAGATAAAGAATATCAAATTTCGTTTAAATTCTACATGTGTGGGATGGATAGTTGGTTCAAATTAAAGAAAAAACAGAAAATAATTCGATTCCATTTGAAAAATTAAATTTTTCTTCCATTTCGAAAATTCCATTTTCGTTCTACTTTTCCACCATTCCAGATAAAGAATATCAAATTTCGTTTAAATTCTACATGTGTGGGATGGATAGTTGGTTCAAATAGCTGGATTGGAAGTGAAGAGTTCAATTGAACGCGAAAATTGGAAGTGGGTATGATGTTACAAGAGTGGTACAAATTGAAAGCTCGGTCTTTTTCATTTTATTTCCCTTTTTTACGAATTAAAGTAATTGTTCTTCTAATTTCGACAAGGAATTCATTTCTGGACGCTGCGCTCGATTAAAGTAACGGAATTCAAAGGGAAATACTAGCGAGGAGCAATCTGTTGCAGCCACGCTTTCGTTTAATCGCCATGCTTTCGTTAGTTACGTTCAGAGGGAGGGAGGCGAGAAGAACCTTCGTCTTGTCGATGTTTTAACTGGGAATTCAAAGTAATCCTTTCGAAGAACTTTCTTTGAGGAGGAACGCAGGGAAATTATGAAAATGCGAAATGCAAAGCTTCGCGGAGAAATATGCAGGAAGTGGAATAATTTTCTCTAGAAATATTCTCGGGAATCGTAAAAATTGCTAAATACATATAAAATTTTGCAGAATTTCAAAATTGAATAAAAAGAAGAAATTTCAAACCAGTCACGAAAATTAGGAAATACCAAATCTCTTGAAAAATTTTCTGCGAATAAAAAACTTCACAATGTTCCAAATTTGAATAAAAAAGAAAAAATTTTTAATTGAAATTACAGAAAAGCTTAAAATCCCCCAAATTCCAAATTCTCCAACCACAGAAAATCACTAAAGTGCAAAACTTACAATTCTACAAATTTCCAAGCCCAAATATCCCAAAATAAATTCAAAAAAATTAATTTTCCTAAAATATTAACTTTTAAACGAAAAAAAAAAATTACATTTCAGCTCTCCGCGTCGAGAGTGCAGTCGAAGCCACAGATAACAAAGCTCTTCCCGGTAATCCAAGAAGCTAACCCTCAGCAAGGTTCCAGTAAAAACGATACGAAACCATTGGACAAGCTTCTTGGGAAGTTGCGAGCCACGTACGACTTCGTGTTTCGAAAGCCAGAGAACACGAGTAACGTGGAAAAAATTTTGGCCAAGGATGCACCTGATCCAGACGTGGAAGCTTTAAAATTAATTTGGTCCAATCAAATGCAACAAATGTCTCGAAACAGAGAAGAATCAAAGAAGTTTCAACCTCAAAGGATATATTTAGGGATGAACGAGGATTGGGTTAATCATATTCAACCATTGGAACCTCTGGAGCCATTGGAATTGGAAGAAGAGATGGAATTTGATAAAAATCGAGACGTAGAGGTGATCACTCCGAGGAATAACTTCCAGTTTCCGGTCACGATCAGCCGCCATCTTGTCGATTGGCTTGGTTCCCTCTTGGGAATCACCTATGGGGTTTATTCTAAACTAGCCAGAGCTCTTTCTAACAATAATACCACCATTCGTGTCAATTAATTGTTAGAATGTATTCATTTTTGAATATTTTTTTGTATCAAGAAAATGGTAAAAACAAAAAACTACTCAAACTGTGTTTACCCCTTTCAGTGCGACATAACTGCCCACCATTATGCTACTTCATCATATTATGAAAATTATTAGTTTTCTATTCGAGCTATTTCAAATTAATAGATCGAATTATAAAAAAATTCCTGTCCAAAATAATCAAATTTTTAGAATTGTTTAATAATACAGTTTTGTTAGGCCACTCTATAGTCACCTTTAGTAACGAAAGGGTTAACGCTCAGTAAACGAAATATGTGATAATTTTGTACTATAATTACTACCGACTATTTTAATAAACAATTTCTACTGGAAAAATAAACCCTTTGGCTTCCAAAATTTACTTCTAAACTCTTCATACTCATTGGCAACCATATTGGAAAAATATGATCTACATCGACGAATCCTCAGGTAATAAAAGTAACCGACGAACAGATCCATTTCTTTACACTTGTTTTATTCAAAAATATCTTGGTCTGAAAAATACATGTGTTACCTCATCTTCATTACTATTATTCTTTTTTTCTTCTCTTTTTCTTTTTGGCAATTATCGTCGTATTTATACATAACAATCGCTCGTCGATTAACACCTTGATGCAAATACGTATCCATTGTTAAAATACTCCATTCGTAATTGTTAACACCTCGTGAAATTACCACGAATGTGGACACCATCATCTCTTATATGCTACTTAATTAACATTAGTGGAAAGATTAGCGCTGCATTCTTAACCCGGAAAAGCTGTGTCATTTTATATGGACTAGTGTTTTTTTCATTTTCTAATGGATCAATCATTTTCGTTAAGAGTACTTTGTCTATTCAGAAAATTATTCTAATTTGTAAATTTTTCTTATTTCATTTCTTTTCATTTTTCCATTCAGGAAATCCATCAGATTTTAGGAAACCATTTTAAATCGATACCCTTCCAGGTTAAGAGGGACAGGAAGTTAAAAGAAGTTTCAGGAAGAAGAGACAAAATACTGCTAGCCTCACGAACATTTCAAAAGTCTTTGGTTCTATTACGACGCGGTGTGAGTCTTATCTTTAGTACCATTCGCAATTATTCACTCTAATCTCGAGTATGCCTAGCAGACATTCCAATAGTGTTTGTGTCACAATCGAATGATGCAACCACAAGTTCCAAAATCTACATCACAAGGAAGAGTAATTCCATTTTGTAGATGTTGAATAGATTGTCAGAAAATTGGCACCAAGTTAAAATACGTTTAAAATTATTTCCTTCATTAAAATAAAGAATACTTGGAAAATGTTCAAAAAATGTACTTTTCTGAAGTATCCAGTGTAAAAAAAATTCAGATTGATTTTGTGGGGGTTTTAATTGATTTTTTTTTTTTTTTGACAATCTACCGTTTTTAATTTCGAAGTTATTTTTGAGCAATTTTTACACGATTTTTATATAATAGTCGCAAAACGTAAGGCTAAATATAAGTTCGACTTTGGAGATTTGTTTGTATGAAATGAACAGTATGCTTAACCCTTTCATGCGTAACGCTGCGAGTCTTGAAGAATGAGTCGGAATTCAGTCAATGCAAAAGAAATGGGAACATCTTGAAGTGTAAAATAAAAGTAAAAAAAAAAAAAAAAAAAAAAAAAAAAAAAAAAAAAAAAAAAAAAAAAAAAAAAAAAAAAAAAAAAAAAAAAAAAAAAAAAAAAAAAAAAAAAAAAAAAAAAAAAAAGAAGAAACAAAAAATATTTCTTACAAATATCACTTCTCAAACCTCCGCAAAAAATTACACATAATTGCAGCTAATAATTACTAAAAAAGATCAATTAAAAAATACGATTCCATTTTTTACAGTAAAAAATCCTACTGCCTTTGCCATCAAAAAAATCGATCTAAAAAATGATGATAAAAATTCTGAAAAAATAAGTCGAATATATAGTGCAAGAAAAAGTTTAAAAAAAAAAACAGGAAGAATTATCTTACATGATGGATGGGGTGAATGTTTACTTAAAATACGCGCTATATATATATACTCGTTAAAGATGAACACGGACGAATCAGAGATCAAGTTTCAAACAACGTACCTACCGAGTCTCTATCAGGTAAAATTTGTATAGCACTTATATACAGAATTATTCTACAAACTTTTATTACCACATTTATTGGCAGTATGCTATTGTGGCGGCACCGAGGTTTTGTAGAACGCGCGTACGACACAAACGATCGAGTCCACGAACATAGCCGAGCGCTCACGGAGTTAGGGCGCGAATACCGAGCGCGTCGTTGACCAGTGTTATATCGAACGTGCGTTTCACATAATATTGTTGACCAAAAAAAAGGGCCTAACATTTGACACGGATACAACGGGAATATTGTTCCCGCCCAATGATAGTTCAGTTAAAATTGTATAGTTGAGGCGAACAGAGCAGAGCAATAAAGTATCGGTTAAGTAAATTCTAGAAGACCTAGTTCATACGTGTTCTTCGTACGTTTCCATATTGTTCGCTATTGGTACTCGTTTCGAAGTTAACTTAAATGGCGTGTTTGTTAACGGTACTTTCCACTCTAGGTCACAATCATCATACACAAGAAACTCGTAAAAAAAAAGAAAAATATTTTCATCGAGGGACTCGAGTTCGTATATACAATATTCATCTTCCTTGTCGTAATAATCATAGACTAGAATCAGTAAACAAACTATTTCCTTTAAAGCTAGCTTAAATAAGACAGACGGTGTGTGCATTTACGCAAGTTGCTCGTTTCATGTACCAAAGTAGGTATTCCTTGCTTGACCTCATCTAGACTTACTATTAGACTCATTTTGAGGTTATGTGACGGACCATCGTTAATTGGTACTATTTTCATGCAAATAATGGAACTTAACTACGTTTCATGGCGTGTCCGCTAAGGATACAAAATATAAGGTACTGCTCACTGAATACTAATAATTCCACTTTGTAAAGCAAATACAAAAATGGCTAAGTTTCGAAGCTTGGTTACGGTTTGATAAACCTGATTACCGTCGATTCTCACGAAAATTTACATCGTCCATCCCTGATGGAAATTCATTCGTTAAATTGCACCTGAACCTCCTAGTGCTGCCTTTCCTTCCAAACGTTTATATTCAAGTTTCTAGAATACGCTCCAATTCCTAACGTATGTCTAATGAATTTTCTATTTTGTGCTAACCTCCGACGTTTCCCGTGAACAGCCTTTATTGCTTTGGATTTAGACGAGCTTATCTACGACTAAGACGGCATTAAGTACCTTGTATTCTGAGGCAGGATCTCGTTCATGTTCACTGCCTGCTGCTGCAGCACGTTCGCCTCTTTTATCGCCTGCTCTTTAAATGAAGAGAACGTGTGGATCAGATTCTGATCCTTCTGGAGGTTCTGGATGTACTGGAGAAAATTAGGCTCTTGTTTCATGAAGCCTCCATCCTTCAATACGAAGCCCACTTCTTGCTTAGGCATCGCGGATACTTCAGGAGCTTTCTCAAAAGAGTCTTTCGGCTCCATGTAGAAAGGCTCTTTTTTCGTTCTATTCCTCCTAATCCCTAGATGCGTTTGAGTATGTTTGTTCAAATGGTCCTTCCTCGAAAAAGCTTTTTGACATACTGGACACGAGAAATTCTTGTCGCCAGAGTGAATAACGTAATGCCTAGTTAGGTGCTCGTTTCTTTTGAACGCTTTTTGACACACTGGACACTTGAATGGCCTCTCGTCAGAATGGCCGCGCATGTGTTGATCTAGATGCTCCTTTCTTTTTAACATGGCACCGCATTCCTTACATTGATACTTACGTTCCTGTAAAATAAATATCATATTAATTAAACGTATTCATTTTTGTAATTACATATATTAAAGTAACTTGATGCATACTTGTATATGAGCTTGTATATGTTGCTCGATTTCCGTTTTATCTGGAAATGCTAAATTACATTCTGGACAACAATAAAGCGTAGAGCCGTCTAGAGCGACACTGATTTTTATTTCCCCTGTTTTCGCCCGGAATTTCATTTTTTTCTCAGTTTTCGGCGAGTCTGTTTGAATCTGCTGTTCAACTTTGATACTCTGTACTGTATTCTCATTTTCTTGTTGATTATCCATGTGAACATTTAGGTCGTTTGGATTTATAGATACCATCATTTGATCTGAATTCATAAAGACATTTCCATTTTGCAACTGAGTATTTCTGAATACTGGAACACTAGGAATGTTCAGAATGTTGTTCTGTGTGTTATGCTCCATCTTCTCCTCTTCAGTCTTCTCTTTCTTCACTTGCTCCGTTTGGAGCTTAATTAATTGCTGCAATGTCAATGGTAGAGTAGTGGCTTGCAACCTTTGGAAATATTTAAATTTTTGGTTAACCAAAAGCTCCTTAGTATTTTATAGATGGCTATAAAACAAATTCTATACCATTGTAGATGTCTGTTTCTCATTTTCAGTCCTAATATCTACCTCCTGTTTCATGTTCTCTGGCTGTGAAGTTGATGGCAAGTACATATTAGGTATAATCCTTACTGGTAAACTATTTGACTGAACACTGAGTATTGGGCTGTTTTGATTGTAATTAGGAATGTTAATGGTCTGAAGGCCTTGTTTCTCACAGAGCTGCATTAAAGTGTTTGGATCAGGCCATGCTAGTATTGGTCCTGCATACTTGTTCGTCGAATTCACCTTGAAGAAAAAGAAGAAAAAAAAAATATATACCAAAGAAATAAAAAGTATAAAAATACAATGACTATAAACTTTACCAGCAAACTTTGTTTCGCCTGATTCAGTCCCGCCGCGGTCGTATAAACAGTTGTATGCTCCACTTGAGTATTATCACCGCTAGTGAATTTCGATGTCGAAACTGAATTCGATCGAGACGTTAATTCGGAGAATTGTGGGAGCGCGCCTTGGACAATATTATTCCCAGAAAAATCCATTTTGCCGCGGTTAAAAGTGAGAGGTATGCGCCTTCGCGATTAAAACATGCGAGCGTTTATAACCTATAATAGCGAGCACGAGCGACGAACAAATTAGCCGGCCGTGATCACGTTTTCAGTCTCATATTTATCGCGTCGCATGAGAACGTAGGCAAATAACGGAACGAAACATCGGTAGACAACACAAGACGACTAATTAAATTAAAAAATACACGTCGAGCGACGATACATTGTAACGTACACCGCGTCCTACGCGTCGCTCCAACATGGCTGTACTAAAGCACTATTTCCAAACCCATACCGCGTCTATCGAACGGGTAGGACCAACCCTTTGAAAACATAATTAGGACACACCCTCTTTTGCATAATTCATCAAAACGAACGATTTTCGGGAAATTAATATGAAGCAATAAATCGTTTTTATTTAATTTGAAAAAAATTCATATAGGAAAAAAATGATTTCTGCTGTTGTGGTAGGCCTGTGTTGCATCATTCTGTTTACAGTGGACGCTTGGTAAACTTCACTTGATAAAATAAAAATAAACATTTTATGGTCGTATTTTCGAGCTGAAAGTCGTGAACGCAGTGTTGATGATTTAGAAAAATTGGGAATGTGCGATAGGATGATTAATGATTTTGGGAGATTTTGTACATGACTGAAAACTTTTTAAGACACCATTTGAGTTTACCAATTGGTCGTAGTTTATTAGTTTACTCTCAGGATCATTACAAAAACAATATGTGATGGGTAAACATGTCATAATTACATGGGCGAAAGCTTAAACAAACGCATAGAAAATTTACGTAAACAGAGCAGACTTTTGTTAGCGCAAGCAGATAAGAATTCTAAAAAAGTTAAACGTGAAATTAAAAAAATAAATTCGCAAAATTTGTGAGTGTTTTTGTACATCAAATATTGTACAATAATTATTCACAAATTTACAATACATCGATTTGTACCTATAGGTCATTTGGAGAAAATTATAGAGATCATGTTGGTGAAAGAAATTCATGGAAATTGAGAAATGATTCTAGTGGAGTTGCTGGAGCCTTATGTCAAAATTATTACTGTAGTAGCCCAAATCAGACACTTACATCAATGCCTAATAAATCAACCATCAAGAGAGTACTAGTATCCTCAAAGAAACACTCTGAAAATCAACATTATTCAGAAAATATTAGTAGGAAGCCAGTAAAAGAATGTTATTGTAATATTGACACTAAAAAAGTTCAACTAAGGTCAAGAAGAACACAACACAAACAAAGTTCTCCTTGCAAATGCTGCAAAAGTCATGTTAACTTCACTGCAGTACCAGTAGAATACAACTTTGAAAAACCAACTGTAACTTCACCAATCAGTTGTGAAACTCTGAGAAGGGTAGAAAAAATAGACTATGCACCTAGATCCCAATTTTTGCGCAATGTCAGAAGTAAAGTTTCCCTACTGCAAACAGCTGCAGCAACAGGAGACTCTCCAGAGTCCTGTTCTAGATCACAACATTATCATGAATTCATGGCCAGAAAAAATATACACAATGCTGATCCCATGCATCAGCTAAGAACTGATGATAAAAAATCACAAACCAGCAATCACCTAACAAAATATATACCTGTAAGATCTGAAACAACGGAGGAATCTTCCAGCTCTGAAGCTGAAAATATAGATAGATCCAGTAAAGGAGTTCACGTGCCCCTGAAAAAACATTCAAAACCAAAAGTTTTAGTCAAAAGAACTCTCTCCTCCAAAACTTCTGTACCTGATGTGAAAAAGACTAAACCAAGTTCAAAAGTAGCAACTAAGAGTAAAAAAACAGTATCTAGCAAAGAGTGTCAATATTGTGACAAGAATAAACCAGAACATTCCAAAAATGTATTGCAAAGGGATAATTATACTGAATCGGAAGATTATCAAGGTACTGTTTGTACAAACAGGTTACCAAAAGAAAGTGACAGAGAGTTTCTTTCTGAAAGAGAAATGAGGGAACTAAAGAAATTCCGCGAACAAAATTACTTTGACACTCATGGATCCAATCACACTTTAGTATCATCCAAATCTTCTGGTTCTTTGGAACAGTATTTATTAAATGACAGATTGTTTCCTGAACATACAGGAAGGATCCACAAGAAAGACCTTGTTGTAACAATGCCACCTTGTGCCACTACGCAACGTAAACGGATACATTATTTCCCGCGATATATCGTTCGTCAAGAGAAGAGCAATTTTAACGGAAATTGCAAGAAGAAACGCTGTCAAACTTGTCCTTTGACTGGCCATGCCATAGACCTTGGAATAACTAAAATAAGACCTCCTTTGAACAGTTTAGCTCTTAAGTATCAAAAACGATTGCCTTGATATAAGAAGAATTTTTTTTTAATGAATAAGACTGTGTGTGTCTAAGAGGAAATAACGTGTCTTCGATCACGTCAGTGTCCTTGGAAAAGCGCAGTTTCCTGCAAAACTTTACATAACGCGATCCTTATCCGCGAATGAAACATTAGGGACGCTGTCTGAGGATTTTGACAAAAAGAAAGAAAGAAAGTACGACGTACGAATACATGGATGGGCTACGTGATCTCGTTCACGATCAAAAAATCTCGTGGGACTCGACGCTAACGGCGGCCATGATGAATCACCGACCTCTAACGAGTTCAAGCGCGCCAAATGCAAATTTCTATTGAATAAAAGATGGGAAAACACACGGTCTTGTTTTGAATACAATTAAACCGACCGTTTGATTAATTTCTCAATGAACAAAAGACAGAATTATACAACGTTTACTATGGAATCTTTATCGTGGAATTTTATGAGACAATTATGTGAGAATATTTATTTATAACATTGATGTATCGTGACGAATGAATCAATAAAATTTTATTTATATATCGGTCTACAAAAATACGTACGTCTTGTATTGTTTACGATAGTAGTGATTGAAAGAAAAAGAACATACGAATTTTTGTTTCATTATACATTCAGACGGAGTCGTAAGAAAATATCACGCAAAATTATTCTTTCGTAAATTATTATTACGTGACGGCCATGACAGGCCATGTCCGACCGGTGCATGCACCTTTCATAACCTTCATTCTCTTTCCTTAATCCCGGCTGGCATTTAAATGCAAATTGTCAAAAATCAGATGTTTCGTGTTTTAAATTTTGCAAATTAAAGTTTCCTTAAAAAATACGTTTGCCTATTCGAAAGAAACTTCCTTTTTTCATACAGTATGTCCGGTTTATCTCAGAATACACAAGTATATCGAAAACTACGAATGATACAAAAAATATTTCAAACGAAAGTTATAGGGCATAGAGGGCGACACATTGTTCTGGTATTATTTTTACCTTGAAAAGCCCTGCAAAGGTTATGTTTAAGTTTTTAAATAGGAAAGTATATTTTTGATTATGTATTCTTGTAGCTCGACATCGAAGCGTTTTCGAAAGACTGCATACTTGCAGCTTTTGCGTAAATTATTATTGAAATGTCAGCTTCCAAGTTTTACATATCGCCGGCATTAGCGTTACTCGATCTACACTACAGGGAGGTTATTCGGTCGGACAGTGTTTTGAAAACATTGGAAAACTGCGACTTTATGTTCTAGCAATGTCGTACTAGTAGTAGCATTATGAAAAACATCTTTATCTGTGAGTAATGCTAATGCCGGCGGCATGTAAAACTTGGAAGCTGATATCTCGATAATAATTTTCGCAAAAATCACAAGTAACTTATCGATGCCAGCTACAAGAATACACAATCAAAAATATATGTTTCCACTTAAAAACTTAGGGCATGACCATTACAGGGCTTTTCAAGCTTGTTGCAAGGTTTAAAAAAATACCAGAACAATATGTCACCTTTTATACCCTGCAACTTTCGTCTGACACATGATTTTGTATCATTCGTAGTTTTCGAGATACTTCCGTACTCTGAGATAAACCGAATATACAGGGTGTCCCGTAACTCTGGGAATAACTTTTTCCTTATCCAAAATGTAGTTTGAAGCTTCGTTTTCGAGTTATTAACGAAAAACACTGGCCAATCACAGCGCCCGTAGAGCCAGCGCTCAGGGACGGGCGACCGTAACATCAGCTGTTTCGGATTACCTGGAAAGGTCGGGATCGACACACTGACCCAGTGCCAACGACCCACTTCCGTCGAAGCAGGTTCAAAAAATACGTTTTGTAGATCAATGTCAATGATACACACGCTGAAAATTTCATCGAAATCGGTGGATGGAGAAACAAGCGACAAGCATCGAAAGATGTAAGAATCTGCAGATCTATTACAGTTTTACGCTGAAAGTCGTGATACTGCGATTTTCACAATCTTTCACCGTTTGTAGCTCGTAGAAACATTAACCGATTTCGATGAAATTTTCAGCGTGCGTGTCATTGACATAGATCTACAAAACGTATTTTTTTTTTTTTTTTTCACGAATAACAAATAAGTCGTTTGTATATCACGGATTGCAACGGGGAATTTGTGGAAAGATTGATAAAAGCTAGAAAGTGCAAGGTTTCGTGTATTAGACGGTTACAAGGTCCAATTCGAAAGGTGGCGTGCACGTATTATTTGTCGATTGCAAAATTCTGGAAAAAGTATGGTCTAATTTCGTGAAAATTGTAGAACTCGATTGAACAAAAAATCGAGATTTCTCAACGCCAACTGTCCCTGTTTCCGTTGGTTGAAAAAAAGAAAAAACAAAAAACCGAATGAATTCCGTGTTTTTAATGACAACATAGTACTTGCGTTGCGTGAAATTGCTCCAAGTAATTAGCGAATCACTTGCTCCAACAACTTGCCCACACCAATGGAGCAACATGTTATTTAAAAATTCTGAAATTTTCTTTTTCCAATTATATACTGTTTTCTTTTTCAATTATTTAAAAAATTACTCCAAATCTTTCAAATAACCCAATTGCTCGTGCAAACTGTCTAATTTTGACTTTAAGTTCATCTGAATTAAATTTCTATTTGTTTTTAAATTACACGTAATGCTTTTTCAACATCTAAAATTTCTCAATTATTAGGTCATCCCATAAGTTCGTGCCGAAAGCGAAAAATATTTGAATGAAAATCCAAGGAAATTCTACAGCGACGATATAATGATCTTACCAAAAAAATAGGAAGAATTTGTGGAATGAGAATAAGGTTACACTATTTTTATCAAATTTAAAGGCTCGTTGGAAATATTCATCTAAATCATAAAATTCGACACGAACTTATGGGATGACCTAATATTTTCGTTCTAATCGTTCAATTGAAAATTCGCCCCGAAGACAACGTCTGTTCTCTCCGGTACAATTAATCATAACGGTGCGTTGTGTGATAATGACGGAGAACTTGGACGTCTCAATACGAGTAATTAAATGTTCGTTTGAAGTACATTAAACCTGTCGAGCATCAAAGTCGTAGACTCATTAAATATCGATTCAAACGTAGAATTAACATCGTCGAGGAAATGCCTTACACACGCGAAACTGGTTTCTTCGGTTTCTCAACGGACAAAAAGTTGAGAAATAATCGATCGCCTGTCCAAAGTATTCGTCGATTAGTAGAAAGAGTATGTTCGCGGAGTGAAATCATTACCGCCCTTCATTCAAACGCAATTTTACTCAGTATTTCAATTATCCTGCGATCCGCTCGACATTTCCCAAGTAAATGCAAAACAAAATTTCGAACTGTATATCACAATTTTGCGCTATTCAAACGGCAAAGAGATTTTCCGCTTGGAATTTACAAATTATTAACCCCTTAACGCACAGTTTTTTTGAAAAAAACCGGCCAAAAAAAATCAATTTTTTTTAAATTAAACGTTTGTTTAATTTTTCGGTTCTTAAACCTCCGAATTTTTTCATTTTCAAACTTTTGAACTTGATAATTTTCGAATCTTTAACATTCATCAAACGCATCGTTGCATTGCCAGTCTCGAATTTTATTACGCTTGTCGTATTTAAATTTTCGCGCGACCACAGTTTACAAAATTTCGAAAATCGCGGCAGGAGAGAATAAAGCAACGTAAATTGTCAATTTCTACGTGAGAAGGAAAATAAACCATGCGGCTGGTAATTGACTGTGGTAAAATCTTGCAACAAGAAGAACGAACGGGGGAAAAGGAACGGGAGGAATTTGCCATTTTCCAACGAGAATTGATTTTTTTTTCGTCGAAGAAGGTGTCGTTGCAATGAAACAACGTTGATGCATAAATTAAAGTCAGAACGTCTGTATTTATCTCCCCGTGATTCATCGCGACGTGCATACTTCAACAATCGTTTTATCTCATTAAACGACACGGTAAAACAAAGAGATTCTATCGCCATTTTGGTTACGACCAAACTTCGTATTCCTTCCTATATTTTTTCTTACCTACCATTTAGCATATTTCCGTTACGAAAAACAACATCATGAAAAGGCTGGAACGAAGGTCTAACTGTAAATGGACTTTAAATCTCGACTAAAAAGTACCGTTTGAATACTGTCGCGTAATTAACATTGCCTTTTTTTATGGCCAATTACGGTTTCGCTTTGCGGTTACCTTTGCTCATACGGAAGACAAACAAGCTGTGACAGAATTGATGGTTCTATGGATTCACATAAAAATGAAGTTTCAGATTCTAGACCTAGCCTTAATTATTTAGTGAAGGGCCAAGGAAAGGTAAGCAGCAATGGCTGAACAAGGTTCCACAGTGGTCGATGGCACGTCGCAAGGCGACACTATTCCCTTCTTTTCTAAATAGCGACCACGAGACTCGTATCACTCAATGAAACATCTTTTTGTACGGTTTAAGCAATTGTTTTCTTCGTGAGTTTTGTCGATATCATTTCGCATAGTAAAGAAAAAAGAAGAAAATAAAGAGGATTGTTTATCTAATTTAATCCCATTTTTCCTTTTTTTTTTTAAATTCGCTATACGTTGCGTACACAGTCATCGTTATTCCAATTGTGACAAAGTGAACAGCAATTCTGCGTCTAAATCCGACGCAAATCCCTTCGAACCAATCAGTCGTAAGTCTACGAACCAATTTTTCCTCATTACTTCTGTCCTTCTTCTATCTCCCTCCACCTTATCGTCTCCGTTTCGATTTTGTCTCTCCCTAGCCTTGTGCTTCCGGTTGAAAATGTTAATGCAAATTGGCAAGTACTGCGAAGTGACGTCAGGTTTGAAATGTTTAATCGAACTCGGTAGCAGTGAAACGTGAGAACAAAGCTGAATTAACACGTGAACTGTTCACGTTTGTTGCAATATCAAATGTTCCGCGTCGTACAAGTTGTCGCCAATTGTCGGACAAGATAAGAGATAATTCGACTTAGTTGCTCAGCGTGATTTTATTTATCGAATCGAACGGAGAAA
The DNA here is from genome assembly GCF_001263275.1 of Habropoda laboriosa. Taxonomy (NCBI): domain Eukaryota; kingdom Metazoa; phylum Arthropoda; class Insecta; order Hymenoptera; family Apidae; genus Habropoda; species Habropoda laboriosa. Next base: position 1,803,679 of record NW_017100254.1, on the reverse strand, counting down.
AAATGAAAGAAAAAAAAAAGAGACAGATGATTGCTCTTCGGTTAATTGCTAACAGGACCAGTGACATTCAATAAAAATTGTCCAAAAAAAAATAGCGAAAAGAAGCGACTGTTTCCTTATATAAATAAAAACGCCGAGCTTGCCTAAATGTCACTCAACGATTTTACATACCGTTGCTATATTAATTATCAATGTCAATGGCGTATCCTCGTCATTTTTCTACTTCCGCGATTATTCGCATTTTCAAATTAAGCACTTTTCTTTAAACGTACTTCGTACACCTTCTTATTCTTCCGTTGAACGTAGTTCCCTAAATTTTTCATAATTTTTCTTACTGTTTCGGAGATTACGTGGAGATAACGTGCAAGAAGTTCGCTTGGAAGATTCGTCATACGAATTACGATCGCTCATTGATCATGTTTATGAGAGTAACGTGAGGTCACTTCTTGTAAAATCCAGAAAAATGTACATTAATGCTAATGACTAACTGGAATCGTATCGTAAACTCTGAAGGAATAACAGAATTTCCGCCGCTGTGATTAGAATAATACCGATCTTCCATTCATCTTCCTCGCAATTTTAATCGGGAAATTACGACGCAACTAAATTACGAATTAGTAAATGCAACATCAAACTTCGAACAAACTTCTTAACTCCAGAATTTCACCTATATTTATTCATGACGATGTTCGTCAACATCGTTCACAATTTTATTATTATTATTATAGGACGAAATCCTATGATGTGCATTATTGTTATACAATTTTTATACAATATTCTACGATTATATTTTATACAGTATTGTACAGCAATAATGTATCATAGAAAATTATCTGTATAATATTAATATTAAATTATGTTAAAATTGACTATTAACACGTTCGTCGCCACGTCACCCATATCTGGGTGTGCTTCCGTGGGGGCCCCAGATATGGGTGACGTTCTTCTTCGTCAAGTTAAATAGGATTTCACGAGTAATTTATAAAAATCCATGTAACACAAGAATTTCATGGAATATCACACTATATTGTGCTATACATTAATTTATATTTAAAATAAAATACAACATTATACTACGTAGCATGGTATTCGTTAAAACAGTTGGAGCACATTTCTGGTGATTTTGGACAATTGGGACAATTCGCTTCCTGACGAGACAAACGTCTTCTGGTAACATAGAAACTCCAGCTAATCCCTCTGTTTACGTTCTTGCGCTCCGACTATCGGATTTGGGTCCCGCGAGAAACTCGACCGATTCACGCTGGACGACGAACGTGTTAAAAGGATTTTAACATTAATATTAAAAATAGTTACACAACAATTGTAAAGCAATAATGCATCACAGAAATGTATCCGCATAATAATAATGGTACCTATAATAAAATTGCGAACGATGATGAAAAAATTTGAATCCTAATATTAAAAGTATTCCTATAACATTAACATTAATAATATTAAAAATATTAGTATGACACACAGCTTTCTGTGAAGCATGCAAAAATATCTAAAAAATATTTTCAGAGTCTTTCAAATATTAATTTTCAAATGACAAAAATACTAATAGGGGGAGTTCCCCTAGCCCCGGACGCTTAAGGTTTTTCTTAAATAAATCTCTCTACCTGTGCACGCGCGACTCAAACGCGTAGAAAACTTATTTTTATTCCTTTTGTCTCCTCTAGGAGATACGCAGAATATAACTAATTATTGCAGATATAACTAATGTCCGTTATTAGGTGCCGTCCGGCGTTAATGGAACTCCCCCTATAAATATTGTATCGCAGAGAATTTTATTCACAAATATGATACAATAAATATTCCTCTCTATAAATAGAAACTAGAACAGAGCAACGTCACCGTGACGTGTACATTGGTACGATTATTCGAAAAATTTATTACAGAAAGTATATCCCGCTCAATGACATATTACATATTCCATGGTCTTCGTTAACGAGACGTCCACCTTCGGAATAGGAAAAATTACAGCAGGACAGCGGGCGTATTTAGATCGTTAACAGAATGAGAGAACTATTAAAGATGTCGTTCGATAATGCGTGAAACGATCTTCAGGCACCGGTTCCATTACACGCGAAGAACACGCGAGTTTCGGGATCGATGAACCTCGAAACAACTATCGAAGACCGTGAACGCGTAACCTTAAGTCGTTTTCAAGAAAGTCATGCATACTTAATCGACCATTCACATCGTGTCGATGTGTGACATTCCGTTGCGTGCGTGTGTGTGTGCTCTCTCGATAGTTATGCTACGATTCAACGACACAATGGCGAGAGGATCGATCGAAGGATTCGACCGATTGATCCTTCGATCAATGGTGAACGCCGTTAAAGAGGGATCTAGGTTTCGGCTAACGATTTTCAACTAATGACGATCGATTTTTGGGCAAATTTCCATATCGACCAATATCTCCTAATTTTTATGACGAGGTGAATTGTAAATTAGGCGATGAAGAGTCGAATTTTGGAACGCCGTTTACTGTTGAAGAGGGATCTAGGTCTTGGCTGATGATTTTTAATCACTGGCAATCGATTTCTGGATTAATTTCCATATTGATCGAGCTCCGTCGAGATTGTGGAATAATTCTAAATGGAGGAGAGCTGGTACGAGTGGACGAATTGTGAATTATGCGATCGAGATGCTCAATTCTGGTGAGAATGATGGAAATTGAGAGTTGGCTTTTGATCCTTTTGATGAAGAATAGGAGCGATTATCAGAGTGACCTATAGTGATTGGTACGACTACACAGCGGTTCGTGCAATGGACAAAAGTAAAAAATCTGAGGTGTTTGATTCACAATCTTTCGTATCTTAAATTGTTCATTTGAAATTATATTTAAACTATATAATTTCAAATGAAATTTATTCCAAATTTCTCATTATTTTTTCAAACACGTGTCACTGGCGGAATGTTTATGCTTTTAATTTGATTTTTATAAATTGTGTTCAGTACTGTCATACCTTCAATACCTGCGGAGCAATTTTTTTCATAGTACTAACAACTTGTACAAATTCTTGTGTAGAATGTTTATTAACTTTGACGAGACTTTTAAAAAATACCACCGTAATTTTTTCGTATTGATTTAGGGAACACTAAACTTTACATTAATACCAATTTCAGCTGCCCGAATTTGCCCGAAAAGCCGTGGCTGGATGAATTACGAATTAGACGACGGAGAGTCAAATTTTGGTGAAAATGAAGGAAACCGAGAGTTGGTTTTTCATCCTTTCGATGAAGAATAGGAATGACTATGATTATAAACGTGGAAGAATAACCAAGTGAAATATGAAGAAGTATATACATAAATAATCCATGTCTTACAGGTGGAAGAATCTTCTTTTTCTATGACAATGGAGCAATTTATAATTTGCGAACGAACGAATAACGTTAAATAAAAAGATTAAGAAGCAATACAGCAAATTTAACGAATAATAATCTTAATTTTCAAACGAAATTATCGTTTCTGAAGACGAACAAAAGGATTTATACAGAAAGTAAATGATTATTTTTGACATAATTTTGGATTATTTAATCATGAACAGAACGTTTACAAAATTACGAAGCGTGAGCTTGCTCTTGAGGCATTAGGTATAAGAAAACGATTAAAAAGTGCATCGAAGGAAAGGTAAAACTCTGTTAGACATCTCATTAGACCTCGAACTAATTACAGGACAATTTTTCATTACTAACTTTCTATCCGCGAAGTCGATCTTTCCAACGAAGTATGTCGTTATCGATCTTCACGTATCTCCCATTAGTGGCAGCAACTTTTACGCGACTTTCTTCAAATTCCTTCTTTTCACACATCATTGTACGTACTTGACCAATAGAAAAACTACACACAAAAAGCAAGATCGAAAATACATTCTTAACATTTTCGATTATTCAAATATTCACGATTTCGTTCTCCAAAATGGCCGCTGTTCAACTTGAAACATTTCCATTTCGATCAACTGCGCGACTCTCCTTATGTCACTCATTTAAAATGCAAATTTTCGAAGGAATTTCTACAGTAATATTACTTCTTTAAAAACTTCACGCTGTACGAAGAGGATAATAACCACCAAAAAAAAAAAAAACCAGAAAAAATTTAATTTATTCACATCTTTGCTGCGATCATTTTTGTAACGACGTCCACTTAATTGTTTCTAAGTATTGCTTATGTTAAAAGCCAAAAGAATCTTCTGGAATATATATCTACTGAATAACTTTTCCAACTACTCGCCATACACCGATGACCTTTAAATTGATCTGATGCACAAGAAAGACGACCGTCGATCTTGGTAAAACTTACAATAATTGGTGTCATCTCGTATGTACACTACCGGCCGAATATTTGGAATCACTGTGCATTGCAAGCTGCACAAAAATTCCCCCCCAAAAAGGTAGCATTTATGACAATTTTTTAACGAACTTTTTATCATTCAAATCAATCGAAATGAGGTAAAGTGCTACTGATCTCCACAACATCAATTTCAGATCAATAATTAATTAGTAGCAGATTCAACGTTAACGTAAATTGGCAGGTGATCCGAAACTATTGGCCGGTAGTGTACTGTTGAAGCAAATGGTTTACGACTGCTGCATGAAAAATCGACATCCTGGAGTGTTGGTAAGTTTTATGACACGTCCGAAAAATATGGTTTGGGGATGCCTGCGAACACCCCAGGTATGGGAGTGCACACTGTCACCACGCTCCGTAAGCAGTCCTAATTGTGCGCCTATCTTGTCTACGTCTTGTCCAAACATTTTTTTCAATATAATTATTTACCTAGCTTACTCCACACGAGTTTATTTAATATAACCCCTCAACGTGTACATTAGACCGAAATAAAGCGTTATTCGTTAATATCTTCTCGCGTTTCTGCAAATGGTTAAGTAACGTAATCGATTGTTACAAATTCCGTATGAATGACGTTAAAAAACGAACCCTGCTTTTCGTACATATATCTTGAAACTGACTTGACAATCTCATAATACAGGTTTAGAATGTTTCAATAGGATAAACACATTTTAGTTTTTGTCCCGAAATAATTATTCTCCGTCGTTCGAGGAAAGAGAGAATATAATTTCGTCTAATTGCTGTGAGTTAATTAAAGGTTGCACATAAACAAGGTTGTATGTACAAAAAATAAACATTTGTTTTTTCAATATTTTAGAGAATTTCCTACGGTGATTAAATTGTATGAAATTATTCCGAGAAATATTTTCCTAAAATATTACTGTGCAATAATATAATAATATCTAATACAATTTTAGAGAATTTGTTACAGTGATTAAGTTGCGCAATTTTTTTTTACAGAAATATTGTCCTCTACTTTATAATAATACAATAATATTTCATTTATAACGATATTTTACAAAATTCAATTATTTCAGTAACCTTAAAATACGTCTCTGTTTCAGTATTTAACAAATCTTTATTTCAACGTTTTAAGGTCTTATCAATTAACAAAACAATACAGCCATTTGGCACGTAGGACTCTATTTTCATGGCCAGCTTGGAATTCTCCTGCACGCAAAGTGACGAACGAAAGACTCGTTTCGAGAACAATTTGTTAACATCCGTGGACAGAGTGAATTAACAGGATAAAAGAGGAAAGCGTAGAATCAC
>NW_017100254.1:1755473-1797991 GCF_001263275.1 Habropoda laboriosa | reverse complement strand
ACGCGTGCCCGTGTGTATGCAAAATACTTTTACTTTCAAAGTGAACGCTTTCAGCGTGCTGCACCGACTGCGACCGAGGAAAAACAACTCCGCCGCCTCTTTAAATCACCGCGATCAATCTCCTCGTCTGACCGTTTGATCTCTTATCGAAACAATTTCGCAGCGGAACGAAGAAGAATATCACGTTGCGTTTCACGTTAAAAAATTCCCACTTACGAGCGGAGAAAGGCGTTGGAAAATTAGAATTCAAATCCGTGGAAAAAGAGGCGAACAAAGGAAAACAAGGGACTGAAAGGAACAAAACAGAAAAGGACAATTCTGAATTTTTGAATAAACGTTCGTCGTTAATTAGAACGAGAAAGCCTGAAGGATTCAAGTCCACAGATCGTGTTCACGAATGAAGAAAGAAACAGAATGATTATGATTTAAAGATGAGAACAAATTGACAGAAAGTGAACACAAAGGAGAAAAAGAAAGGAATAAAATATCGCGATTTAAAGATGAGCAAATTTTTGTTAAAAACTAACTACAAATAAGTACTTTTTTAATTACTACGATTCTGTTTGGCAAAGGAAACCGGTGTTCTCGAATTGGGGCAAGCGAAACGCGATTACAAACGTCAGATTTTCCACGATCCTCCTCATGGTGGTGCAATGAATCATCCGGAGGATCTCGAGCCCGTGTGTCACCGTGTCCACGCTCGTCTCACATATTATTTGAGGATCTTTTTTGCATAATCTCATGGGAAGAGGCACGCGCGCCCCGCTGGCCAAGTGGTGGGGCAATCGTGCCGCTTAAATACACTGCATCAATGACCGTTTCTTCCAGTTCACATTCAGCTGTCCGGAGAAGTTTCCAACGGGGGAAGGAAGAACAAGTTGTCGTTAAACGGAACTAACCAATAACATGGAGAAGACGTCGATAATTGGGACGTTCGTCATGGTGACCACGCTGGCGATGGTCATTGCTGTGGATCTACGTAAGATATCTATCGATTTTTTTTATATTCTATAGATTTTCGAATATCTGATCTTCCGTGGATAAAATCTTTCACGTTGATTGTGGAATAACAGAATCTGGAATTTTTCTATCTTCGACGCATTTGGGAATTTCGTGACTTTGAACGAATCTGGAATCTTTTGTCTTCGGTGTTGATCGTGGAATAACGAAATCTGGAATCTTTTATCTTTGATTCTTGAATTTGGATCCTTAACGGATTCTAGAACAGTAGAATCTGGAATATTTTTTACCTCAAATGCTGATTGCGGAATAATAGAATCTGAAATATTTGGTCTTCAATGGATTCTGGAATATTTTTATTCTTCATGGTTTCTGGAATAACAGAATCTTGAATTTGGATGCTTAACGGATTCTAGAACAGTAGAATCTGGAATATTTTTTACCTTAAATGCTGATTGCGGAATAATAGAATCTGAAATATTTGGTCTTCAATGGATTCTGGAATATTTTTATTCTTCGTGGTTTCTGGAATAACAGAATCTGCAATCTTTCGTCTGCAATGTTGATTGTGGAATAATGAATTCTGGAATATTTTTTACCTCAAATGCTGATTGCGGAATAATAGAATCTGAAATATTTGGTCTTCCATGGATTCTGGAATATTTTTATTCTTCATGGTTTCTGGAATAACAGAATCTGCAATCTTTCGTCTGCAATGTTGATTGTGGAATAATGAACTGTAGAATTCTTCATCTTTAACGTTGATTCTCTGCAATATTTCAAATTCTCAGGGGTAGTTCTGGAATATTTTCGTTCCTCATCACCTCGATCCAGGTGAACACATATTGCAGTACATCGAAATCGAAGGGAGATTAATAACGATATACACTACCGGCCAAAAGTTTGGAATCACCGAGCATTGCAATTTACAGAAAAATTTCCAGAAAAAAGTCAGCGACTTTGAGAATTTTTTATCGTTAGAATCAATTGATATAAGACAAATTGATAAAAGTGGAATTGAGATAAACTTGAAATGTATAAAAAAATTAGCAGCAGATTTAATATTGATGAAAAGTGGGAGGTGATTGGAAACTTTTTGCCGGTGGTGTATATTAGAAATAGAAGTGTGAAAAAGAAAAATTAACACGTCCCTTCTATAACAGAAGAAAATACCCTCATAGTGAAATTTCATAGAAAGCTGATACCATTCCTCAGAATTCAGAATCGAACAGATTCGTTTAAAGGCTTGCAAACATTCCCTAAGAAATGGCGAAGAAATTGAAGCAACTGCGATCCAAAAAAAAAACACGGCAATCGAGGTCAATGTCGGCAATGCACAAATCCTAACGCGTACGAGGCCGCGGCTTATTAAATCAACATCGAAATGGTCCGATTTCCATGGATCGATCGATCGGAAAGCCATTAGAGGCTGACAGGACACAGCTCTGAAAGAGAAAGTCAATTCTGTGCTTCAGCTTGACTTCGTAACTGCTGCACTTTATCGGATCCATTGCAATGCAGCTACCGCTTATGCAATACTACCTGCATGCGACATTTCTTCTCTTTCCCACTTTTCCTTCGTCTTCTTCAATTTTTCCTTTCATTTTATTACAGCGAACAACTGGAGGATATGCGACAGATCGCTTCCGTTGGATCGGTACAGCAAGTGCGTCTCAGACTCGGCTAGAGATGCTATTGTTTCATTGGCTGGAGGTGAGAGATTTATGTTGCATATATATATATACGTAACCTCGGAGTACTGACATTCATTTTTTGTCACGTTAATATGGCAGTATTGGTTTCTTTTTTCACTAACTTTATTAACATCGACGTTAAAATTGTAAAAATTGTTTACCTTATGAGTGAACTGATAGTCTGTTTATTCTAAGTTCAGAACATATTACTGAAGAAAAATTTACTCAATCTAATGACACTTTTAATTTTGAAGAAATCTGTTCTTAGACGCCGACATTTCTTCTTCAATTTATTGTACAGAATTAAACACATATTAATTTTTATATTATGACTTTCATTTTAATTGTTTTTTGGCAAAAAAATGCTTTCGAATTGTGGTATCGGGGCCTCCATACCCAAAAGTAGGAAACCGGCACGGGAGAATAGAGAGGGAGTGGTTGGCGTAGCGCGCAAAGCCGAAGGTCCCCGGGTTCGATTCCCGTTTGGGTCCCTCAGTATTTTTCCGTCATCGATTCCTACAAATGGGGGCTCATCCGGGATGGAGGCATCTACGGCTGCACGAAGTCCCCTGGCGCTGTGAGATGAAAACATCTCGAGGGTTACACGTCTCCCAAAAATGCGTTGTTTCAGCTGTGTGCCACTGTGTTGGGGGAGTGTGCCCGAAAGTGTCGAGTTTGTGTTGCACTGAGGACATTCGAGGGCGAACGTCAGTTCAGGATGGCCAAGTGTAGTATCGGGGCCTCCATGCCCAAATAGGAAACCTCGAAGGGACAATAGAGAGGGAGTGGTTGGCGTAGCGCGCAAAGCCGAAGGTCCCCGGGTTCGATTCCCGTGTTGGGTCCCTCAATATTTTTCCCTAGGTTCCTACAGAATTATCTCGTGGTCGGGCGTCTCCGAATAGGATGTAACTTCTACCAGCAAACTGCCAACTACGAGTTATCTCGTAGCTTGAACGTGTTGAAGTGAAAATATAACTTGGAGCATTGAATCTTGCATGTCAGTATTCCAAGCTTAACACGTTAAGCGCCGTGTCAGTCACCGGCGACTGACAGTATACTTTTCGTTAGTCGCCTTCTGTTTATAGTTCGCATGGCCCACTTGACGGCCAAGTGTGGCCTGAACGGAACGGTAAGCAAAACAGGCTGGGCGTTTAACGTGTTAACCTTCTACCTATGCTACATTTTCGATTCAGTCTTTCACCTAGAATCACCAACTTCCCTCTTGTACCATCAATTACAAGACACCCTGTATGTTCTCAATAATTACTATTGTTGTCTATTATGTCGATTGATATGAAAAAGTAAATTTGATTAAACCTCGTTTAAGATGCACATACATATTCCTGAGAATTCTTAAGATCTTCTCAGTGAAAAAATGAGACAGTAAGAAAAATAAGCAAAAAGTGCAGAAAGTGTAAATTACATTTACATAAAACGGCTGTAACTAATTATCGTTACTTCAGCTTAGTTATCTGTAATTAAATGCAAAATTATCGAATCAATTGCGTCTATGCAAAATGATTGATATGCAATTATAAGTGATTTGCGTCATTTGAATCGTACATACGACTGAATCGCAATGAATCATTTGAAAAACTTTCTGAAAATACAATTTTCAACATTGTAAAAGAAAATGATAGTCAGACGTTTTTTTAAGTAGCGTTCAACGGTTGTTACTATTCCCTCGATTATGTAAACCATTGTAGCTGACCGATCGTGGACCCCTATGCAAATGAAATTTTCATTGAAAAACTGATAGGTACGTCCGTCATTTGTACTATTCATTGGTGATTTTCTAGCGACAGGTATCTGTATCCTTTGTTCTCTTCATTTTGTAAAGCAACAGCACGATAAAATTCTCTTAAAATTTTCCGTCATTCTGTATCAATTGCTCAATCTTGAACTCACTTTCTCAATTTCAACGACGACTGTGATCAAATCTCGAAGAAATTTTCCGCAATTTCAAAAGGGAGAAGAAATTTTCTTCCCAGAAGAAGATCTCGAGATAAAAATTTTTCCTCCGATCTGAATTAAACGGAGATCGGCATCTGCCCCCCTTCGATCTATCGAACGCGTGCTGTTGATTTCACCGGAGCAATGCACGCTGCGTTTCCTCGAAACTGGCATCAGTTTCTCCGACATAATCACGCGCAGCAATTTCCAGAGGTTCTCCTTGACTCCAGCTGGCCGATCCGTTCGCTTTCTGGGCCTTCGATTAATATCTACCTGCGTGTACGACTAATTCCTTACCCGCGTGGCTAACCGACACTGCCTTTTTCTATCTTTGCCTAAACATCTGATCTTTAAGAAATACGGGAAAAACGTTCAAAGCTGCAAATTATGAAAAAGGAACTCACTGCTGAAAGGGTTAACGGTCACACCACTTAATGTCAGATATTAATTGTTTTAACGCTGTGTAAAATGAACGTTCCCTTGCAGGTTTGAAGAGCTTCAAGATTCTACCGATTGAGCCATTGGCCGTGGACAGCGTGAAAATTGGCGAGTCTCAAGGATCGGTCACATTGAGGCAGGAATATCGGAATATTAAGTTGCACGGTTTGACGAAGAACCTCGAGGTGAAGAATTACAAGTAAGTTCGAAATATCTGCGTCATTTGAAGTTCATAGAGGACACCGTGTATAGATTGCTTCTCGGTAACTCAGTTTGAAAGGTTGAATCGTAAAAGTGACGAAGAGAGAATTACAGAGAAACAGCACGTAACTAAAATGAATTCAATAAAAATAACCAACTGTTATGACGGTTATGCAACCATTTGTGAAAGAATGCGATCTTATGCTGTGAGAATCCGGTGAATATGGGCAAGATAAAGAGTAAAAGTGGAAAGTTTTCATGCTGAAGGAATTTGAGGCATTCGAGGTTCGATAAAATTCGCAAATTTTGAAAGGGACCACTCAAAATCCTCAACCGAGTTGAAAATGCTCAAACTAAGTGGCTCAGAATTTGCTCAAAATGCTTGTTAAAAATACTCAAAGTTATTCAAAGTATGTGACTCGAACTTTGCTTAAAATGTCGGCTCAAAATATTTGCTCAATGTGCTCAAAGATGCTCAACGATTCAAATTGTTCAAAACCCCGGGCTCAAAATATTGATGAAATTTCTCAAAATTGTGCGACAATGTTGCTACTCAAAAGGCCCGATGTAAATTCGCTCAAAATACTCAAAACACGCGTTGCTCAAAATTACTTAAAACTACGCGCTCAAAATTTCTCTGTAAAATTGCATCGAAAAATTCTCAAAACTTTTGCTCAAAGTTACTTGAAACGTTGCTCACACGATACTCGAAACACCTTAATACGTACCGCTCAAAACAAACCACTTTTCACCACTTAAATATGATCCGAATGTTTCGCAAACAGAAACGATTGTCGTCCAGCATCTGCAGACAGAGATCAAAGTTTCACACTTTAATACGCTAAAAGCGCGTGATAAACAACAGTTGAGAAAAAAAGTGAACGTTCAATTAAGTCCAAGGCGTGTAACATTCAGTAATAATGCTGGTTTTCTTTCAGCATCGACTTGGACAAGTGTCTATTGACGTCGGATTCGTTCAATCCGCAAGTGGACTTCGTCGCCGATTACAAAGTCGATGGCAGAGTGTTGCTATTACCTGTCAGAGGATCCGGAAAATCGAACATCACTATGTGTAAACACCTATATTTTATATTCACTATCGTAACGAACAAAAACCATTCGTAATTGTCGTCACAATTCTTAGTCACCCTTTTTTCCAGTTGTCAATTGAATATAAACATTTGCTTTCAGATGACTTGAAGTCGCACAACGATATATACTGCGAGAAGTACGAGAAGAACGGGGAAACCTATTTTAAAGTGAAGAAGTTCATTGTGAAATTCAACCCTGCTCGTGTGACTCTGCGATTCGAGAATCTTTTCGACGGCGACACTGTCCTAGGTACTCATTTCAGTTCACTAATTAGTATCTTTTTAAGAATTTTTCGGAATTCAATTTCTAGGGGTCCTTTAGACATTTTCATATTTTTCAGCAAATGTTTTTGAAATTTTCTGAAATATATTTTTCGCGACTTCTTGGAAATTTCATGGAATATCTTTCTCGGTGACTTTTCGAAAACTTTCTGGAATCGATTTTTTCGTGATTCCTTAGAATTTTCCAGCAATTTTTCTAACACCCTATTTAACAACGCAACAGTTCCGCCGCGCAATCGTCATTCCCCAGACGTGACGCGAAAGGATTATGCGTGGAGCCGGTGATTAGAATCGTTATTTACGCGGTAAGCTCCAATAAGGATGATCATTATTCCGCTCGCAAGAAAGAAATATGATCGTTCGTTCGTTCGTTATCCAGCGAGGTCGTCGTTTCGAACAAAAGAAGAATAATGCATCGCGTGTTTCTGTAACATTGATCGTTTAGAAAATATCACTAGTCTAGCTTGACTCAGGACTGGCTGCATGGAAATTCGAAGATAAACGTCCTAGCTTCTGCGGTTCTGCATCGACCACAAACGCCTCTGACTTTCTGTACAACAGGTCGAACCGTGTCTGAGAATTTGTTGATTGTATTACGTCACGTTTGACCTACATTTCGTCGACCAAAGTGAATTTGTATCAGGTCTAGGTTATACACACGTTAGATCTGAATAATTACTGATTAACCCTTTGGTGCCGGAATGAACACTTCCCTCCTTAAAATTTTGAATTGACCTGTATATAAAAATTTTAATTTTTTTCTGGGGATATTAACTCCCAAAGTGAAGAAAAAATTGTATATAAAAATTTGATGCAACCAAACTCGGTGGATTTTTTTTACGAAATATTAACTTCCAAATGAAAATGAAGAAAATTGGGAAAATTAAGGAAAAATTTCTCAGGTTTCAAAGAGTTAACATCCACCTTGAAACGACATCATTTTTATAATATCGACTTCCTGAAATTTGGCCTAAATTGTAAATTGAATATTTTATCTATTTTATTTATTTTTTTTATAGGGGAACAAATGAACCGTTTCATCAATGAAAACTCAGATCTGCTCTTCAAGGAACTCCAAGCACCCTACGAAGAAACGTTTGGACTAGTGTTCGCTTCGATCAGTAACAATATCTTCAGTCGCGTGCCATTTAACAAAATTTTCCCACCACCGTAAATTAATTTTCATCGTCGAGAAATTTTCATAAGAGAATAAGGACAAAAGTTTCCAGGACGTGCCAAAAATTTGTACATAGCATTCGTGCGTGAAATTGACGTCAGCGCCACCTATTCACTCACGTTGTTACAGCACAATAATGTAGACACCGTTTTTATTTTTAAATTAAAAACAATTTTTAATTGATTTCTATACATCTGTTTCGCGAGTCATTCAGAACCTTTCTCTTGCTCCTTAAAATTCCATTTTATGATGTAATTATCAAATTACAAAATTAGATAAATATATAATAATACATGATACTTACAAAAATTAAAAAATTATAGCGTAATTATGGGAAAGCTGTCATTTTATTTGAAGCTTGTTGCTGTTTACAAGAATAATTTATTTTCTTCGATAATGAACGACACGTTGATTAATGTTACCCGCCAATCAAGATCGTTTTATGATAACTGAATGTGGAAGGTCGTATTTCGAAAGCGACAGTGGAATAGCTGTTTCATTGAGGAACAGGTAGAGCAAGTCAAAACTCGTATTTCCAAGGATTCAAAAATTCTATCGTTGTGTTTTGTTTAAACGAAGACCTTCGTTTCCTGTTTGACCGGAGTTCAGTTCATTTGTATTCGAAACTGCATTGTTACGTTACGAGGATAATTTTTTTATTTCGTAGAAATATACTAAGTTTTCTATAAATCGTATTCAGTTGTTTGCTTTGCGCGGCAGTCATTCTGAAATCGCTTTGGAACAGTTTCGAAAGTCTCGATCGATATCGAGTTGAACGATAATCGAACGAATCGATTTCTGTTGAACGTTACCGGTCGATAACAATATTACGAGAATGTTTATATTTCAAAATTTTAAAAGTATTTCGCTTAAAAAGTTTTTAAAAAAGATTTTTTTATTCAAATAATAGATTCTTCATGCGATTAAATTATTTTTGAAATATTATTGCAAAGGATAACATTTTCAAGTTTCTATATTATCGACCGTGATAATATCAACCGATCGGCTTTTTCATGCTTATTTTTTATCATCCGAGCAACAGAAAATTACTTCCTAAAATTCCTACAGATTTCTTTACCGAACGATAACATTCAAATTGCAGTCTATAGAGAAGAGTAAAATTTATGTTACTAATAATAATGTAAACTTAGCTTTTAAAACTATTTACAATATTTTACACATTATAATACGTAACTACAACAAATTTTGTACCTAAAATAAAATTAAAAAACAACTCACATGTTGACCCAGACGACAAATAAGACAATATCCTCGCGCACCATTATCCGTAAGCCTTTACGTTCCACAAAAGCGTATGTAGGTCTCCGGACTGGCAAATTGAGCAATTCCGATGCCGAATCGATAATGAGCCCATCCGTGTACCTCATTTTTCCGTAGCGTGGATTGTATCTGCTACGGTGCGTCTTTTTTGGCAACGACCACTTTTTCCTCCCTTCCTTCCACCATCGCGGCGGCGTGTTTTTAGAATCACCTCGCGCCATGGGTGGTGTCGAACTCTGAGACAAGGATACAGTACACCCTGATGCGAACCCGCCATAAATCGTGCACGGAAGAGAATGAAAACCGCTGGACGTCTCGATCCACCCTGGAAAAAAAGTTTTCCGGGATGGGTCGACTACGTTTACCCGATTAAAAACATAGAATCGATCGTATTTCCTGGTATTAATTAAATTCCTGGATTTATGGAGGCTAACAGCGTCTTTAGTATAGCAATTTTGAACAGTAATATCTTCCAACTTCTATCTCATAACAATTACCTAACGACATTTATGAAAGCGAACAGTGTCTTCATAGCAATTTCGAAAAGTACTATCTTTCAACTTTTATCTACAGCATTAACTTCAAACTACACAAGCTTCTTTAAATCAGTCTTACGAGGCTCTTCTAATAGCGTCTATTAGACGTCACTTGACTCGCTGTCAATCTTTCGAGTAGAATTGCTATTATACATTTTATTTTCCCATATGATTCACATAAAATTTCCAAATTTCACGTTATTATTAGTTGTTATCTAAATGCTTTACAAATTGTTCAAAACAGCTGTTCTAATGTGTATACCTTGTTCGGTTGGTAATGCCTAACCTAGCCGCATAATTCCAATTCGAACAGGATATATTCTTACCCAGTAAACACCATACAGCAGCCGTTCACCGGTAACAAATGGCCGCCTATCATCTCGCGACAATGCGGCTGGAACATTCGGTGGCGGGCAAGCGGAATCGAACGGGCATCTTATGCATCTTCTATGGCAGTGCAGTTACGCGGCCTGGCGGTTTCGCAACGCTTCGCGGAAGGTCGCCGACGTAAAGGATTGTCTGCTGCTCTAGGCCGTTGAAACGCAGGTGTTTTCCGACATGAACGTCGCGACAAGGCTGCCCACGATGCCTGCGATATATCCGGTTGTCCGCGTACATGTGCGATTTGCCTTTCGCAAGGCCGTCTTAGAGAGCAGCAGCGCCACTGTTAGAAAGCGACAATTCGAAAAGACGCGTGCACACACGCGTGGCACACCTCTGACGGCTTCTGGACGGGCTCGATACATTTTCTACGATTTTTCACGCGAACCGAAGGGACACACGCTATAACTCGTCGTTGATTCTTATTGTCACTTTTGCGGAAACACTTTCGAACGCAATCACACATTCGTTGCGTTCGCGATATCTTGTTTACATGAACGTGCACGCGCGTATTTTTTTTTTTACGGTTTCGACGAACGAGGTTTTATGGTAATGCAGCGTTTGATAGTATCTAACGAGGAGACAGGGAAATCGCGACGGTAAATTGGATTAGCGGAGGCGTGTGTTCACAGTTGCGTCACTTGAGATATGATTTTTTCAATGAGCCCGAGTGTTTGTAGAATGAATAACAGAGGTTCTTAGATTTATTTGCTTTTAGAATTAACTGGTTAGTGTTGTAACTATTTGGGCTGATAACGAGACAGATTTATTGTGCCGGATGTTTCACCAAAAACACGATGAACTTATTATCCCGCCTGATAAGGAAGATTCTCAATTGTTCTGTCGCGTTGTAATTGATAGATACACAATGCTCTAATAGTAAGGAAACTTTATGGAAGATAACAGTTGTTTCAATCTATTAACGAGGGATGACGAATTGACACGTCATACATATTCGATTGTTTCAACGAACGATACTGGTAAATTGAACATACACGTATCACTATCATAGTCGTGTTAGAAATAAGTTAATTCCCCAGTTATCAAGTGAATGCATCCACAGTTAATAAATAGGTCTGACGATGTTTGTACATTTTCCACTTTTGTACCACCATTATCCACCCTTCTCATTTCTATGTAAATAAAAGGGGGCACGTATAGTTTACATGAGAAAAAAAAATCTGAAAATTGAAACTGGTTTCAACAACATAATCTGTTAAACGAAGTTCCCGTTTAAAGTGCACCCCGAGGATCTCTAGCAAACACGCATTCGTATGCGAGGCCACGTCCGCGAGACGTTTCGTCCGTCGTAACATAGAAATCTGTCCGTTTCGTTCCGCGAATTCGGTATTCCGAATGTCACTTGTCGAAATTTCGCGGCTGAAGGCTACCTGCGTACTTTCCCACCTTTTTGTCGCAATCCACGCGCCTGGATTTCTCGCTTTGACGAGCAAGAAAATCGAAACCGTGTCCCTTTCTCTCAATTACCTGTTCCACGTCCAAATACGTTCCAACAAATATAGTCATGAAATTAAATCCACCATTAAGGATCAAATAACCCAGTAATATGGCGTTTACTAAAAAATAACCTCCAAAAGACACTTCAAGCACAGGCAGTGCAGTGCACCTAACCTTCAATTTGCGCGATACTCGAATTACACAAGTAAAAGCAACAAAATTTTATTTCAATATAATTTACTTTAAGTATGTTATACAACATAGATATGCAGAAAATATACTCACACAAATATAGGAATACGTCTCCCATAGAAACGAGAGGGTTAAATATTTATAAATGAAGGGTTAGGTGCACAAAGATGTTCCATCGGTTCGTGAAAGTTAAACGTCCTCGACCAACCACGATAACACAAAAATCGTAACCGAACGAAAGAGTCCAAGTTTGAAGGATAATATCTCCGCCCACGGTGCCCGACTCAATCTGCATTTCGATTAGTCCAAAGTCCGAGCCGACCGCCCGGAGACACTAATCGCAACTTTCACCTTTCCGCATAATCGCAAATCAGACGATCAACGAGTGTAAGCACTAGCAGCAGCCATGTTGTTTACTCCCGTTGAAAAAAAATATGGCCGCATGTCGTTCCGAAATAAATCCACCTATGACCATTAAGGTTGCCACAATTTTCCATCAGGAAGCAATTCGACTATGGCTGACTAGCATCTAGGGAATTTGCATAATGAAAATTTCTCTTCCTTCAATTTACAATAAAGACCGCTCTCTTCGACTGAGTCACACAATCTAGGATTGTACTTAATTTAGAATAACTTCTTATTAAAAAAAAAAAAAACTATGAAACCAATACTAAAAAGAAAATTTTTCTTGATCGGTTTCAGAACACCGTGCTTGCTCCAGCAAGGGCCTGGGTCGTTTCATAATCGATCTAACCGCGAGGATCAACGGTGGTGCACGCCACGCGGCACGATCCCCTGGCCGGATTTCTCGTGCCTCTATTTACCCGTGGTCGTCGTTCGTTCTTCCCGTGGTCTCGCGGCTTGCAAAGAGGAGAGAAGAAGGAAGGCAGGAGAGGCCCGACCGAGGCAGCAGCCAGCCTAGGCGTGAGTCATCGTGAGAGACAAGATCTCGAGTAAGGAGGCGGCCTTGATGCCGCAAAACTGTTCGTAATATCGGTACGGGTCCATGGATCGCTGGTTTCGATCGTCGTCTTGCCATGGCAATATCGCCGCTCTGCTCGCCCGCACCACCCCGCTTCGACTCGACAGAAAACCGCTTCGCGGAATCGACCGTTCCACCTAGGGATCTCTCGTCTGGTACAAATTAGAGAACCTGGTGCTATAAGGTCAGTGAATGTTTGATGTGACTTGATGTTTTGGAAGAGCAGATTAGGTTAGGTTAGGGGCTTGTTTTATACGATACATATTTTCGTGGAGAACGTAGCATTACGTTTAATGAGAGAAAATTTGCAAAAGTGAACGATTGAAATTGATATACATACGTAAGTGTATTAACCTTCTAACGTTGTTGTACTGGAACCTGTCGCATTAAAGAATTATACTACCACAATCTAACATGTTGTAAAAGTACTGTACAACTAGTATTTTCCAAAGAACGTATATAGTTGTACGTGAACATATGCATTTACCAAACACGGCCCACCAAAGAAGCCTGCCAGGAACAGCGACTTGGCCGGGCTCGAGGCGGCGTCGAAGCTCGCCAGCGTTTCGCCTCATTTGTCGCGATGCACGAGGGTTCGCGGGTTATAATGGCACTCGACTTGGCTACGAGGAGCCTTAAAGCGAGTGCCAATTATCGCTCCTCCGTCCTGACGAACGTTCTTCTTTTATTTCGATTTAACGGTACGAACCGCGAAGGTAGCTCGCTTCACGGAGCGCAGCCTCGTGTATCCATTAATCGAGCGGAATGCGAAAAGTCATGCTCCGGGAAAAGGGTGGCGGCGGTTTCTTAAAATACACTCGGGTAATTGAAGGGCACCGATCGCAAGAAACCAGAGCCGCCTTCTTTCCACCGTCCTTTTTTTCCCCCCTTCCATCGTGATCGTTAGCCGCAGGAAAAACCATCGAGTTCTCTTCCCAGCACACTCGTCCGCCGAGAGATTTTCTACGAGAGAGGAAAGATTCTACGCTACGGCGTATTATGTTAACCATACCATAGCTACACAACACGACGATTGTAAAGGAACAATTTTTTTGTCGGAAGTCACGCGTGACTCGGAATGATCTCCTGTTTCGTACATACCGCCATCTTGAATGTTTCTTCGTTTCCACGTTCAGAGGACGCGCGGGGGCTGTTTTTGCGCAGCTGTAAGGGATACTTAATAGCTGGGAAACGTGTAACTTGGCACAGCGTAATGAGCACGACCGCCTTTTTGCTGGTGACGCGAGCTTTAATGTAACAAACGCGCTTTTTTTCGTTATCTAAAAGGGGCGACTCCCGTGGAGGTAGTTCCGGTACGGGATTCTTCGAGGATTAAGTGGAGGTTGACATTGAAGCTAGATGTAAAGCATTTTGTTAATAATTGTGAACTAACCTTTTATGAATTCTACAGAATGAGAATGATTTGTGTTATTTTTAGGTTAGAATATTAATGTGTGAATAATGAAATATCGACGAATCAGTGTATGTACTTCAATTCAATTCGTCAAATTTTAAGCCTGTTCGATTTGACAGGAAGGTATTCAAAGTGGAGGAGGCTGACTTCAAGTGCCAGGTTTCAGTAGTTGTCGCACGCGCCAGCATTAATGCCTTTCGTTGCAACTTTTAGCTACCAGGTATGTAAACCGCAGTATGAATTTATGTGCCAGTAATTTTTACGCTCGTTAAAGAGCGCTTCGTCGCGCCGCCTTTCCAGCGTCGCGGCCACCTTTCTGCTCGCGTAACACGCCACACCAAACAAACATACCTTACACGTTATATTCACAAATTCCATACAATTACTTGCAGTAACCTTTACGAAAATTTCATAAAATTTACTTTCTGTAATTATATACAACCAAAAGTTACTTCCAGTAAACCCTCTAAAACATAACCTCACTTTTGCAATAACATTTCGCTGTGATACCAAACATTTAGTAATTTTCTCGAAAAATAATATCGAAATGCAGAAAAGGCACGAAAATGATCATAAACTACGCGTGTACGAGTCATCGAAGCCGTCCTTCGTGTGGCACTGTTCGCGTGACTAATTTTAAGAATCGCCCGCGATTCCGCCGGCCGTGTTGGAGGACACCGCGCGGAGCCAGCGAACGCGGTCCTTAGGACTCCCTTAGATGGCAGCATTTTTTCAGCGGAATTGCCCACGGAGGCCGAGAACGGATCACCTGGCAAGGATACACTTCCTATTAGCGCCACCGTGGCCGATCCGTATATGGCTTAAGGCGTATCTCGCGACGCGACCGGTCGGTCCCGGCCGAAGGTCATTTCCGAAATACTCCGCCACGGGGAACACGGACCGGTTGCGAAATGGAACTTGCTGGATACACTACAGCCGTTGAGACGATTGGCGTGATCCCTTTTTAGGTTTGTTTTTAAATGCACACATTGAATGGTAGAGCTTTCGACCGGTTAGGTTAGGTTAGGGATATGTATTTAAAGCGCGAGAATAATGGGACATTATTTGTTCGATTCTATTGAATATTAATAAGTGTATTATTAATTTTTAACAAGAAGAAAGTTACTTTAGAATTTATAATGCTATATTATAGTAAAAAGAAATTGAAATCAGAGTGTCAGTGAAAGTAACATTTCTACACGTTGTAGAACATATTCCATAAAGATTTACAGTCCAATTTAATAGAGAAACGTGGTATCACATTTGAAGTGAAGTTGTCGGATGCTTAATAGAACGACGGACGGCGATCCTGAGTGAACAAATAAGAACAAATGTCTCGTTATCACTCGACATACGCGATAAAAGTAGCTCTGTTCTCCCGCGAACCTCATGAAATTTTTATGAGATTTCTTTATTCCTGTTCGAGCCAGGCATATCGGTAATGGAAACTCGAGCTAGAATCGTTAAAGAGCGCACGGTTATCCTTACATAGGTGTCCTCACTGACCGGCCGCGTTGCCGCCTCAGTAACCGCCACTTCGTTAGGTGTTTGCACCCACAGATCGTGTAGTTACACTATTTATATCGATCTGCCGTGTTTTTTTCCTCTCTGCACCGTATTAGGAACGACCGGCAGCATATCGTACCTCCGGCTAATTCGAAGTCGCCATCTTGGGTGACATGCAAAACGACAGGAAGATTTATCTGATCCTCTGGGTGATACATTCGCAGGTTAGAATCGTTAAATACGGTCTGAATAATTCCCAGACGGGAAAAACACGCACAAGTCGGTTTTTTATCTGAGCAGGAATTGGATTGGTACACAACCTCGACCTACTTAGAATTCTAACCTAAATCTAGCCAATATCTAACCTAGACTAAATGCAAAACTAACCTAATTGTAATGTAACTCGTGTATAATCAAACTTCAATCCAAATTGTAGGTACACTTTGATTTAAATAAAAATTCAATCCTAAACTATCTGAATTTCGATCTGTAGATTAACCTATAATCTATTATGACTACTCTGTACATAACCTAGACCTAGAATTATATAAATATCATTCTTGATACATTGTCCACTATCTTTTCATCTTCAGAAATGATGCAATCATTCGAATGTCATTGTTCGAACGTCTTTATTCTTCATAGGATCGAATTATATTCCGTAGCGAGTTCAGATCGATCTCGACCCGATCGGTAGGCCCTCTATGAGGCAGATGTAGAAGATAGGTTCGCGACTGATGAGATGCGTCAAAGAATTCTAAAGGCTAGCTCGTTCCGGGTTGAAAATAATCGAGTACGGTCGCACGAACTTTTGACCTGCGGCGTATGCGCGTCCGCCAAAAGAAGAACGACAAAAAGAAGTGCGAACCGCGACTTTGCATACCAGTTGGTCGCCATGGAGCATGCCGGAAGACGGTCCTCTGCTTCGTAAATGTCGTATACTGTAAAGAAAGTAGCCTAGTCTCGCTTGCTAGAACGAATCGATTATCGATGTCATTTTTCCCTCGATCGTTTACGTACGATACAAGGCAAATGAGAAAATGATTTGTGAGGTTAGAATGGTTTATAAACATTTTTTTGCTTGACGAGTTTGGTAGTGGTGACTTTCTTAGAAAATTTATTTCGAGAGGTTATGTTAAGTGATGTTTGGTTTAGAGGTAGGGATATTCAATTTAAAGTGAAAATTCTGTAACACCTTGCTCGTGTCGGCAAGCTTTCATCAAAGAGTAATGCTGAAAGATTGCAAAATTACGATGGTAATTTGAGAAATTGCAAATTGGTGTCGATCTAGTTTCCTCTGACATTCCGCGTGGCATCCTTCACGCGGCGTAACTCTTCCTCATTCTTCATTCTCCTCCATAACCATCAAACACATGTACAACAACGTTACAATGGTCGTGTCTAATTTAATGTTACGTAACTAACCTTTCCTTTACATCCTTCAGAACATTAAACGTTTATTTTTATGAAAACATAATGGAACGTAAGATAACCTGTATTTAACTTGAGTATAAGTATAATAACAGTAGGATAGTGAACAAGTAAATTATTTGGATTTTTCATAACAAGATTATTTTCTTATTCTGAATCAGTATACGAAATGGACAAGTAAATTCATCCACCCCAATTATAACAGGTTAATCCGCAACGAGCGATCTTTCGCGAGACAACGCGACCGTAGCGACGCTTCCCACGGCGTATTCCACGACAGAGTGTTCACGTCGCAGCGTCGCATTCATCATTCCGCGCGTACCCCCTTAACCATGAAGCAATAAGTTACTGAAAGCGGATCAAAAAGAAGGCGGCGACGCGCGCTCACTCGCGTGAACTGCTACACCGCTACACAGCTCTGCCTAATTAACATACTCCCGAACGAACCAGACCGATTTAATATCTTCTTTTAGCCGTGGCCACGGAGCTGACACGAGGCTACACAGGGCCAGACCGGTCCGTGCCGTTTCCACTTGTCGCAGCGCCGCGCCACGGCGAATAACAAATCAACGAGCAAAGTAAAAACGTCAATGACTGTTTGCCACGATACAGCGGGTTACACGGCTAACAGACCAACTGGGCCTGTTTGCAAACAAGTTTTTCCACGTACCGCTGACGTATTATCCTTGTGCGTATTTCGCGAGTTTTGCTAGGGTTCCTTTTCAAATTTTCTGCTTTCATATTTTCTAACCCTTCTAGAGTACATTCGTGAAACTGTGGTAAAAGATAGGTTAAAGCTTACGGTGTGATATTTGTGTAAAAATATTTGTATATTTTTATGTTTCAGGAAATAAAGAGATTATGGAGGTGTATATAATTAAATGGAATTAAAGAAATATATTAGAATACCCTTCTGAATGATAAAATTCTAACCAAAGACATATCACATATTTACGTGAAACATTTTCTAACCTCAAAGGTGAGCGTCTATTATTTTAAGTACGTCAATTTTATTCATTAATACATCGATGAGGTTAACTGGTAAATAATTTTCAATTTCGCGTTATAAACGACATGAAATCGCCGAGACAAATTGGCCAGGCGACGGATTCGAGTATCACGAGCGTCCCTTTCAAGATGGCGGGACTATTTCGCGAACCGTAAAATCGCGCTAACGAGCGAGTTATCGTAAAATTTTTATTACGTTTGACGAGAGGGAACGAGGGCGTGAGTATTTTGCATCGGAGCCACAAGGAACGAGACGTTCCCAAGACCGATCGTTCCGAAAAGATTTATACTCTCGCGTGAAGGGTACGCGAATTTTGTAAAGTATTGCTCTTTACGAGAGAAAAAACGTCCGGTTCCGTGTTTACGGTTAAAAAATTGCCGCGTAAAACGAGCAAATGGACCCATTACCTCGCGCCATAATTCCCTCTTTTAACTATTATGCACGTTTGCAAATGAATCACCGCCGTAATAGTGAAGCATTGTCTCTTTATGTTCCAGGAGAATCTGTACAAGATGTTTCATTTTTGGAGAGCTTGATTTCAACATTTGGACACTTGCACATGTAAAATGATTATAATGAATGAACAAGAAACCAAACATAATCTCCTTCATTTCTTTTTCACCAAAAGAAAGTTCATATGCTACAATATACAATCACTACACTTCTTCCTAAAGTTATAATTCTAAATTTTCTGTCAGTGTTTTTTATTTCATTTTAAAATTCCAAGAATCTATGCTCCATGTGAACCGTTTAAACTAAATAAACAAGGTTAATCATCAGATAGTGCCACCAGCTAAGAAAACTAAATATAACCTCTCATATTTTTCCTATAAAGAAAAAATAACTTCATGCCATATGTCAGTTTCATATATACACGAAACAAACTTTCACCACCTTTTTCGCAAAGCTCTGATACCTCCCCGCTCACATAAACCTAACCTGTCATCAACAAACATGTACGGCAATCGAGCAACGTCTCCGCGTCGATGATGTCTTCGTCAGATTGAAAGAGGGGGGGAACTTGAATCGGTCCAGAATGATTCCTTTTTTTAAAATCACCAGTGACCCTCGCGAGAGCTAATTCTAGGCAAGATTATGGTGGCAGGTGAGCCACACGGAGGCTTTATACGGCTCGACACGAGGACTACGTCCCGAAATGGCTGGGCCAAGGTTCGACACTTCCGCGTGTCCCTTCTTTCCTTCCCTCCTTTGCCTCTTGATCCTCCTGTTCCGCGGAGTTTCGCGCGCCCGTCATCGCGCGAATCGCTTCACGCGCCAGGACCTTCGATTGCCATATATGCGTGGTCGCGGCGCCATACGCGCGCGCTCGTGTCATCGTGTCGCGATGACGATTAAGCTCGATTAAATCGAGTCGCGCCAGCGTCGTCGTCCGTGGAGACGCCGCCATGCAGAAATAGCCCGGCAAACTTTAGTCAGCCTGTTCCGCGACAGACGCGAGTGCCTCAGGCGGAACTTGCGCCTCTGTTGACAGCGTGTCGCGCTCGTGACGCCGATGTTTACCGTTGGTGGTCCTCTGGAATCATTTCCCACACTTAACAAGCCTGAAAAGATAACATTTTCTACGAAGGCTTAGAATTGGATGAAAAAAATTGTACTAGATTATTCTTAAATTATTTAGTATACATACATCTTTTGTGTTCAATCGAGGAATGAGCATGAGAAAATAAAAAAATTGCAGTATCGCAACTTTATGATTCTTCATTTGACAGTTTTCCAGCATAATCCTAACCTATACGTCCCAAAAGATAAGAATAACTCATTATTAATCTGACATAACCAAAACAATCAAGACTACGGAGACATATTCGAAAAAAATGGCATAACCTAAAAGGGACCGTGATGTGGCGAAGCTACTTTCAAGATGTAAATCAGTATAACGAATCGGAGACAGAGTTCAAAGCAATTACTCGATCAGCGCACACTTTCTGCGACTTGGCAGGCATGACCGAGTGATTTGTCGAAGCGAGACGCTGGTACCTGGCTGCACGCGATGGATTTGCGTGCGAGAAAAGTGGTCTGCGTCGAATGAAAACGGAAACGTCGTCTCGCCAGTGGTGCTCGTTTGTATTTATTACGGCTGGAATATTCACACATGTACTCTGTATACGTATGTATATCGCGCGACGAAATCGAGGCGTGCCTATCTGGCGCGTCGGGCATGCATCATCGACGTCAATCACGACGCAACACGACAGTCCGATCGAGTGCATGCAAATAGTGAACGATATCGTCGGACGGTTAATTAACAAACACGATAGAGAACGAACGTGTCGTGGAAATCAATTTTTTCCCACATACGAGCTTCAGAAGTTGTACTAATTAGATCAGCTGCGGTGGAATTCTTGGATACAGGTGAGAATCTTGGTTGACATTTCACTGAGTTGCCGCAGCTACATATATACATCTAGTTTTGGAAAACTTGAATATTCATGGTCGAATTACGTGTTCGTTAAGTACCACTTTAGATATTATTTTTTCAAAGTAACAAGTTCACAGGAAAATCATTTACAACACACGAATAGTTTAGGTTAAGTTAGAAAGCATTAGGAGATAGGTTAAGTTAAAAATAAATCACGTTGACTATGTAATTAAGTCAAACTGAACTAGATTTATTAAATATAAATTACGCGAAATCAAGTTTTACATAACCTAATGATAGGTCTCGGTTACACTTACAGCACCACTTAGCACCACCTAACTAAAAACACAAGTACCCAATTTTTTAATCAGCCCATGCAAGATTGGAGCGTATTCCGCCAGCTTTCGATACCATTTACGATACTCTTAATCCTCTACCCCTACTCGTATCACAGTGTTCCGGGTCTCTCTCTCTCTCAGGAGGAAAAATCGCTCGAATCAGCTTCCTACGATCTCCTGGGGAACCTGTTATTAGCACACCGAAGTCTGTAGAAAACTGGGTCTTCGATGTCGACATCCGGCCCCGGTGACCAGATTACGATACGCTTAGGATATGTTGCCTAAAAATTCCAATCGCCGCGTGGGCCGACGGCGTGTTTGTTAGCGGTTCCTCGGTGGATAACAGCACATAAGCTATACCTGCGCGCGCACTACCGCGAGTCATACGCCATTGTTCCGTCTGTCAATTCTAATTGCGCGAACAACGCCAACGATATTCATTGAAATCTCGCTCGTTACCTCCGCTCGCTTGTTGAAACGCGTGGTACACGCCGACCGGTGTATTAATCATTTTCAGGCACCTGGCTACGAAGAAACTGCCCGTCTCCCCGTGAATTTCACCTCGACGCTGGACGACCTGTCACGGACCGCACGTCTTACAGAAGCATGCTTCACTGTGTGTATAACCTACAATCTTTGATCGGTGATAATTGTTGGTATATTTGGGATACAGGTTAAAGTAAGGATGCAGATTTGATAGGTTAACAGTGAAGTTGAGTGCTTCAGATGTGAGGAATAGTAAGTTGTAGTTTTCTGCTAACTTTAAGTTGAGGTTAGTAATCATAATATTTACAATCATGATTAATTAGGTTACCCGTAGGTACCTTTTTAGATGAGATCTAGTTACATCTGTATTAATAGATGAAAATTGAAATGTAGCTTGGCAAATTGAAAATAAATTAAACGCGTAACTGAATTACGAGTACGAAGGCAAACGTGTAAATCATGTATACATATACTCTCGAACGAGAAAAAAACAACGAACCACCTCTCCCTTTTCTTTTTTTAAATTGTTTTTCGTTTTAATCATTTTTCATTTACTCTGTATCCTTGTTGCGTGACGTGCAAAGCTTCCTTCAAGACACTGCAATTTACTGCGTCATCAATAAAACGCATAAAGGTTCATTACGAGCATGTGCCGACGTGTAATGGCGATTATTATTAATCATCGATCTACCATCGATCCGTGCCTTTTTAATTATAACTTATTTGCTCATTTACAATTTAAATTATCGTTTTCCTTTAAACGTACCCGCGTTAACGCTATTAATCATCATACTCCCCCCCGAAAAAAGAAAAGTTAACTTGCCATTTTTATGACCATCCTTCGTTCTCGAAAATTACAATTACAAATCAAAGTTTATCGCTAAAAGCATATTACGAACGTCGTTAACTTATAATTATCGAAGATAGTAAATGTCAGATTAAGTTATAAATACTGTATTTTGCAGTTATTGGAATCGTCGTTTCCGGTTTCCAGCGGCCACTCTGCACGCAAGCTGATGACTTTCTCGATGAGCCTCATCCTCGAAGGTCTCTTTAGCAGCTTGTTGCCACAGTCTGAAGAACTAACGCCACTTCTGCCGTTCAGACAGAGTCGCGGGCCGCGCCATTAACTTCTCATTAGCGTCGCGGCGCAACCGCGAAGCCGACGCTTTCCACGAAACCACGCTCCGACCATTCAGCCTCTGTCGTCGGCTGCATTTTCGCCAGGCAGATAGCTCGGGTCAACGTTTTAATTGGAAGGTCGTGAACTCGTGGCCACGGAAGTTCCTCCGCTTTATTAACGCGTTATAAAAAGTCTCTTATGCGCTTCATGATACACACTCCATTTGCTATATTTAGAATATACATTTCAAATACATTTGCGAATATTTTGTAATATTTATTAGCTCAGGATATTCTTAACGTTATTTTTTTTCTTTGTAATTTTGTGACTTTATCTTTGAGTGTATAATTATATTGAAATAACCTAACCTCACTTCCTAAACCACATCAAGAGAACCCTTTTGTACTATTTGATAGAAAGTATTCTCACTCGTTGAAGGAACCTCAAATTGTTAAAAAAGAATCCAGCAAAAGAGCAACAGCAAAAAAGGGTTTCACTTTCGTTTTAGTATTCAGATTCGATCAACAAAGGGGTGATTAGTCGCGATTAGTGTAGCTTCATGGACAATAAAACATTCGCTGACATAGCTTCTTTCATTTGTGAGTTAAGCGGGTGCCCTCTGGGCGATTGTAAATTCATGAGCATGGGTAAAAAATAACTTGTCGGGCAACGCGATCGCCAGGTTGTTTGCGATTTCGTAGGCCTTCACTCGAGCAAGGACCCCCAAGGCTGCCTGTTCTTTCGACCGATATGGCAAGCACGTAACCTACTACGAGCCTCATCCTTTACTGCCTGTCATCGACGACCCTGATAGTCTCTGTGTTCTGTGGAGAACTACGACCTCTGTTTGGACCGAGAGCAATGATTTTATAGAGGACAGAATTTCAACTATTTTTGGAATTCTTCATTGAATATGTACAATCAAAACAATTCAATTAAATCATGAGGTTCGTCTAGTCGTCTGTCTGAAGTGAAAAAGACGAATGCAGGGTTAAATTAATTTATGTATAAATATATTAATATAAAATAGTGCTGAATTATAAAATTTCGTTTAGAAATCTATATTAATTGATAAAAAATTCTGTATAAGAAATAAAACTTTATCTAGGGATTTTTGAAATTTTTCTTTGCTAACTTAATGCGATACATATCGATAATGGATAGGTGTTCAATTCAATAAAGTTCATAGTGTCACTTTTATGTAGTGAATAAAAACAATAATAATGAATACACGTTGGTAGATAATTCTAGAGTAAATTCTATTTATTTATTTTATTCTGTTTTGTACAAACATTGTTACCAAAGAGTTTTATTACTTTTTAAACGAAGGAGGTAATTACGTTGTTTAGGTTTTTATGGAGATCATAAGGAATCGAGGTTATTAATTAATTTCCATATCCTGCAAATAAAATATCATCAATCGTTCAACGTTACGCAGAATGCTGTTTTTCAATCAGCGGAAAAGTGGTTAAAGCGTATGAGGTGTCTATCGCAATACAAAACAACTAGAAACTCACCGGACTGTAAAAAGTATGTGGAAACGTCTGTCGTCCAGCTGTACCTGATGAAAGATTAACACAAGCATTGACTTTAAAAGAACTTATTAGCCGCGATTAATACCGCGTCTGTACGATAATAACTGTTATTCCCTACTTGCTGATCCTCTTATGCAAAATTATACGAATGTATTATTATTGATACAACTCGTTTCTCCACATCTTCTTATGTCATGACACATTCTTTGCAGCCATGCTTCACGGTAAAAACATTATCGTTAACGACGGACATCAAAACCATCTTCACCGGACCTCATTTCGAAAAACTTTATGTTCAATAAAAAGGTGAAGACAATTAATTTTATTTTTGAAATAAAACAAATTTCTAAAATTCAATTTTTACAGATGAATCTGCAACAACGTTTCAGCTTCTCAAATTTGTTTCCATCTGGATACAAATCACAGAATTGAAAACGCATTTGTAAGCAATCCAATCACCGAGCGAGGGTGAGTTCCTGTCTTCGAATGGAATACAAAGATGTCCGCGGTCGTCGAAGAGTGACGGCGTGTCCGGATTACGTAGGGACTATCCTCTGTCGTAGGTCTTCAAGCCTAGGTCTTGCTTCTGCGAGTAATCGACTTCCTTGCGAGCACACGAATCGAACTTTCTCGATGAAACGAGCGTGGCACGATTCCTTAGCCTATTATCATGTTAAGTCGATTAACAGGAGGTCGTTGACATCGATTTGTCGTAGGTCGAGTCACGGAAATGTACGTCCTTCATCCGCATATTTAAAACTAATAATGAAATATGTATCAACTGATCATTCTTGAGCTTTTTATGTGATCCAATCAGCTAAAGCTTCCTGTTCTTCTAAATCGGACCTGGGTTACTTAAGTAATCTTATTCGATAGAATTATATTGATTTATTGTATAATAAAACAATTCTAATCAAAATGATATTATTTTGTCTAACAAATTCATAAAATAATTTTGCCTAAATTCTTATTTTTCTTTGTCTTTTCTCTACTTGTAATATATATCATGTGCTATAATGGGTTTACACCCCTAAATGAAAACATAAATAAATACCAATAATTTGTGTAATTAAACTTTTCCCAAATAATCAATATAATTATTAAATACCAAAATGAAATAATTCCTGTACCAAACCGAAGCTGAAAACATAACTTCAAACTGTACGTTCTCCCTAAAAAAGAAAAAAAAGGAAAAATATATCCATTCCTGTCACCTGGACCGTGCATCCTTCATTCGTCGCTCGACCAGTTCTATAACTCGAGGGATTAATGATCGATAAATAATATCGAAGCTCCGTGTCGGCGAGCCTAATAACCGTGCGCGCCAGGAGCAATTTCGTGCTGGAAAATCACACCTGGCCAGGGCGCGCTCGTGTCCAAGGAGATTGTAATACTTACCTCGAAACGCCAGATGTGGTACACACCAGTTGGACAGATATTGAAATGCATGGGATATGCAAATAATCGTGGACACGTTGGTTAAGATACGCGCGTCGTGGAACCGCTCGCCACGGCGCCGCGGCTAGATCGCGCCAGTTCATTGGCGGAACCTAACCTCGAAAAACGCCTCTCCCACAAACACTGAGAATACAAGTCTCGAGCCCCAGTTAGCTGCTGTTTTATATCATAATATGTTATCGATGTTTACTGCAACTCGCGTGCACTAGACAGGCAGTAAACGTTACTGATTTTTTGTTAGGTGTTTTTGTGCTTGGTTTTTAGTTGTTTTTTTGTTGGGTTAGGTAACGGTCGTGTTGCTTCCGCGTCGTGACGATTGTTTAGGGACGATCAGTGGACGAGGAAATTAATTTTGGAATTTTTGTAATAATACATTATATCTAACCTTAAAATTCCAATGATCTAATTTTTTAATACTCTAAAATCTTAATGACTTAAATTTCCAATGTTCCGACGTTTCACTGTTGCAATTTCTCAATACTCCACTACCCCAATGCACCACCAACGATACATACCATAGCCTCACCCTCAGAATCCTCAGTCTCTAACATCAATCCTATTAATACCAAAGCGTCAACGTTTCGATGAATGAAAACCGCATTCCACCATCAGACATTCCTTCGTCCACTTGCTAACGATGCTCACCGCCATCGAAACAAAGGAACATAAAACGCGACGCGAGACAAGAAACTGTTCTAGGGATCGTAAAGCCCGGCTGTTCCCGAAGGTGCAATGGTTCACCGGGTAGAAGGGCGTAGGCAGTTGTTACGCACTCGGAACGGCTTGTAAGAGGAACCAGAGGCACCTGCGCAACGCCCACGAGACGTTCGCGCATCCCAGACGTTCTGGAGGTCGTCAGATATTGGTCTGGAAACGGTGAACATCTTAACCCTTAACTTGCTAATATATCATATTCGTTACAGTGCTTCACGAGCCCTTTTCGTTGCGTTCGACCGACTAGGGGGGCGGTATCGGAACGATGTTATTAAGGGTAGTCGTAAATTACGCGGTGTTTCCTCTAGAACAAGATGAACAATTGCGTTTTAGACGAACCTCGCAGACTTTCTTGCTGACTAGATTGTTGGATGTGTGGATTTGGATTTATTTCATTGGTTTAATAATTGGTTAGAGGATTGGAAAAAGAAATGAAATTTGTATCTTTGTTTAGATTGTCTAATAACGATACTTTTATTATAATCTAGTCAGTAGATCCCTATACTATAATGTAAAATTAGGTTAGGTTCGACTACATTAAATCAGACGACTGTAGTATACAATATAACCACTATATTAGGTATACATAATTCACTATTTGAATCTTTTATTACATGAAAATAATGATATTCATTGGACGTATAGCACTGAAGGTTTAAAGCAGTTCAAAAATAACCATCAGCCACTGATTTCAACTCCCGAAATTTTAAGACTTGAAATATACGACACTTTATAAGTGCCACGTCCTAAATTTCACAGAATCGATTAGAAAACGACCGTCATTAATGTCTTAATTTATTCGAAAACAAGCCTATAAACGTATACATATATCCACAGACTGTTCCATAGTGGGACTATCAACGGTAGTCAATTTTTCTCTATATATTTCTCTTAATGTACATTTACTGGCACATCTGTTAAACACTTGGTCGACTACGTTTACACGGAGAATTTCGCCAATTAGGCGGAACACCTCGACCGCGATACGGGATGCATTAAGAGAGAAGAAAACGAAGAAGCGGCATGCGGAGAGGTTATTGAGAAATTTGCCCACCGTTTTTGTTCGTTTCGTGGGCGTCACAAATTGTATCCATCTCTTTGTATACACGCACACTGCACTCAAACTTTGAAACTCTCACCATGAAAAATAAAGCGAACAATAAATATTAAATTTAATTAAAAAAGAGCTGCAAGAAAACTTGTGGCACTGTGAGTGAAATTGGCGGGTTTCACGATGACTACGGGTACCAAGGCGCAGCTGCGCTTGCGCAACTTCATATTTATTCTCCCATGAGTGAATTCGACGTCCCGCGGTGGATTCTCATCTTTCCTGACGAATTTTCCCCCATGAAAATTGTTGAAGAAGGGAATTTGGCCGAGCTAAAGTCGTCGATGCTCGCCAAAGCGTGGGAGTACTTTCACCTCGCGACCGAAACGTTTATTATGAGCGGCGCAAAAACGTGAAACATAATACCGGGCTGCCATTAAAATTCCGAACGTTGACAAATCGTCGCGCGCACCACCACCATAGTTATATAGCGCATGCGCCGCAGCATTAATCACAATTTACGCAGTTTGTTGTCCTCTTGTCTCTTGTACTCATTACGCTGTATTCTAATCGAAAAAGTGTATAGTGAATATTCTCTTTCTTCTCTCATATCTATTATTGTACTGAAAAATGTACAATGAACATTATTACTTTTGATGTAGAGAGGGATATAATGGGAGTTAGGTTACATTTATTATTCTTTTATTACTCTTGCGTGCATTCTCCAACAGAAAGTTACTGTATCAACATGAAAAATACACAAAGCCCTATTAATTTTGATTTAGAAAGGAACACGAGGATAGATTAACGTCATTCTCGTGGTTAATAGAATTATGGAAACGTATAGTGTACATATGTTGTGCGACGACAAATTAAACATGCAACCATGCTCGCGGAATGTATGTATGTTCTGCAGTTTCCATGAGAGGCAGCAGGGAGTACCAGCGGAATGCGAAATGAACAGCGACGTGCGTATGTATCGTTCGTGGTGTTAAATGAGAATCATTAGGCCGGTCTAAGTGGATTTTCTAATTGCCGCCATTACTTTTCCGCGGGTTACTTTGCATCGACAATTGCCAGCCGGCCACGGTAAACAATTTGCCGCGGTAACTGTGCATGCCGTCGCGCACTGAATTATATCGTTGTCGCAATACGCGTCGTGTGATAAACGTGAACTGTGGACTAGTGAGGATGAGGTGTTACGTGATTTCACGACGATTTTTCACGGAGTTGAAAGAGGTGTGTTGAGGTTAGGTTAGGTAATCTTTGTTAGCGGGAAGCAAATTATATTGCATGGAATATTTAAGTAGAGAAATGTGGTTTGGCATTAGGATTGTAGGTTAAGGTTTCAATTTTTTTGATTTTACTGTACAGTACGATTTCGATGTCATACTTTCCCAATACTGTAATTTTTCAGTATCTTAATTTCAGTATTCCAAAATTCAATTCAGTTAAAAATAAAGCCCTGAATTTCCAATCTTCCAACATTCTATCGCCTCAATTTCCAATTCTCCAATACTCGTAACGCTCTGCTACACCAGAATATTCGTTAATCGTCTCCATTATGGTCAGTTCGTACGATTCTTACGTGGAATCGTCGCTGTTATTATCGAGGCTACCGCGGTCCGTCATAAATCTCCCGGCTTGTGGCCGGACGTTTTAAAAATTGCTCCCTTCCGAGATTCTCGTCCGTCTGCTCTGTGTGCCAGCAACAGCAGACAGAGAAAACGAGCCGCGTGCGGATTCACGTACACGTGTACCCGTGCAGACGTGAGAGCTGCGTGGAGCATTGTTGGTGGTTGCTGCCGTCGGGGAACGAGAGTCGTCTCGCCATATGTGGCAAGGCCGCCCGATGACTGCGGTGTATTGGGCCCCGTAACGGGTCCCCATAATGCGCGTGTTTACCCGCGCTTAGAGACTGAGGTATTGGGTGAAAGTGCCGCGTCGATGGTGGTAAGTGATACGTACAAACTTTTTGGTGCAAATTTTTTTTCAAACGTTATCACTGGGAATTTAAAGTGTTGGATATGATAAAGATATTGGTGCCTTTGGAGATTATTTTTTTAATATTTTTGAGACAATATATTGCAGTTACCGTATACCAATTTCCTACAATTCAATGGATATTTCAATGTTTATTCGAACACACTTCTCAAAGGGTCCGCTTAAAGAAACAACAATTCATACCTTTTGTTAAAGCTTTTTATTGTTTTTTTTTCTGTAATGCAAGTTTTCTCTCAATTTACAACTTCTCGTAGATAAAATGATAACATAACATACTTAACGTTGCGTATAATAATCATAATAATCAATCATCATCATCTCTCCTTGATAATAATGACAGTAATAATAATAATAATAATAATAATCATCGCAATGATAATAATAATAATCATTTCGTGATCAGAATAATAGCGATATTTTTTTTTTGCAATTCTTGCAATAATAATATTAATATTGGTAATCATCGGTATTGTTACTCTCGTCGTCGCGGTTCTTTACCGCGTAATGCTTGGGGTTACGAAGCTTAGGCTTAGAAATGACGAAAGGGTGGTCGCCCCTTTTCGCTCGAAACATGAAATCTACGAGCAATTTTGTGACGTGCCTTCTGGAACGTCCTGTAGCCTCCTTTTTCTTCATTTTTTCTTTTTTCTTTTTTTTTCTTCACAACATAGACAGTTCAAACGTTCCTCCACCGAAAGGAAATGGCGCTTTGCCGAATTGATTATAGAGATTGTTTCATCGAAAACCTTTGGACGGGACGCATTGATTTATCCTTCTTTCGTGGACGAATAATTTTTTGTCTTTTTTTCGTCAAGGTTCAAATACTTAGTGAAAAATGTTTGATGAGAGTAACGAAAAAGTCTGAGTAGATGATTAATGTGAAAAAGTGTCAGTTATGTAAATATAATACATGATAGTTGGTAAATAAAATTTGATCTTTCTAAAGTGCTGATTAGTATTACTCATTTATTAGAAAAGTATACGTATTTCTTGCACGCATTACGCATTAAGGTAAAAAATTGAAAAAGTCATTGAAATTTCCTTGAGAAACTATTACATATATATTGTTACAAAACTGATCCTTAACGATGATTATCTACATTCTGAAAATGTTACCAATCTCGATCACCCAAAGGTCAAATGAAAAAATAGAAGATACTTTGAACCCTTTGCTCTCCTATACTTCTCTCATCAAAAGCACACCATTCTCTGATCATACAGGATGCTTCAGAATACACCAAAAATTAATTGAAAATGTAAAAAAGTAAAACACTTTTGAATCATAAACAAGTACGTCAACTGTGCGTACATTTGGAACACCCTGTATATCAATTCTCCAACGATTCACGAAAACACATTTCCCCAAATAGCAAATGGTTCAAAAAAAAGAAAAAGTATAAAATTAATGATACTTATTGAAAAGAAAAATTAATCCACGCTTCGTTCGACTGTCATGGAGGCCACAGCAACTTCCGGATGCGCACCTAAACGCGTCTCGCTAAAAAATAAACGCACATCTCGTTCTCCAGTTATTATTATTCTTCTCTTTTTTTTAAATTTCTTTTTTCTTTTTTTTGTTCGTTTCATTTCATTTTATCCGTTGCTCTCGTGCACAGTCTCTACTCGAATATCTGGTCAACAAAATAAACCTCTTCTCTGCCTCCCTGACCGGAAGTGTACCTCTTAATTCGATAATCAGCGGGAATGGCGGCGGGACGCGGTCGCGCGAAGGGAAAACTTCGTCCAGCGGAAACGAAACTTCGAGATAGGCCGACTTTAGGCCGTAAAGACACGATTTTTCTAGTGGGTAGTTATAAAAAATACATTCGCTTGATACTTTCAGCCTGTTTCGCCTTGTGACCTCGCCACGTTTTCACTCGCATGTCTCTTTACGACAGTAGTTTTCTTTTTATTGCAACGATCTTATAACGATGGACACACGGAGATTTATATAGTTTTTATTTTACGAAAATATTGACTTTTTTTCTCTTTTGTTTCCGTTTCTAGATATTGCGGAATGGGAAATTTAGAATGTGGAATTTTGAGGTTAGACTTTGAAAGATCCTGTAGGGAATCTTTCGTTTTTTTCTTTTTCTTTGATTTTTATAGAATTCTAAAGTTTCTCTGTTTTCAACCAAGTAGTTATTTTTATTAAAAAGTCGAGTTACGAAATAACTGAACTGAAGAGGTTAACATTTGAATCACCTTGCAGAACATCTTCATTCTTAGTACTCCATTTTGGACCACTTCCTTTTTAAAAAAAATCCAACAATCGTTTCTATTAAATTAATCGAACATAATCCACTTGGTGTGAATCGAGTTCAACGAGTTCGAGTAGAACAATTACAGTTCAAATCCTTCGTTTTCAATCGTCGAGTTTCTCAATTCTCTCTTTTCAAAGAATAAAAACTTACGTCTCTCAGATAGTTCACCATTCATACACACAACCACCATACTATTGAGCAATGTACAAACGATTTATTATATTCTAATTATGCACCGATCGATCTACAATCTACCATCGTTTCTCATGCAAAACATTCCCTGTAAATTTCCACCCTTTCTGTTTTCCATTCTATTTAATTCCTCTAAGAAGTAGACACGCGAAAAACCGTTGAACGTCCCGCCAGGACGCCATTTTCCCGCAAGACACTTGATACAAAATGCCGCTACGCTCGCGTTTGGTATAAAAAACAGTGAAACATTGGAATGGCGATTTTTTTTTTTTTTTTTTTTATGTGTTTCTTCGTCGACGACACACCTCGTCGCTATCTACAATAATAATTATGCAGTCTGTATTTCTGGGGTGAATTTCATTTCTTTCTCTTTCTCCACTCGTTTTTCTTTTGTCCTTTCTTCCTTTCTCCCTTTTTATTCGTCTCTGCACACATCTTCTCTTCTTTCTCGTCGATTTATAGCATACAACTCTCCCTCAAGCGAACCTCGCAACGCGCAAATAAATCGTCTTCAATAAATACAACCGATAGACTATATAAATAAATAATTTCTCGCGAACGATCGAACATAGAAATTCTGACTGCGAAACACGAGATCCTTTCGTCGATCCCTCGACGATTCTTTTTACTTCTTTCGCTTTCGTTTTAGTTTTCCGTTTAGTTTTGTCAGTGGATTCGTCGAGGGATCGCGATTCTCCGCTCGTCGACACGGTTCATACGCGCCAAGCTAAGGAAAATAGCGGCCACGCGATGCGCCGACTCTTCCTTTCGTCGTGCTTATTTTTTTTATTGTCTTGCAAACGATTTTTTGGTTCGATTTCGAGCAACTGGATTTTTTGAAAAATTAGCTGAGTTTCTCTTAGAATTTTCTAATTTTCCTTTTAGAGGAGAATGGAATCTTTCGTTTACGGGGATTTTAAGGAAATGGAAGCCTCAAAAATTGCAATTTTTAAATTTGAAATTAGCACCTTTGCAAAAATTTGGGTGGAAAATGGAGATTTCGAATTTTCGATGTTTAACCTCTCCTTGAAATTTTCTCCAACTCGTCAATTACCATTCAAATTCCAAACTAGAATTCTTTAGGAAATTTCAAGAAAACTTGATTTACAAAATTCTCACTCCTTAAAAAGAGAAAAATTAGGAACTTCATCCTCCCCAAAATTCTTCCAATTCACCAATCGCAGAACCTTTAATTTACAGAATTTTAAGAATATAAAAATTCCAAATCCAAAATTCACCTTCATTTTGCAATGAATCTACCAAAAAAAAAATCTAGGAATTTCCAATTTCAATCTCCTCTGAAACTCTTCCAACTCATCGAGCACAGTTCTCTGCAATTCTCCTACAAAAAGAAGCCTATGGAGGAACCCTCACGTTCTCATCGAACATCACGATAAAAGAAACCAACAAAGAATCGTTATCGATCACAAGGCGGCGTAACGAAAGAAAGAGAGATCGGTGGTCGCGTGTGTCCGCCGTGCAAGGTGTAATCTCTCGTCTCGGATCAATCGACGAGCTGTCAGCCGGGGTGCAATTAACTGACTGGAAGCAAATCGATCGGGAAGCCATTAACGCAAGAGAGCCATTACACCAGCTAATTGTGACGGTGATTATGAAAATGGTCTAAGTAAAAAATTGAAAAAAATATTCAATTTATCAATTATATCATACTGCGTCGATATACCTTCTCATGGAAACTATTTACATCGTAAAAAGCAAGCATTTTGTGAAACACTTTATCACATAATGAAACATTATTTTTTATAACACACTCAAAGGAGAAAATGCGAATGTTCGATAAAATATTAACAAAAATTAATTATTGAAATTCAGTAGTTGAATATTCTAGAACAATTGAACGTAGATTTGCATGAAGGTGTGTGCGTGCGTTAGTAGTGAGTGACGAATGAACATGGGTCATTCCACGCCATATTGATCACTTTTTGAAATCGACATCAGGGATTTTGTTCCAAATGAAACATAACGTAGTACACGTGGAATTAGGGGTAGTTTAAGTCATCATTTAGCTGATTTCGAATTCGTTTAAAAAATGCGAACCTTTGAATTTGGTCATTTTTGCTATTTAGTCGTATACGAGACTTGTCGATATTGTTTTTAGACCATATTGAAAGTACTGCGGGGTACGAGCGATATAGACAAGCGACTGAAATAGCAGGGCGCGTGACTCGCTTACCTAAAACGGGGGTACATCAGTCCTTTTCCTGTTCCTTGTGAAGCTAATTTTAAAAACTGCATCCTGCAAAAAGGCTCATTTTGTAGGTAGAACTTCAAAGAATGTGACCATTTTTTTTTTGTTTTAAATTCAAACCCCTCTAGCACATCACAGAGAAATTTACAGAATAAGAACTTGTTTATAATTTTCAGTATTATAAAATCAATCGTTCAAACAACAAAAATATTACTACAGTAGGGCAGTCCTTCTAGATTGAAACAAAAAAAATTTAGCTCAATTCGACCAATAGTTTCCCGGATAAAAATTGATAAGCACAGCTCCTTTTCATAAAAATGGGCAAAAATGACCAAATTCAAAGGCTCGTATTTTTTAAACGAATTCGAAACCAGCTAAATGATGACTTAAACCCCCCCCTAATTCCACGTGCACTCCATTATGTTTCATTTAGAACAATATCCCTGATGTCGACGTCAAAAAGTGACCGACTTGGCGTGGAATGGCTCATATCGTAAGTTCTAAGTACCTTTTATACAGAAATGATTAATGAAGTTAGTTAACATATCACACAACAGCGTGAAATAAATCTAACAAATATAAAGTGTAATCAGATAATTCTGAAGATGAAAAAATGGACGATATGGACTTGGGCCACTTTCATAATCATCAGCTAAATTTGCCCGCTTGAATTCCGTCGTCTCTGTTTATCAATTGAAAATCGTCGTTGTTGTCGTTCGTCGACGAAACGAGTCTCTCTCTCACCTATCTACCTATACTTACCTTTTTCATCCTCTTCTTCTTCTTTCTTCGTCTTCGATTTTTTTTTTCGTTTCTTTATTTATTTATTTTTTTTTCTTTTGGTCACCTTATTTAATCTTATTTGCATCACGAACGTCATCTCGTTCAGCACCATCCAAGCACCACCCCGATATACACGTCAACTCCTACACGAGCTGTTTGCTAACTGATCGAACCCCGTACCGTTAAGGCCCGTTAAGCTCTCCTGTAATCGGACGCCTTCGATCTTTGATCACGCGACACGTGGAAAGGTGGATACTTTGATTATGTCTTTTCTTTTCTTTTTCTTGGTGATATGGGTGAAGAGAGAATTTTGTGCACTCTACAGAAGAGAGTAATTAATTTTTTTGAGATTATGTGGCAGTAGGTTCATTGGTCTTTTGAGGTTTCTTCAATTACCGTGTGGTAATTTTTAATTAAAGGTGAAGCAGAGGGATAGGAACATTTTGTAGCCTGAATAGTAAATTTGGAAGACTGGGAGAAATTTATAGTTTGTTGCATAGAATTATTTCCTGAAACTGATGGACAGAAAAATTTTTGAGATTGAGGAACATTCACACTGTGTCAAATTTAAGGGTAGAAAAAAAATGGGGAACGTTAAAAGAAGAGAAGGTCAAAGTCATTCTAAGAAAGAACTTGTCAATGGTTTCTAACAGTTCCCCAAGCACCAAAAATATTGCCATTCTCTTCAAACTAAAATCTTTTTACCTCAAAAATTCACCTCTTCCCCCTTTCCAAAAAAAAAAAAAAATACTAAAACCCAATACCATTCTTTCACCCATTAAATCACCAACAACAATACTATCAACACTCTCCAACTAAAATCTCCTTGAACTTCCTCTGCCACCTTTCCCCATTCCACATGATCAATCCAATCGTTGTCCAGAATCGCCGGGGTACTCTGAAACTGGGTGCGTCACGAGCGAGGAAGCGGCAACAAGCGTTTCACGAGGCCCTCCTCTCTTAAGAGTCCATCATCCTGATCGAGTCTCTCGATGACCTCGTGGACACGCTTCTAACCATCACCAGCACACCACCACCGTTACATCATCATCATCATCATCATCGTCATCATCGTCATCATCGTCATCGTCATCCTTCTGGCTCTCTATCCTAACCGCCATCGAATAACCTCACACGCTGTCAGACGCGACTGACATAGGCCTCTTGTAAACAGGCGCTGGTATCCTGGAGAAAGCTCCCCTCTCAGACACTGGCTTAGGATCCTTCCTGGGACTGGCAGTCATCTGATTGTCCTGGGGCAACGCTACAGTCCCGTTACCATCGATCCACGCCCTGGTGAACTCCATATTTGCGACACCATCCAC
Organism: Habropoda laboriosa; assembly: GCF_001263275.1. Classification (NCBI taxonomy): domain Eukaryota; kingdom Metazoa; phylum Arthropoda; class Insecta; order Hymenoptera; family Apidae; genus Habropoda; species Habropoda laboriosa. The sequence continues at coordinate 1,762,146 of NW_017100254.1, read as the reverse complement.
AGAACCATGAGCTTGATAATCTCTCAATAAATCCTGCAGCTTCTGTACCACCTCCCTTTCATCTTGCAAATGACCAACCTTTTGAAGTATCTGTCCTAACAGAGGATTAGCCACTTTAGTAGGTGAAGATTGAAGTGATCCAGTTGTTGGTTTAATCCTTCTTCCATTTCTATCATACTGTACAGTTCCGTTCGAGCTTTGCCTAGGTAAACTTTGTCTAGCTGGACTCTTTCTTGAGAAACTTGGTGCTGTTGCACATGTGGCTGATCCTTGAGGATTTAGAAAGGTGTCTGATTGTATGCTTGGTCTTTGCCGTGCTTGTCTACCGTTCCACGTGTTGCTACCACTGATTGGACTCTGACAGGACTTTGTTATCGCTGATGCTTTGCTTAGGCTGCCTGTTGGTGGTTTTCGCAGGCTGTTTCTGATAGTTCCCCTTTTCAAAGGACTGCCTTCCGGGCTCGAGTTACTGTCTCTAGGTGTTCTACTGCCTGACGAGGCTTTGGAGACGTTGCTGTTCTCACGGACGATGGAACCTGCACGAGGAGTGCGGTCTCCTGAAGAGGAGGCCACGCTTCTTGAAGGTGAAGCACGAAGAGGACTGGCTGGACCGATTCGAGTCTTGCGAAGACCTGTTTCTATGCTTTCTGTTTCTACGCAGGACCTCTCCTCTGTCTCTGGCTTCGCGGGTTGCTCTGGAACAGATGAAGGATTGTGGTTAGTTTATAGGTGGTGGAGGGTGAAGGAAATGTGTCGATTGGAATTGAGACTGGATTTAGAGTCGTTCTGATAGGTATTTAGTTTTAAGGTTGTTTTGGTATTTGGAGGGGACGGTAAAGCTGAACTTTTGGAAATTAGTGTGCCCAGATTTTTGGAGATTCGTTGAAGGTTGATAATCCTGAATTTTTGAAAATTAGGGAATCTAAAGTTTTGGAAATTTCTCGAAAGCCGATAATCCTGAATTTATGAAAATTTCGGAATTGAAATTTTGGAAATTAGTATGCCTAGATATTTGGAGATTTGTGAAATTGTTAATCTGAAATTCTTGAAAATTAGTAAATCTGAAATTTAAAAATGTATGAGTTCAAAGTTTTGGAAAATGTTTGGATATTTAAAAATTAGCAATCTCTAATCTCCCAGAATATCCAAAAAATTCCACAATATTACCATCACAGTTCCTCTTACTATAAACGGATAGCATACCTGCACAACGGCCACATCAGCTTCCAAAAGTCTTTAGAAATCCCTTGATGGGAACATACCCACGAAAAAAGTGCGACTTATTCGATTAGTACGATTGACTTACGCAACTAAAGTTGCGTAATCACTATTCGCATAGTTTCCGCGTGCAATCGTACGCAAATGTCAACTAGAGAGCGTCATCAGCCCCCTTCTTGTTTATCCAAGCGGACTCGAGTGGATTTCGACGCGATTTAGGATTTGTCGATCATCGAATCACACTGCGTGGGCAAGCAGACGAACCATGGTTCAGATAAACGTTCTTCACTTCTTTATATCGCTCTTTCGACCGATCGAACGTCTGAAGGATCGATTGACTTTAGTTAAAAAATGTTACTTCAATTATTTCGATTCTGAACGAAATTTGAAAAATAATTTCTAACTCTTAGAAAAACGAAATTCTGTGGAATTTGCAAAATTATATTTCAGTGAATTTCGAACTGAAGTTAAAAAATTTCTAAATTTCTAAATATTAGAATTTGTAATTTTAATTAAAATTTTGAAATGTTAATTTCATTTTTATTTTTTAGTTACAATGCACCCATGACAATTTATTTAGAATTTTAAACGTGTTTTCTCCTTTTCATCATACAATTTTCAATGCTTTTGTTGCAAAGTATACAATATGTTACAGAATATTTCCAGCTTCGATTTCATCGTAAACGCAAACTCGTGTAAATGGGAATATTACTTGTCACTTTCTTATCTTTATGGTTCCCATCTTCGGAACGATTGACTTCTCAATATTAATCGTAGGAACTACGGTTGCGTAATTTCAGCAATAAACGATAAAATCGACCACGCAACGTGGAAAACGATCACATTTTGATTTTACTGAGCGTAAAAAAGTTATTAGCGAAGCTTTGCCAATTAGACGGATGTTAAGTGCGTTTTAAATCGCAAGAACCAGTTCGATGGGATCGCAAACCGCGTTTTAATAGTACTCGGAGTCTTGGATGAGTTGCCAACACGGATTTTCACGAGTGCTGTGAAATAAGAAACCATTCTGTGTAACATGGACGTGTGCCAAAGCAGTTCGCGTAATTTTTTCAAGATGACAGTGATTTCTAGAAGTAAAGGGAATAGGATAAACTGAATTGGGTTTATAATTTCCAAAATTAAATGTTTCAAATTTTCTATCTTAAAAAATGTTAAACTCTCGAATTTGCAGTCTTTCGAATTTTCAAATTTGTGATTTTTCAAACGTTAAAATTACCGATTTCCAAAAATTCAAAGCATTTCTTATCACCTATTTACCACAATTTTTGAAACATCAAAATTACTTTCAAAGATCCTAATCTCAAAGAGGAAATCACTTTCGCACAAAGAAGCCAGTGTCGGTAGTCCTACATCGATCACACACCTAGCATCAACAAACAGGCGTAACACCCTTCGTAATCGAGAGCTTCTCCCTCCTGTTGGCCAACATTTTGGACCACCCTGTAGCTCATCAATATTCACAGTACACCGACACATACGCGAACTCTCGCCTGACATTTAACTGGCTGTGAAGGATTACGCGAAGAAAGAGATCTCTGTGTGCGCGTGTTTGCGACCGTATCGTGAAGCGTAGGCGATCTTCAACAACAACCTGTCCTCGTAACAATCGTCAGCGGTCGATTCTCGATAACGCTTTGACACACGCACCTGAATTTTTCTACTCCGAGCAAACGTCTCCGTCAGCCATTGTTTTTGCAAATTTATTTCATTCATTTGATTACATTCAATGTTGCATTTAAAGAATTTTTTCAATATTTAATAACATGTGTCACGTTAGAAAGCGAATGAACAATAAATAAGAAGAAAGGGAATCAAGCAGAAAAGAGTTCAAAGGGAAGACAGCAAAGCTTACAATGCTCGTTTTGTTCGTGCACCCTTGGTCAGCTCGTATTAAACTGAATGACTGGCTTTGATCGAAAAGCCACGCGAACGTCGTGTGTTTTCTTCGCAGCGGGACGCGTTTATCGCGATCTTGGGACGATTTCACCGTTGACCGCCTGTTATGAAACGACTTGTATGCAAAACGAGTCTGTTTAGCCAATACTTTCTTCTCCTAACTTTTATTACGCTAACGACGTGCGGTGAAATTCTTTAAAATGCTTTAAAATCGTGTTGCCAAAATTTTGAAACACCCTGTATACCTTAAAATTTCTAATATTGAGAAATTTACGACCGCCAGTGTATCTATTTTATTTTTCTACTTTTTATACCTACATATACCTCCCCCCTTATTGTTAGAATGATAAAAAGAACATAAATTTCCAAAATTCTACAAAACAAATATTACAAATATTCTAGCATATACCTAGCTCTCAAGAACAACTTTCATTTTTCTATTATATTTCTTATAGCCAAAGAATGAAACGAAGATCTAATCTAACTTTCAATTTTTCAATAAACTTAAATTTCCAAAACTCGAGTACACTTCCTCCTGAAAGAAAACTTTCGCCATTCACGAATTCCCGCCATAACCTCGACCCGTTACAACGTGAAATTCGCGTAACAGGCGTGCCAACCCACACTCCCCAGACGGCTCGTAAATCCCGTCACGAAAACGAACGAAACGCGCGCCACCGTTCCATATAACGTCTACAGTTATCCATAGAGCAACAGAAAGACAAAGATAGGGAACTCACTTTGACAATCGGCAACCGTGGGCGATCCTTGTGTGCAAGTCCCTTGATTTCCACTTCCACCGGTTGGCTGTACTGCTCCCAGGCTTCGATAACCCTCGTCTGAAACTTCACTGCAGTTGTCAGAGTGCTCGCCGTCATGCGGTGATTTCGTGTAATGAACGTTCCCAGTCACGTCTTTGCTGAAGTTTTCCAACACTGGTTCCTCTTTAATGGCTGGCGGGCTAGGCGTTGGGCTACGACTGCTGGAATCCTCGCGGCACTTGTAATTGTAAATCGACGGTTCGTACTTCGGTGTGTCGTCTTTTTCCATTGCTCTACGAGCCACGCCGCCTTCCACGAGGTATTTCTTCGTGAATTCCTCCGGAAGGGGAGTTTTCGTACGAATTTCCTGGTGAAGATCCTTTCTTGCATCCTGGAAAAGGGAATTGAAGATTTGCTTTTTAAACGGATCGCGCACGAGCCGAGACTGGAATGTGACTATATTGTACTGTTGGTGAAACTTTCAGTGAATATACTCAACAAAATACTGTCGCTACATTAGCTAACTTCAATTTTTATATCATTCTACAATCTTAATTTCTCCTTTTTATAACCTAACCTAACCTCTCACTTCTCAAGAACAATCCATTTCACTTTAAACAACCTACCAACCCATCGAATCAAAAAATCAACCAAAATCACTAGAACGATTATTATTCAATTTAAAAATTCCCCAGTCATACCAACCTCAATACACTTATACACCACTCAACTCACAAACCAGCCTAACCTCACTCCCCAAATCCTGGAGGAACTCTATCACTTACCCTAAAACCCCTGAAATCCCCAAGCCCCATAAACCAACCCCATAAAACAACCCTACCCTCTATCCTAACCTAACCAAATGCCGCCAGACTTAAATTCATCGCTCACCTTAGCTTCCTGATGCTTTCCATGGTGCGTAGGCGAGCGAGACTCGTCGTTTGAACTTCTACCCGGCGAATCTAAAATGGATCCACCTTTTCCATGATCCAACTTGATCGTAGGACTGATCGACCTGAGTTGAGCTTTTGGCGTTGGTGATCTTGATCTTTGCTTGCAAAAATCGACTTGATGACTCGGACTACCCAGGAACTTCCGCTGTGGCGTTGGGCTTCGCGATCGATTGATCTTCCGTTGCTCATCGCTGGGCTGTTGCCTGCTCGGCGGCTGGTGGGGCGTGGGCGATCGCGACCGATTGCTGGAAACGCTTCTGGCCGCGTGCAGCTGCGTCGATTGCTGATTCTGCTGCATCGCGCCTGCGCACGAGCCGACCGACGACGCTGAACTCCGTCGAGTTCTAGGAGGTGATCTGCGGATCAGAGACGAGTTTCTCACACGTTTATGGGCGCAGGCAATTATGCTAGCTGACAGGGCTCTTATGGTGATTTTCGTTTCTCTTTCGAGCTTCTGTAGTCGCGGCGATTTTTGGATACTTTTTGGTACTTTTTAGTTACAATTTGGTTCCAATATATTTGTAAAGAGACTTTTTGGTTGAAATTTGGTTTTAACGTGGCTCTGGCCTTTCTTTTTCTGAGATTTGTAAAGAAAGTTGTTGTGCGGAGTTCGATTTTACTATAGCTATGCTAGCTAGAGGTTTCATGCTGAATTTTAATGTTTTGTTGCAATTACTGTAGTAATGATTTTTGTATCAATCAGAGTTTAGGTTCTTTAGCCCTTCTGCGCATACTTTGCCTGCACCCTCTGTTACAAAATGGCTACCGTATGCCATTTGAATTATCTTCTACTTGCTACTGGAAATTATCAGAAGAAAGAATATTTTAGAATGTTAGTGATAAAAGATTGATAAGTTGTTAACAAGAAATCATGTCTGCAATGTTAAATTTGATAATAAATGGGGGTTAGTCAAAAGTAGAAGGCACATAGAACATTTCAAGTGTTTAAAATTAAAATTCCACCAGACTCCTATGAATTCACCATTCTACATGCAGCTCAAAGTAAACAAGTACGCCCTTTAAAACGCCAGAAACCTTCCCTTTTCTAAAAATCTCTGCAAACGTGATTTCTTGCAGGAAGCGGCAGAGAATGAACGACTGTGGACAGACAAATGACACCTTCGAAGCAGAAAATTACTCACCTTTCGTAATGCACCTGCGCGCTGCCAAGGTCGAACGACCCTCCAGCCTTTTGAATCAACTTCGCTGAGATCATCGAGCGATGCGCTGTAACGAGGAGAAAAAAAGTCTAGAGAAAGATAAAATAAAAGCAATAATTAAAAATTCACGCGTGCGTGTACAGTGTTATTCTCGTGATTACACAATCAGTCATAATCGATGTTTTCCACCCGTTAAAGTATAATTGAAACGTCTTACTTCAGTATTAATAGGCACCTGTGTAGGCCTGGTGATTTCAACACGTGGACACGAAAACTCTCGCATAAGCGGTACGCTAACAGAAAGTCGTTATGGCTTCAGAACTGACTGAGAAACGAATTGTAATTTCTCTTAACTGTCATTTTTGAACATTCGAATTTTTTCGCGCTTTTAGTTCGAAATATAAGACGTACAATTTACGTCCGTTATAAATGTCATTTGACGAAGATGTAGCAATTGAGAGACGGCTGAAATAAAGAATGAAGTAATTCTATTTTTCCATCAAAATGATAGTTTATCAAAAATTCTATCGTTTTCCTTCACTTCTACAATCAGAAAGAAATGCGTTGAAGTATCAGATTGGTGTAGTGAATGCAAATCTTTCGATATAAATGAAACTTAAAAAGAACGAATAAAATTAAAAAAAAAAATAAAATATATTTTTCC
>NW_017100254.1:1735795-1755350 GCF_001263275.1 Habropoda laboriosa | reverse complement strand
TATTTTTCCTGTTTCTATAACGTTATAATTCAATTTTAAAGTAAAATGAACCTATTCTGTCGCTTTTCTCGCTTCCACAAAAAAGGGAACGCGTTAAATCATCAAACCGGTGTAACAAATGCAAATGTTTCGAACGTAAAAAGTATCTGCCTCGTAACGCGTAACAAAAATCGAATGTCACCGATCATCATCGTTATTTCCGACGACAGTGAGCTCATCCTTATTTAAAGTGCCATCACTGTCTCGTATTTTTTCTCGATTTCATGAGCATTCGGTGTGAAAAATTGTCAGGAAATATACAGAATATTTAAAAGATATAAAAAGAAGAGAGATTCGGGACTTACAGGTTCTGCATCGACAGGGATCATGTTTGTCCAAATAATGACTGAGGGTGTCCCAGCCACCACCCACGCGAACCATAACGTGGCTGCGAAGGATCCGAACGAAGATCAGCACCTTCGTGTCGCCGATTCGGTACTTCCCCTCGGAGACACGAATCATGGGGAACTGCGTGGGGCACGTGCACCTCTCCACCAAGTCTCGAACCTGAAACGCAGAAATTTGAAATTTTACATGTTACTGTGAAAGAATTTTCTATGAAAATTGGATTTGTATTTTCTGAAAATTTACATTTCCTGTTAATTTAGATATAATAGAAAGTAGGATACTGAGAACAGGTTGTTCGCATCGAATGGGAATAATTAAGCGGCGGTATGGTTTTATGGGAAAAGCTGTGTTAACGTCAAGCCACTCTTATGGAATCTCGAGCGATCGTTTGCAAAAGACCTCGAAATACTCGGCTAATTAGACTGCGGACGTAATCAGACCCGCTGATATTTCACGTTTTCTTACAACATGTACTTCGACGTGGGACAGATTTAGATTCTAATCTGAACAGCGATGTCAAGATACACAAAAGCCTGTAAACTATCTCGATTCAAGTAAATATACGTGGCTCTTTCGACACTTCCTACTGAACACTCAATTTATCGTCCTTTCAAAACGAAGTAAACGAGGAATAAACATTTCAGTCGAATTTTAACTCATTTAATAAACAATTCACGCTACCAAATTTCGATAAATTCTCAGTAAAATTGCAGAAAACATAATTTGCAATTTTTCGAAGTTAGAAATTGAAAATGGCCAAAGATAAATCAGAAATCACGTTATTTGCAATTTTTCGAAGTTACAAATTGAAAATTGCCAAAGATAAATCAGAAATCACGTTATTTGCAATTTTTTCAAAGTTACAAATTGAAAATTGCCATAGATAAATCAGAAATCACGTTATTTGCAATTTTTCGAAGTTACAAATTGAAAATTGCCAAAGATAAATTAGAAATCACGTTATTTGCAATTCTTTCAAAGTTACAAATTGAAAATTGCCATAGATAAATCAGAAATCACGTTATTTGCAATTCTTTCAAAGTTACAAATTGAAAATTGCCAAAGATAAATCAGAAATCACGTTATTTGCAATTCTTTCAAAGTTACAAATTGAAAATTGCCAAAGATAAATCAGAAATCACGTTATTTTCAATTTTTTCAAAGTTACAAATTGAAAATTGCCAAAGATAAGTCAGAAATCACGTTATTTGCAATTTTTTCAAAGTTACAAATTGAAAATTGCCAAAGATAAATCAGAAATCACGTTATTTGCAATTCTTTCAAAGTTACAAATTGAAAATTGCCAAAGATAAGTCAGAAATCACGTTATTTGCAATTTTTTCAAAGTTACAAATTGAAAATTGTCAAATTTAAAATTAATTCATCAAAGACACTAAAAATTTTCTTCTGCAACCAAAATGGAGGACTCAGCAATCCTCTGTCTGCTACAAATCCAATTACAAACAATTTTTTCATCTTCTTTAAATTCTCATAATCGAAGATTTTCACAATCGAGTAACAAAACTTTTAATATCTTCATCCCTGTACATTTGAGAAGCGATTAGATCAATTAAATTCCAAAAGTTGCAATAATTCCTCATTCTAACACATTTCGAAATCGATTGCTTCTCCTTTAATAATTAATACGCAGGTCTGCTACTGAAAGGACGATAAAAATCCGGGCACTTTCCTTCCTTTGCATAAAAAATAAATCGAACAACAGTCTACCAACGAAACAGTTCGATAACACGAGCAAAAGTGACGCGGACGCGAGTTTCCGCCGCGCTTTAAACACTCGCCTTCGGATATCTTGCGTTTTTGCCTGATTTTCAACGCGACCAAAGTGAAAGCAGAAACTGCGCCCTATCTGTCCCGTTCGTCAAACGCTCGCGGCTTCTCGAGATCCCTCCGAAGGATTCCAGCTTTATCGTGCCGCTTGTTCATTTCGTTTCCTCGCCAATAACACGCGTACACTTCCTCCTACAATCTGGTTTTTTGCGATTTTTGTTTTTTTTTTTATTTCTTCTGCGGGGAGAAACAAGGTTTCAGTTTGAGGAAATAATGTTTGAGAACATGTTCGTCCCATGTTTCGATATCATAGTTTTCCTTTCTAAATTATATTTGATTTGAAAAGGTGGTTAAGGTTAATGGAGTTTAGAATTAATTGCCGGGTTACAAGGTAAGATAATTCCACGAGATAAAGTGAATTTTTTTAGAAATCCATTTAACAATCTCAGACATTTATTCCCAACTAAACCCGACCTTTGTCTTAAATAAATGTCTTCGACTCTTTCTCCAATCTAACTTATATAAGTTAATCTAACCTAATCTAATTTATTCTGTGTGCTCTTTTCTCCGTGGTACGTAATAAACACTTAATTAAATTATCTTTTCTTTCCTTAAAAATCAAGACTCGTATGCAAAATCTTTGTTCTGCACTTTGGACTATTTTTTCACGGGGAATCACACCTTTCCCTTTACCACGATTGCAGAGACACCCTGTATATTGCTCATACTTTTATTTATATCTCGTCATTTATTTATATTATTAAAAGGAACAATCTTTAACTTTCGAAATATCAATTATTATACTGTAAGAAGAGAATCAAGATCCTGAAAGAGTCTCTCAAAATATCTTACAGTCTCAAAAAGAAAAAGAAAGGATCTTAAAAAAAGAAGTTCGGAAAGGACTTAACCAATTACGCTCGACTAGTACACAGAACAAAATACTAAGAGCAAGCTCCGTTATCCATGTCTGAACTGGAGAGGGGAAAACGAACACACTTTCTTCTCGGGGCGTATTAAGTCGGACGTGTTATTGATTACGCTCTGTTATCGCCGCGGCGAATCGGTTCGGGATAAATATATATCATTTACGGTGCGAACACCCACAGGCGAGCATTTGACAGCGGAACGGTGAAAATTATTTATCGTTCGGATCGCCGTGTATGCACACGCTTCGCGCCATTCTTGAACGTGGTCGCGCGACCAAACACTCCCCCTTCCAACCCCACCTGTTCTGTCTGTCGATGACATTTTTCCCCCAACGAATGATTTACACAGGTTGCGTAAATGCTCAACGGAACGGTTTCCTGAAATTTCCAGCCGACAATTCCTCCCCCCTTCACTCTCGAGGAGATATTGGTGGAAGGATTGATCGATCGTTCGACACACCATTGAAATGGTAATTTTCTGTTCGTTACTTTTCGGATTTCTCGTCAACAGATTTAGAGTTTCGTTCTCTTAACGTTGGACGAGTAAATTCTAATCAATTCTGTTTCGTAAAGAAGTTTGTAAAAGAATAGCAGATGTTCTGCATAAGAAATGTTAGATACCAGGTTATAGAGAAGGGTGGCTGTTATTAGAGTGGGGGGAGCGACCTCGAGCAGTCGATGGATTCGAAACGTGCTATAGGAGGAAATGTAAGAAGTGCAAGAGTACGATGTCCACAAAAGTAATAACGAATGCTCTTTTACAAACATTTTGGAACAAATCTTACTGATTCCATTCTACTATATTATACAGTGTGTCCAAAAAACATGGTTGATAAATATGTAGTATCGGGGCCTCCATACCCAAATAGGAAACCTCGAAGGGACAATAGCGAGGGAGTGGTTGTCGTAGCGCGCAAAGCCGAAGGTCCCGGGTTCGATTCCCGTTGGGTCCCTCAATACATTTTTCCCTAGGTTCCTACAAATGGGGGCTCGTCCGGGATGGAGGCATTTAACGGCTGCATGAAAACATGTTCAGGGGTTTGCACGTCTCCCAAAAATGCGTTGTTTCGGCTGCGTGCCACTGTGTGGGGGAGTGTGCCTGAAAGTGTTGCACTGAGGACATTCGAGGGCGAATGTCAGTTCAGGATGGCCGAGTGTAGTATCGGGGCCTCCATACCCAAATAGGAAACCTCGAAGGGACAATAGAGAGGGAGTGGTTGGTGTAGTGCGCAAAGCCTCGGCTTGCTAAGGCAAAAGTCCCGGGTTCGATTCCCATTTGGGTCCCTCAGTATTTTTCCGTCATAGATTCCTACAAATGAGGGCTCATCCGGGATGGAGGCATCTACGGCTGCACGAAGTCCCCAGGCGCTGTGAGATGAAAACATCTCGAGGGTTGCACGTCTCCCAAAACTGCGTTGTTTCGGCTGTGTGCCACTGTGTGGGGGAGTGTGCCCGAAAGTGTTGCACTGAGGACATTCGAGGGCGAATGTCAGTTCAGGATGGCCGAGTGTAGTATCGGGGCCTCCATGTCCAAATAGGAAACCTCGAAGGGACAATAGAGAGGGAGTGGTTGGCGTAGCGTGCAAAGCCTAGGCTTGCTAAGCCGAAGGTCCCGGGTTCGATTCCCGTTGGGTCCCTCAATATATTTTTCCCTAGGTTCCTACAAATATGGTTCGAAAATGGTCAAAAACTTACGTAGAATGTTTTTCTTTCCTAAATTCGTCAGAAGAAACCTTATCGATACCATCCTAACTCACAAGGTGTGCAAAAAGTATAGCTAAATATCCTCCAAAAAGTAAGAACCACTAATTAACAAAATTTACCTAAATATGATTAGAACAGGGAAAATCATTATTTAAGGGAACATATGTGAAAGTAACGAGTGATAATCCAAAGGAAAGGAAAGGACGGACGATAAATCATCGACGCGGACGGTCGATTGGAATTCTAGAAGCGTGCACGCTTGTTCCTGTTGACGTGGTCGGTTTGCGTCACGTCGTTTCTCGTTCCAAATATTCCATTTCACGTGAACACTGTACCAGCTATAACGAACGACGCCGGGAACCTTTCAGACACAGGATGTGTCTGTCCCATAGTAATTATCGAATTATGCAAATCCACGGAAAGGTATCGGTGATTCGAGCGTTACTGACGTTAATAAAGATCGTTTCTATCGTGAATTACGACATCGATAGACACTGATCTTGATATACACTCGTGTATAACTTCGTGTTCGATCGACGAAAATTTCAGACCGTTCAGTTATACCGAAGCGAATTTTGGGTCGATCGGATCGTCGACGTCAATTTCAATAACGTCAATCGACCTTTTCCACTCCGCTTTTGCAACACACCGATTGTCTACGTCTCGCTAACTTTCTAGGCTACGTGTTTCCTGCTCAGAAATATTCGTTGCAACTGGTTATGTACGAAGGAGGAACGCTACTTTATTTCTGCTTATTTTCTTTGTACACATAAAAACAGACCTAGCCTTTGTGATACAATTTTACGTGGATAATTAAGTGAATATATAGCAATATAGTAATAATTCGAGGGAATATTGCCATCTGATATCTTTCCATCCTTGTCGAACAAATTTCTAACCTCAATCTTCTCACAAGTTTCCTAACCTAACCTCTAAATCTTCGGTGACTTGTAATAATCTATCACTCATTCGTAAACAACGATAATTCATTTTCCAAACTTCACTTTAGAGCCAAAATTTCTCGTCGTCCATCTGTAGGGTCCTAAATAAATTTATTCAAGTTTCCAGACTAGGAAACGAAATAAACCAGTCCTAACAGAATTTAGAATGTTTCCAAATGAGAATCCTTAATGGAATCCTAAATCGAATCGAGAGTGTTTTTGCAGGATGGATATAGGGATGACAGCCAGGCGTGCCAACCACTCTCTCGACTCCTCGCTTTCTGAGCGTCGTTCTGTACGATTGCACCGATAACGAACCGTGTTCCGTATCGTTAGGTTAGGTTCTATTACGTAAGCCGTGGCGGCCTTGCATTATAGCATCATAACCATTCATCCTGTCCGCTCACCTGCAATGCGCCACATTGTTTGTTCCGAGCGATACGCGAACCATGCTATACGGCTGCTGAATTCTGGAAACTGCTCACCGTAATTTTAACGATAATCCTTTTATAATAATCAAAAGTCAAAATTTTCACACTTCTGAATTTCGGGATTTCTCAATTTCAGAATTTTAGGATTTCAGAGTTACCGAACTAAGGGACTTCCGAATTTCCAAATTTTCACATTTCTAAATGTCCGAATCGGAAGATTTTTGAGGATTATTTTCAGACATTTCATTATTTTTCTGAAGGACAAAAATTTCAGGATAAAGTATTATTGAGCACTTAATAATAATGTTTTAATCACACATTTTACATTTCGTCCAAGTATCTAATTACGAAAACCTCAAAAGAAAATTAAAGAAAATTACTACTTCGTTATCACAGTTTTCTTTTCCAACAGAATCTCTACCCTTTACTTTCCCCCGTGTCACATTTCTTTCCACCTAAGAGATAGAGTAAATCCCTGAAAGTGAGAGCCGAGTATCCACTTATCAATTCCACCTGTCGTTCAACCTCGACGTACATAATCTGCTCTCGAAATGCGACCAGATTAAAGACTTCACAGAAGCTTTCAGTTCCTTCCCATATATCGCCTAAAGGGGTGAAAAGAAAACTAAACGACAAGCGCGCATTTAAACTCTCTCATAGATCTGATGTTCCTTTTCCTCTTCCTTCGTGTATAATTCGAACACCTGGTGTTAGCTTTTCAATTTTCAAGAAAACTCGAATCAAGACCACCGACATTGACTCACCGCGATTTTGCACGAACGACTGGAGGAAAAACGAAAGGGAAGGGAAAAAAGGAGAAAAATCGACGAGTCTCTGACGTTATCGTAACAGCTGTACGATACAGCCACCAGCGTAAATAGTAATTATATTACGCGATACGAGGAATTATCCACTGCCATTACCATCGATCTCAAGCCTTCCGTTTTCTTGTGAAATCATTTTTACCTCCCCTTTTTTGCACGCCACATGCTGAATCGACTTTCCCTCCAAGTGACGCGAATGGAAAATTCGACGAATCCAGCGTGGAAATTGCCATTCAACTTGCCCTGGTGTTTCGTTCTATTTTGTATTATCACACGGATTAATTACCTTCTCGAGAGTAGAAATAATCGTAATTAATTCAGCGAGTATTTTGAGAAATAGCAAAATTAAAAAATCCACAATCCGTTTCATTTAAAATGCACGCATATGAATTCGAGAATTTTACGACATAATTTATTCGTAATACATAACACAAAACATCCAAAAAATTATTATACATATCTCCTTCAATATTTTCCCTGCAATTTATTTCTCACTGTAAAATGAAAAATAAGAAAGAAATTCTAGAAATAACGAATATAGTAACAAAAATTGAAGATTGTTGTATAAATGTGCCACAATTGTTTCCCCTGTAGCTTATTCGTATTGTGAAATCAAACATAAGAAAGAAACTGTCGGCTGAATTTATTTCTTTTAACATTCCTTTATGCTCTCGGACAATTTGTGACGTGGCGTGCATTGTGTTCAAAGAACGCGCGGTTGCAATAACAAAGGGAACGACGGAGAGCAAATCGCGCACTTTATACCGGAAGTCCGTGGAGAAGCAAAGCGATCTCGAATAATTCCGCGGGTAAGGTGAAACAGTCGGCAGAAAAATCCGGGAATTAATTCGATGCTTGCGTGTGTACACGGGTGGTGAACGAGATCCCTTCAATTTCTCCGACTTTCGTCTGTTTCCTTCGACCTCCGTTCAGAGTGTACGTACGCTTCGTTGAAAATCGCGTGAACACTATAGCGAAATGGAAGAAAGATTAACCCGTCAACGATAGAGCTTCTGAATCAGAAATAATACACACGGTGTACGCGCCAGAAAAAGAACACTTCACGCAGGAAACAACATGAGATCACGTCGTGACCAGCCATACGAAGGAAGGAAAGTCACATCGAATCACCACCTATAGAGATTTAGTTTTCCGCGCTCGTTGTTATGTTAACGGAGACGTCGACACGCGGAAGTGGCATCGCGACACAGCTAGGAAAGGTTGCTCGAGTATATACATATTATGCAGAGCTGGAAAGATTTCTCGCAAAACTGTACGGAGGTAAGAGGGGTACACCTCATTCGGCGCCGCCTAAATCTCACGTCGCGCAATTTTAAATGATCCCGTTCGTCGGTGTAATCGCGTCCGCCACTAATGACAATACACGTGCTCTATTTCTACGATTGTGTTGGAGAAGGTGGGCTTATACGGATATTACCCAATTAGACCGGCATTCTATTCGCGAGCAATCTTTCCAACTCTGTATAATACAAACGAGGGAATCGCGGGGGTATTGCCTGCTATCCATCGTATCTGTCCCGCAACACGTGTGAAACCGTGGAACATCCTTTGGAACGAGTGGTTTCCCGAAATCCCGAATTTTTGGATTTCAGGATTTTGAGATTTCAACACTTCCGAGCTTTGGGATTTCAGAATTACCGTATTAAGCGATTTCAGAATTTTGCGATTTCGGAATATCCAAGCTTTGGGATTTCAGGATTTCCGAATTACCGGACTAAGGGATTTCCGAATTTCCAAGCTTTGGGATTTCAGGATTTCCGAATTTTGAGATTTCTGAATTTCCAGGCATTGGGATTTCAGGATTTCCGAATTTCTGAATTTTGGGATTTCAGAATTTCCGAATTTTGAGATTTCCGAATTTCCAAGCTTTGAAATTTCAGGATGTCCAAATTTCTGAGTTTTGGGATTTCAGAATTATCGAACTAAGGGATTTCAGAATTTCCGAGCTTTGGGATTTCAGAATTACCGAACTAAGGGATTTCTGAATTACCGAACTAAGGGATTTCAGGATTTTCGAATTTCAGAATTACCGAACTAAGGGATTTCTGAATTACCGAACTAAGGGATTTCAGAATTTCCGAGCTTTGGGATTTCAGGATTTTCGAATTTCAGAATTACCAAACTAAGGGATTTCAGAATTTCCAGGCTTTGGTATTTCAGGATTTTCGAATTTCGTAGTTTTGGGATTTCAGAATTACCGAACTAAGGGATTTCAGAATTTCCAAATTTTGAGATCTCTGAATTTCTGAATTTTCGGACTTCGGATCTTTGGGATTTCTGAATTGTAAGATTTCAGAACTCTGTAATTTCGAGGACGATTGCACCAAGCGTATAATCTGGTTCGCGATTCGTCGTGGTTGTGTTATTTTTCTGAAATATTCCAACAAGATGAATCGATCGCTCAAGGCCAAATACAGGGTTAAATCTCATCGTGACTTTGTTATTCTGTTATTTCTGATCGTTTACTTTCACACAGGATATGATGTTCCATCATGATAGCCAATCTTTTACGAAGAAAATCTTTTACTTGATGAATCTTGTACAGAGGAAGCAATTAGACAGGTTACTTTTCATACTATTACAAACTGAAAACCATGGAGAAATTTTCATATTTTCTGAGGTTAGGAAATGAACAAAATATAATCAACAACCAAAAGATAAATTTAAAGCATTACGTATAGTATTTTCCATAATATTCTAATCAAGGAACAAAATGTCTCTTCCACTGAAAGAACTCTTGAGATCAGAGTCTAACTTTCTAACTGTCAACTGCATCCACAAACATGTACGAAACGAGAAAAGGATGAAGGAAGAATCATCCTCCACGTCAACTATGACAGAGAGCACTTCACATCGTGGACAAAAGAACACTGATTACGTCACCGTTGCGTGCCAGTGAAAAAAGGAAATGGAAAAAAGTGTCCCCGACATTTATTAACACGGTGTATACATAGCGGAGAAAGTGATGGAACCTCTGTGCACTGAGATCCTGATCGCTATCTACGCTGCTATCTTCCCAGGATGATCGAGGGAGGCTCGTGGGAAGAGAGGAGAGAGAGAGGACGATCCTAGTCGGTTCCGTGATTGCGATTCTTGATCATGAAAATGAGTGGCGAGCTCCTTTTCCGGGGAGGGAAATGAAAGTCCCGGAGGAACTGTAGGTGGAACGACCGTCGATCGTGTTTCTTCGAGTTTATTCTTAAGTTGGTTATAGCCAGTGTAGAATAAAATAAGACTCAAGGTCGGAGGTGAGTGATGTTACTATATGATAATTTTACTGTACTTTGGGTATTATTGTCTGATTTGAAGATAGACGGTTCGAGGTAGAATTTCAATTGAGAGTTCAGAATTTTGGGATTTCTGAATTTAAGAATTTCCAAATTTTCGAATTTCTGAATTTCAAATTTCCAGAATTTCTGAATTTAAGCATTCCTAAATTCTAGGATCTCTGAATTCCAGAACTTCAGAATTTTGAGATTACTGAATTTCAGAATTCCTGAATTTAAGAATATCCGAATTTTGGAAATTCCGAATCTCAGGTGTGCAGAATTTCTGAATTATGAAATGTCAGAACTTCCGAATTCTGCGATTTTGGAACATTCAAATTTTGGTACTTCAAAACTTTGCAATTTCAGAATTGCACAGTTTCAGAATTTCAGAAAAATAGATCAAGTGGATGTCTAATGAAACGGGATAAGAAAGTCGATTGTGACAACGTCAGTTTCAGCCTGTGAGAAAATTAGGAACGAAGGTCCCCCCTTTGCCATTTCCCTCGAATACCTCTAGAATTCCTAAAATGGTTGGCAGCCGGAGGCTGGCGTAATTGAAACCCAGCATCGAGCGAGTTTGCTCCGATATATTCAGCTGAAATATTTAACGCGCTCGTCTAATCGATGGACTCGTCCATTCGCTAGAATGTAACCGGTGCTCAATGAAATGGCAACGATTACTCAAGGATCCTACTGAAAGAAACACGCTCGAGAAATATCGTCGCTTATACGCACCCCGACATTGTACATCAATCTTTCTATTCAGCAGAATCAAATAAATTCAACACTTTTCTCTCTTTCCAATTTCATAAATTTCAAATAAATCTCTCCGTTCTAAATAAATTCCAATTTTCCTCATTTCACAAATTTTTCCCTAAATTAAAATGAAAGAAACGAAACATCCAAGAAATCGCAAACAAATTTCTTTTATTCCTCCATTAAAAAGTCATTAAACCACTGTTCGACCGTACCGAGGACTCGAACAATGGAGCCCTACCATATTCACAAATAATATATTTTCCGTAAATTGGTCTCTCTCCTCGCCATCAGCAAATTGTTTTATTACCTTAGAAAGTCGAATACCCTACATCTGGACACCACATGCACTACACTCATAAACCACCTTCCGACCTCAGGATTTTCCCATCCCCTAATATAACAATTTTAGCAACAATTCCCCACTTCGACTACATCAGACAAACCCTACCACACGTCCCAAACACCAATCAACCGATACTCCCACCACTTCTCACACATTTCACACCACCAATCACTGTACACACCGAACTTATAAAAACACAAACACACACAGAAACAGACCAGATTCTATCAGAGATTCTATCACCAACTTTGAGACATCACGAAAAATAAAAAGTAACAGTCACCACCAATCAGCCAGTATTTGTCTATCGTGTAAAATATATATCTCTTTTTCACCCACCACAAATCTCATCTACAAATTTAAACAGCACTCGTGCCATTAGTTTGCCGCGAGAGCAGTTCGTGAATTCTTTGCGCACCGGTCGAATTACGCATCGCGTCGCGAAGTTCGCAACTCACGAACAACCACACTTTGACGAATAAAAATTTCCTAAAATATCATCTCAGAAGGAAAACACTGTCCCAAATGCGAAATATTCCTCGCCAATATTAAAGAGATCCTCAACTCAGGGACGTCTTTGTCCGTCATTTTCTCTAAAAGTTACTTAACGTCCCACTTCGCTAAAACACCGACCTATTTCACCGGGACGGCCACATTAAAGACGAGACCAGGGAGTACGGTGAAAAATCTTTGTTCCAGTTCAACGGCGCGCACACAGAGTCACTTTTGCCCTCCCACATACACTATCAGAGCCTTTTAGATAAGAAAAACGTGGTCTGGCCGAGGTTACGACAGGAAAAGTTTGTCTATTGGACTAATATTTAGCTTTTTCAACTATCGAACGACTATTCAGCCCTTCCACCCTTATCTTTTCGACATTTCACGAGTGTTTTCGACATATCGTCGCTTCTGTATATTACTGTACCTACACTACCGGCCAAAAGTTTGGAACCACTGTGCATTGCAAGTTACACAAAAAGTTTGGAATCACTGTGCGTTGCAAGTTACACAAAAATTCCCAGAATAAAGTCAGCAGCTTTATGAGATATGAGATAAATTACTATTTATCTCCATAATATGAATATCAAGTCTATGAAAAATTAGTAGCAGATTCAGTACTGATCAAAATTGGGAGGTGATTCCAAATTTTTCGCCGGTAGTGTATATACTGTCAGCCGTTTTATAAGTTTCTTTCGTCCATGAACAAATGAGCCTAGATTAGAGATCTGGAGAACAGAGAATGTGAAGATTGTCAGAAGAAAAAAAGTTCAGATATATTTGGTACTTCGCATTTATTCAAAAGCGTTAAATGTAAATTTAATTACTATTACGTCTAAGTATAATTTGAAATTTAATCATGCTTAATTGTAGGTTACTGTTTTCTTTAGAATTGATATTGTTGTATTCTGTGTTTAATATTCAGAGAAGGTGTTGAATGGAAATTTAATTGTGGATTATTCTTTTTCCTAAAATAAAATATAACATAAGCCCCCTGTTTTGTTTTTATCACCCTTTATATGAAGATTCCGAAGGAATCTCAGAGTCTATAGAAAGGCGAACGGGGCTTCCTGTTCCTCTATACCACTCTCCAACTCCTTCTTCCCGTTGATTCAACGGAAGAAATGCCCCTGAGGGCGAAGAACGCGCGCGCTCGCTTGAAAAGAATCGAACTGCTTACTAATTAGGGCTGCGGCGCACTGATAAATCGGCCCGATTATTAAAAGTCGTACGAACGCAAAGGCGTGGCCCGCCTACGCGACCCTTTTCTTTCTCGCCTCCATCTTTTTGTTATCCTGCCAGTCGTGCGGTTTTTGCGGCCGGCAAAAAGTCGCACGAGCGGAACGATTCTTCTTCATTTTGCTCCTGCCCCCTTTGTTTCTTCCGCTGCTGCTTTGTGAATGGCGTGGAAAATTAAAGGCAGGAGCGAAGAAGGTAGAAATAAAGATGCGAGACTATGGTTGCATCTTTAAGACGAGTCTCCATGTGACGGTGCAATCTTGGGATTTTTAGTGAACGATTTGATTTTTTTTTTTTTGTGGAATTTAAAGAAGGTAGAGGCAAGGTAGAAATTGTGGAATTGGTTTAAGACGTTCGTCGCCCAGCGTGAATCGGTCGAGTTTCTCGCGGGGCCCAAATCCGATAGTCGGAGCGCAAGAACGTATAGTCGGGGCCACGATATAGCGAGGTCGTAAAATCGGTTAGGCGTCAAAGTAAACATGTTTTAGCTGCTGGGACCCCGAAATTGACAGAAATACGAGCAGGTAAGTACTTGAAACCATTGTCAGGACCGTACGAAGAATTCTTGTATCCAGCGAAAGTCAACTGATTCTAATATACTTACTGAAAACTGCATGCAGCTAGGACAAATTAGGGTTTCTCCATCTTGGGGAAGCCGCTTTTGGAAGTACGGTTACAGGTAAAGGTCTTATTGATGTTTTTAGCATCTTAGTTTATCTACTCGTGTTATATACAGATAGAAAGTGCAAAAAGATTGTGTAGCTTAATATTAACATATTTTCCATTTGTAAATGAAATACCATTTTCTACTTGAAGTACCAAATCATATGCTACCATTCGTTTATTGTTGGAACCCTCAAACAGACTGCAACACACGGCCTTGAGTGCCGCAACATCAATCGGTGCCGATTCTTGAGAGTTTAATTTACGACCTCGCTATATCGTGGCCCCAACTATAAACAGAGCGATTAGCTGGAGTTTGCGTTCTATGTTACCAGAAGAGGAGACAAACGTCAGGAAACGAATTGTCCCAATTGTCCAAAATCACCAGAAATGTGCTCCAACTGTTTTAACGAATACCATGCTACGTAGTATAATGTTGTATTTTATTTTAAATATAAATTAATGTATAGCACAATATAGTGTGATATTCCATGAAATTCTTGTGTTACATGGATTTTTATAAATTACTCGTGAAATCCTATTTAACTTGACGGAGAAGAACGTCACCCATATCTGGGGCCCCCACGGAAGCACACCCAGATATGGGTGACGTGTCGACGAACGTGTTAATAATATGCTGTGAGTGATGGCGTGAATGTAGTGTGTTTGTCGAATCGTCTCTAGATTTGGAAAACGAGCGGGTCATAGAGAGTAACAGGGAGTAAAACCAGTAGAACCGCGTCGTTATTGATATCAGTCGAGTGCGCGAGAATATTTGCGAGATATAATAAAAGACCTTTGATCAGATTATCATTATTCCTTCTTACGTGTGTTTATAGTTATTATGAAATTATTGTTATAAAATACATTGCTATTGAACTTATATACACATATTATATAACCACAGAAGTATAGGTAAACTGTGATTGCATCTTTAAGATGAGTCTTCAGGTGATGTGATTTTTGACGAATGATTTGATTCTTTTGAAAATTTCTATTTTTCTTTCTTTCATGAAGAATGAGAAAATGTGGCAACTATCAAATACAAAATAGTACAGACTGTAAATGTCCTCTGCTCCGCAAATTATTAAAGAAGAAACCAAAAAGTAAATGTGAAAAAATGAAATTTCCATTTCTTCCATCTGCATAATTTTCACTTTTCCATTACACATTTCACTCACACTGAATTACCAAAAAATTGAACGAATGTAAGTGAAATTTACACGATAGAACAGAGGCCGTCGTTAGCCTGAGTAAACGAATAATGGAATAAAGTGAGACACGTCGTGACACTCGACGGAATCACGACTTCTCCTTTTTCCATCGTACAGGCGTGTCGACGGAATGAAATCGCGCGAAAAACATCGCGAAGTACTTGTCCGTGCATTCCTCTCGATGATTGCCGATCGATCGATTCCATACAATGGGGCTCGTTCGAGCAACCTCGGTCTAGCACACACCGGGCACAATGCGAGAGTAGGAAGAGTTAATTAATGCGTTCGATGGACGTGTTTCCAATTAAAACAGCGTCGCAACAAACTCGCAACAATATATCACGGTTTTTTAAACGAGTCACCTTGTACGTGTTCTAGTTAAGAGGTTAGGTTATGTTACAGGAAACTTCATAAACTCAACCAGTGAAAATTCAATCTAACAATTATCAAAATTGATGCTATCTACTTGAAAACGAATTCTCGATGTAATTGATTGATCTTTTACGTTCAGAAAAATTTACATTATAAAATTATCGATAAAAGTTCATTCCAAGAATTTTCCTCCGAGAAAATGATCCTCGTTATAATTTATGTGTTTAGCGGTTTTTGAAGCTGTGTGTATATTTTGTTAAACAGACTCGTGCAAAGGTTCATAAAACTGAAGTTTAGGTAATAAAAAGTATTACCAGGAACATTTTCGAAATTAGCATTCGAAGAAAGGAACTTCTACCGTGGTTCATTTGTTTGTTCAATTTTTTCCCGCGAAAAATCCTACTTTTATTTTAACGTAGTTTGAAACACCCTGTAGAACGAACGTTTTTACGATTTCCATCGAACTGCTTGCCGTACTTCGCTAAAGTTTCATATTTGAAAGTAAACGATTGCACTCTGATATTTTGATAGGCTGATAATTTATAAATCAACACACATTTCGAGAGTGAAATCAAATGAAATAAAAATCGTAAATGTAATGTTTTACGTTCTTGTAATTAAGCATAAAATAAGTAAGAATAAAAAAAGAAGAACAAATCGAATTCCACATTTCTCTAAATTCTTTAAATTTGAAACATTTTAATACCCTGAAATATCCAAATACTTCGTAATTCACTTTAATTCCCTCAAATTACTAATATTTTTTGTAACATTTCGATCTCCTCGAATTTCGAAATATTTCTTATATTTAATCATTTTTTTCATTTCCAAAATATCGCTCAATTTAATCGCAGAGTGAGTTGCAGTAAAGAGGAAACACCCAGTATCTATATTAAATACATAGGACTGATCTATCCGCATGTGTTTCGAAAGAAAGGGAATGTGCATAAGCCAATCGAATTTTTTCCCCGATTTTCCACGAACGCCGCGGTCGAGCAGTGGCGATGTAAATCGCAGGAAAATGTCCCGTACGATCGTTCGTATAATAGATTGATTTTAAAGGCGCGCCGCGTTTCATCGATACCTGTGCAATTACGCGATAATTCCAAAGAGCATCGATGCTTAATAAACGGTTACGAGGTGGAATCACGGCTGATGGAGCCGTAAAACGGAGCCTTGTCCTTCGTTCTCGCTCGTACAGCGTTCAGAAAATCACGGTTCAAGATTATTCCCTTACTTGGAAGGATAAGAACGCATTTTTAATCGACTATTCAATTTTGCTGGTGTTTTCATTCGTTCGAAGCACGCAAATCGAGTAAAATTTTCAATTTCCAAGGTTGTCAAAGGAAAATTGAATATTTTTATAATACATTAAACATCGCTGATTTTTCAATTTCGTTTATTGTTGGAACCCTCAAACAGACTGCAACACACGGCCTTGAGTGCCGCAACATCAATCGGTGCCGATTCTTGAGAGTTTAATTTACGACCTCGCTATATCGTGGCCCCAACTATAAACAGAGCGATTAGCTGGAGTTTGCGTTCTATGTTACCAGAAGAGGAGACAAACGTCAGGAAGCGAATTGTCCCAATTGTCCAAAATCACCAGAAATGTGTTCCAACTGTTTTAACGAATACCATGCTACGTAGTATAATGTTGTATTTTATTTTAAATATAAATTAATGTATAGCACAATATAGTGTGATATTCCATGAAATTCTTGTGTTACATGGATTTTTATAAATTACTCGTGAAATCCTATTTAACTTGACGGAGAAGAACGTCACCCATATCTGGGGCCCCCACGGAAGCACACCCAGATATGGGTGACGTGTCGACGAACGTGTTAATAATATGCTGTGAGTGATGGCGTGAATGTAGTGTGTTTGTCGAATCGTCTCTAGATTTGGAAAACGAGCGGGTCATAGAGAGTAACAGGGAGTAAAACCAGTAGAACCGCGTCGTTATTGATATCAGTCGAGTGCGCGAGAATATTTGCGAGATATAATAAAAGACCTTTGATCAGATTATCATTATTCCTTCTTACGTGTGTTTATAGTTATTATGAAATTATTGTTATAAAATACATTGCTATTGAACTTATATACACATATTATATAACCACAGAAGTATAGGTAAACTGTGATTGCATCTTTAAGATGAGTCTTCAGGTGATGTGATTTTTGACGAATGATTTGATTCTTTTGAAAATTTCTATTTTTCTTTCTTTCATGAAGAATGAGAAAATGTGGCAACTATCAAATACAAAATAGTACAGACTGTAAATGTCCTCTGCTCCGCAAATTATTAAAGAAGAAACCAAAAAGTAAATGTGAAAAAATGAAATTTCCATTTCTTCCATCTGCATAATTTTCACTTTTCCATTACACATTTCACTCACACTGAATTACCAAAAAATTGAACGAATGTAAGTGAAATTTACACGATAGAACAGAGGCCGTCGTTAGCCTGAGTAAACGAATAATGGAATAAAGTGAGACACGTCGTGACACTCGACGGAATCACGACTTCTCCTTTTTCCATCGTACAGGCGTGTCGACGGAATGAAATCGCGCGAAAAACATCGCGAAGTACTTGTCCGTGCATTCCTCTCGATGATTGCCGATCGATCGATTCCATACAATGGGGCTCGTTCGAGCAACCTCGGTCTAGCACACACCGGGCACAATGCGAGAGTAGGAAGAGTTAATTAATGCGTTCGATGGACGTGTTTCCAATTAAAACAGCGTCGCAACAAACTCGCAACAATATATCACGGTTTTTTAAACGAGTCACCTTGTACGTGTTCTAGTTAAGAGGTTAGGTTATGTTACAGGAAACTTCATAAACTCAACCAGTGAAAATTCAATCTAACAATTATCAAAATTGATGCTATCTACTTGAAAACGAATTCTCGATGTAATTGATTGATCTTTTACGTTCAGAAAAATTTACATTATAAAATTATCGATAAAAGTTCATTCCAAGAATTTTCCTCCGAGAAAATGATCCTCGTTATAATTTATGTGTTTAGCGGTTTTTGAAGCTGTGTGTATATTTTGTTAAACAGACTCGTGCAAAGGTTCATAAAACTGAAGTTTAGGTAATAAAAAGTATTACCAGGAACATTTTCGAAATTAGCATTCGAAGAAAGGAACTTCTACCGTGGTTCATTTGTTTGTTCAATTTTTTCCCGCGAAAAATCCTACTTTTATTTTAACGTAGTTTGAAACACCCTGTAGAACGAACGTTTTTACGATTTCCATCGAACTGCTTGCCGTACTTCGCTAAAGTTTCATATTTGAAAGTAAACGATTGCACTCTGATATTTTGATAGGCTGATAATTTATAAATCAACACACATTTCGAGAGTGAAATCAAATGAAATAAAAATCGTAAATGTAATGTTTTACGTTCTTGTAATTAAGCATAAAATAAGTAAGAATAAAAAAAGAAGAAATTCTTTAAATTTGAAACATTTTAATACCCTGAAATATCCAAATACTTCGTAATTCACTTTAATTCCCTCAAATTACTAATATTTTTTGTAACATTTCGATCTCCTCGAATTTCGAAATATTTCTTATATTTAATCATTTTTTTCATTTCCAAAATATCGCTCAATTTAATCGCAGAGTGAGTTGCAGTAAAGAGGAAACACCCAGTATCTATATTAAATACATAGGACTGATCTATCCGCATGTGTTTCGAAAGAAAGGGAATGTGCATAAGCCAATCGAATTTTTTCCCCGATTTTCCACGAACGCCGCGGTCGAGCAGTGGCGATGTAAATCGCAGGAAAATGTCCCGTACGATCGTTCGTATAATAGATTGATTTTAAAGGCGCGCCGCGTTTCATCGATACCTGTGCAATTACGCGATAATTCCAAAGAGCATCGATGCTTAATAAACGGTTACGAGGTGGAATCACGGCTGATGGAGCCGTAAAACGGAGCCTTGTCCTTCGTTCTCGCTCGTACAGCGTTCAGAAAATCACGGTTCAAGATTATTCCCTTACTTGGAAGGATAAGAACGCATTTTTAATCGACTATTCAATTTTGCTGGTGTTTTCATTCGTTCGAAGCACGCAAATCGAGTAAAATTTTCAATTTCCAAGGTTGTCAAAGGAAAATTGAATATTTTTATAATACATTAAACATCGCTGATTTTTCAAT
>NW_017100254.1:1687037-1735767 GCF_001263275.1 Habropoda laboriosa | reverse complement strand
ATCAATATTTTGTAATATTCGTAAATTAAATAAAATGAAAAGTTGGAATTTTTTTTTGAAAGGAAAATTGAATCTTTGTGAAATCTGAAAATAATATTTTCCAATTTTGTAAAGAAGATAAAATTGAATATTTAAACTTTCTTTTTTCAGAAAAATTCAAACTTTGTTTATTATTCATTTTATCAAATTTCATATCTAATTTTGTGGATTGTCGTATGAAATCGTCAATTCGAAGGTTTCTTACAGAAGTAAATTTGTAAAGATTATTCTTTTCCTTAAGATTGACTGTTTACGGGACATCGATAAGTTTCTATTCAGTTCAAGTATGCTCAAAGGCTTCCGGCAAACGTGAATCCTATGTGTTTACGTGAAATTCGCCACGCCAAGCTTCGCCGAATTCTCCACCCACGTGTCTGCTTGGACAGCATAAGTAAAGTTTCAAAAGGAAATTCCGTATTCAGAATTCCACCTCGCTATTCTCTTGGAAAACTTCTTCGAACGAACGCCAGACTAAACATTCTGGATTCGATAATACTCGTCCGATATCTTGACACAGTCTTTAAAAAAAATATCTTTTAAAAATCTACCCTTATACAGTAGAATCCTTTCACGGACTACAAATATTATCTGGCACCTATTATCTGCGATTCCAAAAAAATTCGAAGAATCATTCAGATGTGAAAAATTATCGAAGGCATTGAATTAAATACTCTCGCTAAATACCCCATCGATAGAATTTCAAAATTGCTAAAATTTTTTGAAAGTACTTGAGAAAATTGTAAAAAAATATCAAAGTACCTACGTGATCTGAGTGAGTGTTCTATAAATATGAAATTAAAATTTTTCAAAAATCTACTCCCTCTAAAATTTCAAATAAAATTACACAAAGTTTGAAGTATGCAAGAAAATTGTAGAAAGTATCGAAGGAAAGTCGAACGGACGAACATTTTTAGTTCGTTCGTTTCCGATTTCGAGCGGGTATCGGCGCGGAGGACAGGTGAATTCCCGCAAACACGACACCCCGCGGCGCAGGTTTTATGGCGGAGGCCAGCAGCGTCGCGGCGCCGGCGTCTCTGCAATCAATACGTCGCGGCGCAACGTCCCGCGAGCTCCGACCTCAGCTGTTCGCTCTCCGCGTCCACCCATGTTCCCTGCGTCGCGACGCCGTCTTATTTCCTCCCTTCAAGATGTCCAATTTCTTCGATTCTCCAATTTATCCAAACTTCAACACACCTCGACGATTATCGTCGATTAACTTCTTCCAAATGTACCCATCATTTTTAGGGATAATTACAGTTTTTACAGTGGAACAATTCGAATATGTACCGAAATTAATTGTGAATAAGCTAAGTCATGAACTCAACGTATCTTTCCAGAACCTTGAAATAGCTGTTCGTCAAAGTGAACAGAGACAGTCAATCTCTAATACTTGGCTCTGTATACTTTCCTCCGAACCCTCCCTCCTCGGTTTATCTCGATCACTGTAAATTTCAAATTACCTCACATTAATTGGTTTTTTGCCAATTTCTTTTGTTTTGCCTCCAACGACTCTACTTACTTAATGCCCGGTAATTACGGTAATAATGGTAATTACAACTACCACAATTTACTGTAACATAATTCTATTGTTAATTTCCATGGCAGTATCTTATCTTCTTTTTGTATAATTGTGTTACCGCCATCGTAAGGATACTCGTCACATATAGTATTAATATATTGTATCTGTAATGGAAATTTATTTCCGTCAATCAATTTAAATAAATCAATAAATAATTTTTTCAAGGATTTGTAGCCACTTCGAAATGTATGCAAGATTAATTTTTTCGCAATCCCTCTTCACAGACGATTTTTTTAGAGATAGAAAAAGTGAAGTAATGTTTTGTGAAGCTATATTTTATTAATTTTAAATCGATAGGAATTAAATTGTCCTTCTGGTGAGGAGATTATGTGACGAACGAAATTATTCACTATATTTTCATATTTTTTCTATCACAAATATTGGAATTTTCAAAAGAAGAGGTTAAGTGTCTAACCTTTCAACAATTGGGATAATTTAATTGGAAAGTGATTGAATTAAATATTTCTTGAACGATTAATACTCTAACATGTATAGCCCGTTAATTTCCATAGAATAATTGTGAACAATTACATCGAACTTGAAAAAATGTGTGGACAATTTTCTTGCGTTTGAAAATCATTCTTTTTTAAACTATGAACAAATACGAATATTTGATAGCATATAAAAAGTATATTACAAAAGATTTCTGCAACCATACGTATTAGCCACCCATAACAATAATAGACCATCACAAAACGTGGTCACAATCCATCGATTTATTGTGTCTGCAATTTATTTTTGCTGTTGACAGTAAGTTGAAGAAGTTAGAATTTCTATTTCACTGTAATAATTTAATAAATTAATATCTATGAAATTATTTTTAACAAAAATTAAAATTTACATTATTGACGTTATGTGAATAATAATTTGACATTCTAAAGGAGAAAAATCGAATTGCGAAGAAAAAGGGTGAGCCATTGTTCAGAAATGAAAATTTCGTACGTTAAATCGCATACGAGAGTGGAAAGCAAACGAAAAGAGAATTTCAACGATTCCCTGCTTAGAAACGCCACTTGTCACGCCCTTTATTGGGAGCTGCCATTCATTTTATCTCCCGTCGCCTTTTTATCGTGGTCGAATCGTGATTCGAATCGAATTGTACGATCGCCACGAGCCTCGCTTTAAAAATAGCAGTCAGAACAATCGAATAAACATTTCGTGGGATGTCGCGGCGAATGACGATAAACCTTCACAGAAAACGAAACTCACGAGCATACTCCACGAAGCAGATTACTCATTCGTCCAATTCCAGTCAATTCTAACGCCATAAAACACCATGTACCAAGAAAAAATTCTAATTTTATCGAATATAATTAATCGAACATTCAAAGATATTTGCACGAAAAATATTTCTAATGTTTAATAAGCAACAAGTAAATTAAGAAAATATTTCATATACCAGTCAATTTGTTTTTTCATAAAAACCATAAGTAGAGATATTTGTATAAACAACGTTTAAAATATTTAATAAATAACACGTAATTTTAAGAAATTGAATTTCCTGAAAAATGAAATCGTCAAGAAAAATCCATGAAATATTCAAAACTGTTTCCACAATATTTTGTAATAGATATCTGACAAATAATATATGAAATGAAGGAATATTTTCCGCAAAAAGAACTCCGATAATATTCAATTTGAAAAAAGATACTCAACTGAAATATAAAAATTAAAAATTCAATTCTTGGAAAAAGGAGGAAGACTAAACAGTGATAACTGGTTCCAAACCCTTCAATCATCGCCACCTTCGTTTCACGCCTCGTGAAACCTGAAATCACCGTTTCCATCACTATGGATCGATGAATTTCGACTTGGATGCCAGTTTTCTAGCGAACGATCGCGACCTGTACCGTGAAATCTGATTTCTGGTCAGCGCACCCTCGTCGAGTCGGCAATCAAAGCCGTTTAGAAGCTCCTCGAGTGCACTTTATTGGAATAACCTAGATGTTGCGATCGAACGGGCCACGCTAAAGGTGGCAACTGCGTCAATTCTGCTTCAGGACCCTCGAGAGGGCTCGAGGGGCCAGCGGGACCACCACACGGGGTTACCGGGTTCTCCTGTCTCGATTTTTCTTTTAACTCGAGTACATGCTGGGGGAAGGTCGAGAGAATGCCGGTTCGTTTGCGTCTGGTGACGAATTATGGCGGAAAAGCGCGGCAGAATTCAGGTTATGCGAACGAGCGAATGTTTCGAGTGGTGGTTTTCTGAGTAACGAGGGCTTCGAAGTGGGTACAGAGAGGTGAAAACGAGAAAATTTAAGGTAAACTGTATTTTAGGTATTATAACATTTTTTTATCGATACTGGAAGTATATTAATTGTTAAGTTCATATATAAGAGGAGCTTTTGATTTGATAAAGATTTGAATCAAAGTTTGTTGAAATTGGTATGTCTAATATTATCAATGTAAACAACAATCTCTATGGTTATAACTTATGAACAATTGATAGCTAGATAGGCAACTGCATAGTTAAAATAGGACACCTCTATTGTTGTTCTGTGCTGTAACAGTGATAATTCTTCTCATTAAAGTTTCTCCTCTGTTAACACACTCTATGGATATAATCCATGAAGAAGTGACACCTATATAGATAGGCAACCACATAGGTAAAATAGGATAAACTCTGTGTCTATTAAGAATCTTCATAATACTAACTTAATAATAATTCCTCTTGTCAAAAGTTTGTTTTCAATCAATAAGATATATGACTAACCTATGAACAACTGATACCAAGATAGACTGCTATGTAGATAAAACAGGACATCTTTAATACCCTAAAAACCAATCACTCTGAACTTCCTCTTAACCATCAACTTTCCTATGAACACAACCATGGAACAACTGATACCTAGATAACTGAACCGCACTGTCCAAAAATAGAACAGCCATATACTTCTCCAGAAAAACCTCATCAGACACCGATCTTTCTCCATCAACATCCAGCATAACCACAACGATGCACCGTTAAAGTGCAACCAAAAGCAGCCGCGTGACTCAAGCAATGGAACCGACCGAGTGCCTGTGTCTCCAGCGTTGAAAGTCGCCGATAAACAGTGATTAGCTAAGACTCAGACCGCAGCCAGACCTTGCACGGCTCGGTAGCCTTCTCTCCGCGCTATCTCGGGCTAATTGCACGTAATAACTAACACGCCTGGCTCGAGACTTCACCGCCATTTATGGTAGTTTCTCGCGGACAGGCTCGCGGGATCAAAGGGAACGCGCTCACGCGGTTCTTTTCTTTTCTTCTCTTTTTTCTTTTTTTGCTCCCGCTTTTACCTTATCGCGAGAGTTTAAGTCGTACGAACGGAAGAAAAAGAAGAAGACAGAGAAGGTTATAGTCGAAAAGGGAGAAGGAATCTCTTTAATTTCTTTCTCTCCTCGATCGAACGTCCCCTCGCTTTGGCGGAGTAATTAACGATCAGCAATGACGAGAGCGTTCGCCGCCTTGGGCATAGGTTAGCGCGAACGACCTAGATTCGACTCCGTGTCGCGAATGCAGCGTATAGTCGGTGGAAGCGATATAGCGAGGTCGCACATTAAGGGGGCTGCTTGGTTTAATAATTAAAAAAATATTTTTTCATTCTTTTTTTGTCTGATTTGACAGCTTCAAGGGAAAGTCATACAATGCAAAGTCTGAACTCGTTTTTCTAAGAATCAAATTTTTTCGACCTGACACGACATTCTGAATAATTCGAAAAATTATGTACCGATTTACTTGAAACTTTGCATGCAACTTCGAAACAAGTGTCTCTATAGCACGAACTAAAATAATAATTGTAGCTTCGTTACTTTTTCTTTGGTGTTCGAAATAGTGTCTGACTTTTATCAAAAATAGACATTTTCATTTTATTAAACGAAGCCATTTCTGTAATTATTAAAATTCTCAAATTATTTAGTTATTATTTTATGTATTCGTGAAATTTATTTTTTTGAGTCTTCAGACCAAGCAATCACCTTAACTTAACGACTTCGCTGTATCGGTTCCTCCAACTATACGTTTTCTGATTGTGTTAAAATGCTGTTTAATGATGCCGGTTAGTATGAATGGGGAAGACGATTGGTTAGTCTGTGATGATTGAATGGATACAACAGAATTTTTCCTGGTATCAATTTAGAGAATTTTTCTTGGAATAGAATGATATTCTATTGAGATGGCTTTTAAGGTTAGGTTCGAGCGTTTAGGGTGATCGTGAGAGATTATGGAAGAATGGTGGTACGTTTATTGTCGAGGATGATTAATAGATGTGGAAATGGTGGTTCGTGGGAGAATTAGAATTGACGGTGAGCTATATAGTAATGTATGAAAGTAGGAGTTTTATCCCTTCGAATTAATGAATAATTAACACTAAAAATAAATAAAAAATTGAGGATCAATATTTTCCGACCATTCTAACCGAATACAAGATGCACAATAAACGAAGATAACCAAAGTATAATGGAAACAACACCTCGTTAAAATTTCCTTGGAACAACCAATAAAAGTTCGAGCCACGATACTCCAGACTGAAAGACCATAGTTTCCAAACTTCATCAGGTGAAAACTACTGAAGTATAATTGGAAGTTGAAACTGGCCAGGTTTAATCGCTTGAAAAACTTTCCTAGAGAATTCCTCGAGTTCGAAATTATCTTGGAACTTGTTACTCATCTCTTGATCGATACCGTCGACTCGATTAATTACATAACACTGACGGTATCGCGTTCGAACTACTTGGAAAGGCTGTTTCACATACTGTACGGAGGATTCCAATGGAAAAGTGAACTGTTCCGATGACTAACCGTGAAATACCATATATTCATATTTACGATAAAGACGAAATGCTTGAATATAGAGCATGGTTGCTAACTTTAGACGCCTGTGTGGATACAGGTCGAAATGAATCACGCGTCTTTTCAGAACACCGCGAGATATGTACACGTCACTGTTAACAACGTTACTCGGAAACACCGTGCAGAGTGTTGTATCGTTATATTTAGTAGAAACCGCGGGAAATCTTTCTGTTTGACGAGGGCAAATAAAGAGTAGTTGTAAAAGTTGATTGTGCCGTGAATGAATTCGTTCGTTTGAACATGTGTGCTCTCGTCACTATTTGCATTTGGAAATACTTTAAAATTAGAATCGAGTATGTTTCCGGGGTAATTACAGTATATTCTCCACAAGTGTCATTCCGCAAGGAAGCTAAACCTGACACTTGTAGAGTCAGGGACTACGTTTTCGAGCCTCGCGCCCGCCTTTGTAGTTTGCCGAACGTAGACAAGGACAGCGAATAAAAGATAAGGATGAAACGTGAGTCGAGGCAACCAACTTTTAATTAATAAATACCAACTTTTTTAATTTTACGTTTTTTTATCCCGAAATTTTTTTCTATTATGATTTGTCGAGCCGTGAAATCTCGTAAAGGAAACCGACTGGTGTATCGTTACACGCTTGACTGACAGCGAGTGAGATAACATAGGCGCAGACCTAGGCGTAGGATCATCTATACTGACACTTGTAGAATCCAAACTGACTGACACTTGTAGAGAATTTACTGTATTGGTACGGGAAAATGTGTCTAAAGGCTTACATCTATACTGACACTTGTAGAATCCAAACTGACTGACACTTGTAGAGAATTTACTGTATTGATACGGGAAAATGTGTCTAAAGGCTTGTCTAAATTATGATAAGGTGAAAATTAGAAGAAATTAATACAGGGTGTCCTACAAATTACAGTAAAATTAGTATTTTCTACTGTGATTGCTTTCAAATGGTGACAAAAGTTTAAGAGAATATACTGGGTGTACCTTAAAACAAGGCACAATTAAGATTCTTTCACTTGAACCAAAAGCACATATACGGCGTTCCACGAATCATGCAGAAATCAGAAATGAAAATATTCGACTGTCATTCATTCGAGAATGATTTTTATCTCGATTTCGTCTGACTGAAGTAAAATGTTGAAATATTTATTCATGGTGCAATCAAGAGGCGCAAAAAACAGAGAGGAATGTCTGTACAAGTTTAGTCGTACGTGCCGAAGCACACATGCACACACTCTCGTTTATTTGCCGGAAATGAAGCACACAGGTCAAATATCCGCAGAAAAATGTCGAAAAGAAGTTGAGCCAATATTATTTCACCGATAATGAATCGCCTTCTGATAAGGGCGGATTTCCAGATCGAAAATAAGAATGTGTAACGAACCCTGATTTTCCTTCAACGATAGTGCGAGATTATCAGCTTTAAAAATATCTTTCTTTTAACCTTGTTAATTTAAGAAACAATTCACAGATTATTTACTACAAAAATGAAATCTATCATTTCAAATTTTTAAGTTTTGTAAAAAAACAAAATTCAGACACTTTTCAAGTAGCTTCATTTAAAACTGTACAATACAAAAAAGAAACAAAAATACTGTTCTTTAACATTGTCAATTGAAGAAACAATTCACAAATTATTTAACATGAAAATTAATCCTATCATTTTAAGTTTTGTCACTTTCTGTAAAAAAGAAAAAAACAATGAAATTCAGGCTCTTCGAGTATCTTCATCTACAATTGTACAATACAAAAAAACAACTTTGCAAAAGGATCGAAATACCATTTTTTCAACCTTGTCAATTCAAGACACAATTCACAAGTTGTTTAATACAAAAATATATTGCACAATTTTAAAATACTGCATACAATTCTAATTTGCACATTTCCACAGTACTTATAATATGAAACAAAATTCCATCGAAGCAGGTCCCTCCTCGAATACCACCCTTTAAAACACTTTCACTAACTTTCACCCAGGTACATGAACCACCCCTCGACGTTCGACTCGTCTAAAATTCCCAATTCCTCCGTTCAATGAATTTTCATAACTTTCTGAGCAAAAACAACAAGCGTCAACTTTTTCTTAGCCAAGAAACGTGGTAAGAAAATGTGAGCAAGAATACGTTCCTTTTCCCACCCTGTATTGACCGTCCCTCGGCCAATTTGCGGCGTCGATATCCTCGAGGAGAGAAGAGCTCGTCCTTCGTGGAGAACTTGAGAACTTTGCGCTTGAACTTGATACGAAATGGGCTAAAAGGCGATCAATACGAGCTTTCGGCGCTTGCGATTTCGAAGCTCCTGGCTGGTAGAGGCCAGCCTGGAAGCTCGACGCGAGCCACCCATGCCTGTTATCATTATGGCAATCTCCATAGACATCGTGAAACTAAACGGAAGCAACGTCTAGACCAGAATTGTGAGAAACTTGTATGATGCACGAGAGTTTCAAAGTTTTTTTAAGTGAAACTTTTTGAAAGGATAAATGAGATCGAACAATTGTTAGTCTTTTCAGGGACACCAACGCATACCTACTATCCGGACATGAGATGTTGGCACACTACCTTCAAGCTGAAACAGCACAGGGGACAGGGGAATCATCCGCTCAACCACCAATTTAAATGACTGTAGTGTAACACCGACACCTCTACTCACACGCGTTGTCATTATTGGCTGACAATGAGTCGATCTGGCACACTACCTTCAAGCTGAAACAGCACAGGGGACAGGGGAATCATCCGCTCAACCACCAATCTAAATGACTGTAGTGTAACACCGACACCTCTACTCACACGCGTTGTCATTATTGGCTGACAATGAGTCGATGGCATATGAATAGAAGTTCGTCGCGTAAAGAAGAACGCGAACGAAACGTACTGAAAGTAAGATTTCTTAGAGGGGATTAGGTCGAGCGAGCGGACGATTTCCCTGTTCCCTGTGCTGTTTTAGCTTGTAAGTAGTGTGCCCACATCACATCTCCGCATAGTATGTGCACCTATTTTCAGTTTTCTTGAAAATTCCAATATTTTAAAATATTTCAATATCCTTGAAGATTTCGATATTCTTGAAAATTCCAATATTTAGAAAATTCAAACATTTGTGGTAGGTATACTTGATAAAGTCACAATGTTAGGAATACCATTTTTTTAAGGGAAAAATAAATTGAAAATTCAGGCTCGTCTGAAGGCTAGATTAGCAACAGAAATGCAAACAAAAATAGTTGTTCAGATTATTGCCATATTTTTACGATAAGATATCGTGAAATAAATGATACTTGAGAAGATATCCTCTTTGTAGGTCATATTAAGATAACCATCAAACACAAACTAACTGCAAAACTATTCATAAAATAACTACTCTAATAATATCGAATAACATTCAAGAATTGATTACAAATTATTCTTAAAATTAATACGTAAAGAATTAATAAAAAAATTATTCTTGTAATTAATTTATATAAGGAATTGATTAAAACTTTATTCTCACAATTAATTAATGTAAAGAATTGATGAAAAAATTATTCTTGTAATTAATTTATATAAAGAACTGATTAAAACATTATTCTTCTAATTGAACGTTTGAAATTTGTTGGAATTTTATTGTCAAGAAGAAGCACAGTACATCGAATCCTGTTCGAATGATTATTCATTTCACGAATGAACAATGTTCCTGCGAAATACACGAATCCGAAGTCTCGTTGCATGAGTGTCGAGCTCGAGCTTAAGCTATTCCAATGATTCACCATAAATAGGACCAACGCAACGTGTTTTACTGTGTCCACATAAGATAACCACGCTTGTCAGCCTTTCTCCAATCGATACTCCCCCAGTACAGAGCATTTTTAACGATTTAATTCCTCCTTGAACGCAATTCGCGGCTTAAGAGTGCGTTCGCGTGTAACTGAGCTCGATACGATTGGCCCAAATTTTTTCCGAACTACCGAACATTCGCCTATTGAGAAAAAAGAATAGGAATTATTCCGTAAGAGTGAAAAAGAGAGAAATTAACGTTTTCGCTGATTGAATTTTACACAAAGAATAATATCGGCCGGATGAACCACAAAAGTAGACTTTCAAGGAAATTTCAAAGCGGGATCGTAAATCATTTACTGCTTAAACGATCTATTCCAAGGAGGCTGGCGATTTTTTTGCCATCGTTCCTATCTCCACTCAGCCCATTAACACATCAATAAAGCCATTAGCGTTAAATTATGGCCAATTATCGGGCCCTGCCGGAGAATAATAAAATTCTGTCGCAGAGGCGGTACACATTCCGTGCGATTATAGTGTTGCGTAAGCAGCAACGCTCTTGTTTACACGGACGTTAATACTATTAAAGGTTCTTGCTCTTATTATCCATCGGCGAGAACAGGCTACTTTGCGGCTGCTAAAAATAGCCGTGCAACCTTACGTGGCCATTTTTCAAAGCACTTGATCTCTAAGCACTTGCGGAAAAATTCTACTCTGATACGTCTTAAAAGATTAAGTTATTCCTTTCTTTTGCAACATCCTGTAGAGTATCCGAATGTCTTTTCTTCTTTTTAATTTAACATAATCCTCCTTGAGCTTGAAATTTGTACAGAAACAAAATCTCAACATTTTCCCAGAAAGAATTAAAGAGTTGGCAAGTGTACTTTTGCAACACCCTGTAGAATATTCCAGCAACTTCCTAAATAGTCGAGCATATCTCCGTTCAACCTAGGCACCTGCTCACAAATCTCATTTTCACATTCTTGCAACAGTAATTACATTCCCTATCTGAAAACTCAATTTAATACGTTCCCTCGTTTTGTAACACCCTGTAAATTACTCCAACATTTTCCTAGCCAATCACATTTCCATCCAACCTAGCAATTAAAAAGAAAAAAAAAAACCACTTTCTCACACTTTTCCAACATCGATTAACCTTCCCATTTAAAAATTCAAATTGATAAGTCCCCTCATTTTGCAACACCCTGTAGAACAGTCAAACGCGACACCAGCTATCCGTGCACCCGCGTCAACGAAAAAGGGAAGCCTCCGTTGCAGCATCTATGAGCCGCGGCGCTGAATTTGATTATCCATACATGACTCCTATAGCAGAGGAGGAGAGGGGAGAGAGTTGAAGCAACACGTGGACCGTTCTCCATGAAACCGATCGACCTGTACAGATTTCCCTTTCGTCGTGCCCTTTATGGAACATTAGCTCACGGTACGGTGACACCGCCACCTGAAACGCCTGTTTGTATTCATACGAACGTGGTGGCGGATAAATCGCCGCGGCTGGACGACGACGAGTCACAACGCAGCTGCAATTCCGAATACGATTCACCGTAAGAAACCGTTTCCCGCCGCGCGTGCCATTCTCTCGCATGCAAATTCGCGGTGCTATCGCGACGAGGCAACGGGAACGCTGGAACGTCGTGAAAGAGGCTTTCCAGGCTTTTCGAGCGATACGCATCGGAAAAATCGCAGGGATCTCTTTAGAAATTGGCGGTTTCCATGGAACGAGCGTACAGACTTGTTCAAAAGTGAACAGTTAAACGCGAGCTTGAAGGAGGCATGGCTTGTGGTGGGGATAGATGTAGAGGAGCGGGGTAAAAGAGCTTTTTCTTTCTACTTTCTGATTCACGTACAGGGTGATTCAAAAACGTACGACAGTATTTTAAGTTTTAAACGATAAGTGTGGGGAAAAATGAGTTCAACTTCGTTGAGAGATAAAAACAATTAAACGATAATTTAACAGTTTCTGAATCACCCTGTATAGCACCTATTAGTTCACATTTAATTCCCGTCGATGTGTCGAATCTGAATGGTGGCAGCACGTCGCGATCCGACCGAAAAGAAAAGTGGCGCATGGTAAAATCGCCTGCATTCGTTCCACTGGAACAAATTAACGAGCGTTTCTTGTCGCTTTCGAAAGCACACACACGGCCTTTCAGTCGCATTAAAGCAACCAGACGCGGTTAGTTCCGGCTGAAACACGCTGGAAAACACCTCTAGTCGACTTTTTCGCGTCGCACGTCGAACAACGGCGCATATTTGATCGCATAACAGCGTGGATTTCAATTTAATAGGCCCCTTGCTCTTCTTAAACTTTGGTATAATCGTGCAAGTGTATTTTAGGGTTGGTAACCATTTTGAGGTTATGCGAATGTCGGCCATTTTGAATCAGTAAGGTTATGATACTTTAGAATACCTTCAATATAACATGATTAACATAAATTTGCCAAATTAGCTACCCTTTCCTACAATACTACATTTTGTCTTTCATTTTTTAGAAAAGAAAATAATTTGTCTGTTGCTGTATAGTACAGTCATGTGTATAGTTTAATACGTACACATCAGAATACGTAATCATTCTAATAACATCTGACTCATATGAAAATAGGAACTGACACTGAGAAACGGTTGTTTCTTCATGGTCTCAGATTCTATCTGGTTAATTTCGCATTTAAATCATCCGCAATCGGTTTTTATCGCATATTCAAAGGTCAACGAATATGGCGGCCAGCAAATCTGGAACCCGTTAGGCGGAGCGTCAGATTTCTTGGCGCCGGTGCATGAATTCTTGCGAGGATGTATCAGCAGATTGCTCTTTTCCCATTGAGACTAAATCCACGGCTCGGCTAAATCCCTCGGATGCCTAGGCGTGTTTTAAAACGCATACCGCGGATAACTGCACAAAAGGCGCAGGGAAAATGGGACAGCTTTGTTATTTTAATTTTCCAGCCAGATTGCGGCCGTCCCGTGTGGAAAAATTCTGAAACCCTCCCAGTCTGTGCGTGAGAAACATATTGTGCTTGAAATTTTTCTCTGCTTTCGGTATTTTAAGAATCAGAGGAATTCCTGGTGATTAGGTATCTAACAGAACATTAATGGGAACTTCAGTATATTTTCAATTCAATTAAATGGAAAATTTCACAAGTTTGAAGAATAAATATGAAAAAATTATCATTTCCAAGTATAATACAAAAATGTTAATAACTTGATTCCCAATTACCTTCTTAAAGCAAAATACCTAACGCTTGTAAAGAAACTAAATACATAACCTCGTAGAAATATTTGCACTCAACGTTACTATATCTATACACACAGCCAGATATCCGGCTCACCAGAACAAACACCAGCCACTGATACAACTTATCATCCATAACCTATCAACTATCCCCGATACTTCTTTCAAATGCAATCAAACACGAACCCGGACAATAAACACCAGAACCGCAGAATTCAATTAATGACGCCCTATCTAAAACACCGTAACTAACCTCTATGCATAGCGAGAGTCGCACAATGCGACCATAAATCCCTCTGGTGACCATTCAGGGAAAATTCTATATGCATACGCTTCCTACGGTAACCTCTAACACGAAGTGACCGACGCGCGGTGCAGTACGTGAAAAGTGGACAAGCGTCTTGCACGAGCGAGAGATCGATTCCCACGTGCATAGTACACAAGTGAACTTACGTATTTACGATCGAAAATGAAATCGTTTCGAGATCAGGGCAATTACGCTTGTTCTACCCACGGGACGCGAGCGCGTAACATTTAACCGGGTGATTTAATGCGCGTTTATAAATCCGTTTAGCGGTAGAAAACGCTTCGAACCGGCAACGAGACGCTTTTTGCTACGGCCTCATGCTAATACGATTTACGAGTGGCGCGCAAGCGCGGAAGAGAGTTATCAAGGCGACGTTTAAACTGTCGTTTCACATGTATGGACTGACCGTAGAGGCCTATTCACAGTGAGTTTTTTTTTTTTTTCTCCTCAAGAAGCGGTCCGTGGCCACCTGCGACGACGATACGTCACTGCGTCTTGTGACAAGACGCGGTTAAAAATCGCGTGAGTGAGGTTAGGGCGGATTTTTAAACTGCGATTGTGGTTGTGTGCGTTCCGGTATGCCGATTTGCGAGGGTGATATTGGAAAACTGTTAGAATGTATTGAAAATGGAAAATAACATATAGGGTGTTTTAAAATTGAGGTGAAAGTGTATGATGTGTATGGTCTATGTTGTGTGATATTGGTCGTGATAATTTGAATGGTTGAATTTTCAAACACGCGATGATACGATGCTTGTAGAAGTCGATATACAGGGTGTTTCAGATGAAGAATTGAACAGTTTCAAAATATTGAAATGTGATATACTTTGACACATTTGGAAATCAACATGATTAGAGAATATCAATTCATGTACCGGGTGTCTCGGAAGAGAATATTCTTTGGACTAGGAGTGTAAGCATACTATGTAGTACGTGGTCACGATAAACGATGAATTATGGATCATGAATTACTGGCGTTACAAAAGGGAATATCTGAAGAGACGCAGTTTTTTCGCCTTTCAACGTTCGAATAGGGATAAACCACTCTCTTATTCCTGATCTCGTGATATTCACGGTCAGCGGGGAGTACCGCCATAAATATGCTCCGATACACCTAAGAGCGCGAGTTATTTTACTAGTCTGGGTACATTATAGTCCCATCACTTTTTAAAAATACATGTGAAACAGACGGATCTTTGTCTTCGAATCGTGGATAAATAACAGATAAATAAATTTAAAACGTAAAAAAGTTTCTTTCATTTTCATTCTACCCGATGTAAATCATCCTACACATTGCACTACCCGACCTAAAAATATCGGCTCCCTCTTTCACATTGATCGATAATTAAATCATTCGTGAAATTTTGCTTCCTCCATTCTGTAATCTTAATTTTAACCAAACTAATCCTTATCCTTTCTACCGCCACCCAAATCATCCCACACCCTAAACTACGCAATCAAAAAACATCGACTCACCATTTCGTCCAGACTCTTCAAATCATTAGTAACGATCTGCGGCTGGGGTCCGTATATGAGACAAGGTTCCTCCTGCTGCATGTCAGCGTACTCATCGTCGCTCTCCTCGTTCGTAGTGTTACAATGTGCGCCGTTCGCCGCTTTGTTCTCCGCCGCGATCTCTCTATCGATCTGTCTCTCCATTTGCACCAACATCGGCGCCAACATTCCAAATTTCGCGCCCCTTCTCGCCACTTCCAAAAGACACAGGATCACGTGACGTTCGTTCTTTCGCATGATCAGGTCGTCCGTTTCGAATAAAAGGCACTCGATGATGCCCAAACTGTTGCGACACCAGCCGATGAAGTTCGAGACGTTGTCGCGGGCGAAGAAGGTGCCGGCCTTCGCGTTCGGCAGGAAGGCTACGTCGCTCAGCTGGCTCATCGGCAACGCCAGCGACGAGGTCATCGATCGTGTCATCGAGATCTTCCGAGCCTGTCGCCGCGCCACGTACTCCGCCGCCGACTTGCGTACGTTGTTCGCGTGCTGCAAGCAGAAGCGTAAACGGTACATGGTTAAAGGTGTGCGAGGAAGTCGTGAAGAAGATGGAAGATCGGTTCTGTGAATTCGAGGCGCGTTTGATGAAAGTTTCATGCGTTTATCTTTATCTGAATGGCGATTTCATTTGGAGTGGATGCGTTCAAACGTAGCTTGAATAAGAACCATACATTATACGATTTAACACGTTCGCTGACGTTAAAAAATCGCGAGGGACGTGTCGCGCGCCACCAATTTCTAAATACTTTTAGCCAGATACGTGATTTTTACCAAGATTTTCGTAGTAGACTTTTTGATCGGTACAACGTCGACAAATTGTCGACGATGGCACACGGGGTGCAAGTTATTCCGTGGGGACGTATTTATTTGAAATAAAAATTTATATAATAAAATCTTGTTTACCTAAGAATAACTTGCACTGCGAATAACTTC
Organism: Habropoda laboriosa; assembly: GCF_001263275.1. Taxonomy (NCBI): domain Eukaryota; kingdom Metazoa; phylum Arthropoda; class Insecta; order Hymenoptera; family Apidae; genus Habropoda; species Habropoda laboriosa. Next base: position 1,719,606 of record NW_017100254.1, on the reverse strand, counting down.
AGTTCTACATAAATTGAATCTTCCCTTTCCTTTTCTTTTTTTTTTTACACTTTCGAATTTATTCCATTCAAATTCCTAACATTCACTATTATTCGACACGATTGCACGAACTTCTAATATTTATCCAATCCCTCTCGACCCAAGCATCCAGCGGCTCTCCTCACTATACCCAACACACTCCACACGGTACTTACAAGCATACTCAGCTGACATTCACCGGCACGACCACTCGCTCCCGCTGATTAAAGAGTCAAACAGACATCGTAGATAGCATCTTAACACCCGCCATGCTAATTGTTCCATTAATAACACTACACTGCCTCCCTACTTCTTCAACATACACATGAACGATAAATATTACGGCTCAAGACTACCATCGAGTGTATACAGGGTGTCGTGTAACTGGTGGTACAATTTGGAAACGGACAGATTCTTATATACGAAAAAACAGATCGAAAATATAAAATAAAATTTTCTCATCCCATGATTTAATTTTCGAGAAAATTGTTTTTGTCAATTTGTTCCTGTAATATAAAACGGGTGCTTGCATTTTTTTTTCATTATGCCGTAAATATTATTGGATCGTCTGGAATTTGGCTTAGCAAATTAATGTGAAATATAAACACGTTTTAATGGATTTTTGATTTTTCGAAATTTTTGCATTAGTTGGAAATCAACTTCAATAGTACTTCAATAGTTAATTTCTACGTTTACTATTATGTAACGAATTTTCCAAAGCAATTTCTTCAATGGAAGAGGAAATGGAAAAATGGAAAAAATTTTATTTCTCATTTTCTGTTTGTTTCTTCAAATTTCTAGGTTACACCGTTACACGACACCCTGTATATACACTCAACTGACGCCTCGAACGTTTTACTATTTTATCATCGACCCCGTGGCTGCTTAAGTAACCGCGTGATAATTGGATATCGTGGACGATGTAAATGAGCTTGAAGCAACGATACGGCATATTAGACGTAGTCTAATAACAGGTTTTGCTGTATACTTTGCTCTATCGTTTTAATATCGACAGGCACCAAGGGGTGACCTGTTATTTCTCGATTAAAAACGATTCATTGGAAAAAGGGAACTTTGGCGTATCGACGTGAAATCACGCGAATCGAGGCGTTATCGGGCTTCCTTTTGAAAGTCTAGAGAACGTTCATTCATCGAGGCTGTGGTTAGCTATTGGTGCTGATGGCTGGTGCTGGGAATAAGGGCGGCCATTGTTTCTCTGGTGAACGGGGACTTTGAAACGTGACTTTTTTTTTTAATACAGCCTGAGTGTGTGTACGATTGATGTGAATGCGAGGGTGATAGGAAGGGTAAGATTGAGAAGTGTGGTTTGTAGTTTGATTTGTGATTATTGGCCGTTGTTAATGTGGGGGAGCAGTAATACCGATGAGCACTTTTGAAAGTAGGTTGTAAAAAGGTCTGAGTGGTGGAAGTTGAATATTGCGTGGAAAAATTTCTGATTATCGAAATAAGTCGCGTATCGAATTTGAATCTGAAATGAATCCAATTTGAATTTGAAATTTGTCGGTAAATATAAATTTAAAGTGGATCGAAGTTGAACTTAAACTTAAAAAAATTCGAATGAAACAAAGCTCCACCAAATTAAACACAACATCCAAAGTATCGCTAACCTAACCTCACTTCCAATCTCCACTTCCAAAGTACCTACTCGAAATTCAATCCCAAGAAAATTGAACTCCCAGAATTGAACCAAGCGCCTCCAATAAAAGTCAAACAAAGGGGAAAAAAGGAATCCATGTGATCAAACCAAATTATCCTTCCCCTAATGATCATAGCCTCCGCTTCAATGGGGCGAGTATCGCGTTTCTCGACCCCGAACGGCTTCGCTCTCGTTGAAGAGTGAACAAAATTTTCGCCAGAAAGGTCAACAGTGGCCATAAAATATCCAGTACCGTCAGAGATTTCCATTAACGTTTCAGCTCAACTATAGAGTAACTCTACACTCGGTCCACAATAAAACACGACTTCAATCGACAGATGCGGTCTTGCATTGAAACAAAAAAGCGCGGAAGATATTCTGTTGTAAAAACCAAAGTGAAAAAGAGAAAAAAACAAACGAGTTAATTATTCGTTCCTTGTGAAATTTCTTTCGTTACTCAACCTGTTCTCTTCTCTCCTTTTTTCCCCTCCTTTCAGAGTCAGCATTGTTCCTTTTGGCTAATTCAGAATCGCTTACGAGGTCAATGTTACGTGGATTTAATGCCTGCTCATCTCACTTTCACCATACTATAGCGGAGACCGGTGCTGGTGGGCCAGTTTTTCAGTTTTCGATTTTTAATAAATTATGTGGGTGAAATATCATTATAACGGATATTGTATTTCCTAAGACATATTAAAGTTGACTTAATGTTACAACAATTAAGGTATTTTAACGTTTTTTCTAACACCTTGCAAGCTGGAGACTTACAGTATGGGGTAGGTTCACTGTATGTACAATCAGTTAAGAAAATGTTATTTGCAACTTATCTTAGTGGTACTAAAGCAACATAATGTGAATAAAGTTGTTTTATTATAAAATATTACTTGTCCTTCTCTCACATTTTAATAATAAACTAAAAATTTGTTTTCAACAAGTTAAACATAAATTATAATTTTAAACAAAACATAAAAATCGCTTTTCTAACAACAAATTCACAATTTAAACCTGTATAGTAGCAACAAAAACTTAGAGAATTATAGAAACGTAAACGTAAACATACACCCTATAGTTCTTGTGTTACCTAACCTTATAAATAAGTTATTAAGAACGATCATTTTGACTATTACTCTAAGCAACACTAAATTATTTATGTATAAAAAAAAACTATTTCAATAGATCGTCTAATAAACAAACTTCGAAATATTCCTTTAACATTTATTCTATTGTAACTACAGAGAATGTGAAAACAAAATCTTGAAGAAAAAATATTTACTTAGGTAGCCAATTTTTCGACAAACGCTGATAACACTTAAACAACGTGCGATCACGGTGTCGAAAAGAAATAAATGGCATAGTAGAAGTGACTTGCTTCTACAATCAATTTTTCCGCGGTATAGCACACGTCGATGCAATGTTAACAATTAGTCAACCTACCCCTACAAACAAGGTCTCCCCTACACTTGCTGTTACTGTTAAACTATGAAACAGGTTTTGGACCACGATAATTCTGCTATTGATAACAGTTTTTTGCATACCCAGTTGCTACGTGTAATCGCTGCCTATAAATTAATCCTTAAAATCACTAGGTATACAGGACAATTTCCTACTTTTTTTCTGAGTAACATTTACTCTTTTTCCTTTTTTTACTAATTTATGTATTGTGATAACTTGTCTCCTTTTTGCAAAATTATCATTCGTTATTGCTTGAAAAGCACTTTCTTTGTTTACTATAAAAGAAAATTAATTATTACGAAATTAATATTACATTAAATTATATTAATTATAATAATTCAATTCGTATTTAATATTCAAACTTTTAAATATTGAATGATGGATTATATGAAAAAATGTTTAAAAAAATGTTTGATAGACGACAAGTCCGAATTTCTAAGAACAGAAGCGAACTGTTAAACAACGAGTTATGCAATTGGAACATTTGAAAACTCAATTACACAGAAGCGGTCGTTTTCTATTGAGCAAACTTCCCGTGTACGATTCGTGCCGCGTATCTGCCAGACCGAGCCGCTCTTAATCTGACTATAGGCGACTTGATAAAGCAGTTAAAGAGGTCAGCTGGCAGACGCTGATCGATTGTTCTGTAATTTTTCATTTCCTGTCTCGATACGCTACCGTGAATTTCAATAATCCCCAACAGGAGAACACAGAGTATCAACGTCCAAGAACCTTTCTTCGAACTAATTTAAGAATCCTTTGTTTTCCATCCCTATACAAAATTTTTTAATGTTTTCCGAATTAGTCGTTTTAAAAATTGACGTCTTGTGACACGAAGGATGTTTAATTTCGATTTTTAATTTAATATTAACATGAGATAAATTGAGAAAACGTCGAGATCGATCCATTACCAAAACTAAACTTCAACTTCCGCAAAATACTAGAAACTACACGAGAGAAACGACGAGAAACGCAAAATCGGAATAGGACATAACTGTTCCTCGAATCAATTTCCGTTCGTTCGCGTGAACAGTGAATTTCCGAAATTGGCGGCACAGAATCGATCTGTAACCTACTTGCTTCGTTTACGGAATCGGAACGGCCCAGTTTTTAACCTAAAAGTCGAAAAAGAAACACGAAAAATTTGCAAAACTTCTAATTTTCTTTCGAAGGGGTTTAAGAGGTTAAGTGTCGTAACAGTAAAAATCGTAATATACTGTCGCGTGAAAACGCACCTTAAACAAATATTTCGATTCTCTATTAGATAGTTGAAATTTTAATTATTTGTCACTAATTAGCAGCTGAGTAAATGTTCACACGTTATCTTTGTAGCCATGTTTATACCGGTCGATATTATTCGATACTACGGCAAACGATATATCGAACAATGAGAGCGATCGACTTCCACTTATGGCGGACGTGACAAAAACGATTGTGCCCACTCTCTCTTGTACCTTTGCACGATTTCCAAGCGCGAAGGCGAGCGAAACGGCGGCTGGTTCGGCCGTTGACACGTTCGCCTAATCTCTATATTATCTCCGGGGAGGTATCGAGCCGGGACGGCCGACCGGATGCTGTTAGATAGAATTTTTACGAGTGCGGACGGCTCCAGCCGTGGAACCGCTCGCATACCATTGCCTTATGGGCTCCACGTGCACGCGTGAACGAGATACAAGCCCTTCCAGTGTCTGGAATCGCGGCTTGTCCTAAATTCTTCTCAATATGCACCGGTTAACCGATACAAAGTGAAACGTGTGAGGTAATGGTTATGCTGAAATTGGTCATTTATGTGGTAATTTGAAGAACATGTGTTGGATCATGGTGTTTTTTAAGATTTATGATATGCAGCCTGTTGGTAGGTTCAATTCATGTAAATCATACCATCTTTAGCAGCCTGGGTAGGTGTATTAACTGAGAATAATTTTGAGAAAGAAGTTGTTATTTTTTTATTGGTAGTTCCGCATACCCAACTAAGAATGGTTTTCTTAATTATAATAAAGTTGAACTGTATAAAAATTGTAATTTTCAAATTAGGTTAACATTTTGTCATCATAGATGGATAAAGACTAATAGGATGATACTGAAAGCTATATTTTTTCATTACATGTAATTTCATATAACTAGCAATTCTTATTTTATTAAATTTAACAAAGCAAAGTCGAAAGCCAGCACGTTTCCATTAAGTTACACTTTGTACATTCTAACCACCTTCATAAAGAGATAATGATTTAACTTATTCAACCAAAAATTATTCCATTAGATGCAGTAGAGTGAAATTAGACCTGCCGTCACTCTCTCTTATAATCTATATCTTCCACACTGTGACTGCTGCATCATTTTTAATAACACAGAACTAAAAGCCATCGTTTTTCATCAAAACAGAACATCACTCTCTTTAACATGACAGTGAAAGCATGAAAAAAATATGCACAACAAGCACTGATGCTTCATCGTACCCCTGACACTCTGCTGCATAATCCACTTTCACCCCTTTGACACAAAATTCCAAATAACTCAACCATCACCTACAAACCTGCAGAACTCAAATCCTACTACTTCACCCTCTGTAACAACTCACCGTAAACACTTTCAGTGACATAAAGTGCTTCCACGTACACCCAGGAGAGGTTAAAAAGGATCGAGTATACCAATCTTACACCAGAGGAGCGTTCAAAGTGGCAATTATGCAAATCTCAAGTCGGAAAGTTGTCAGAAGTCAAAACAGTAGAAAGGGAGGGGGGGTAGAATGAGAATCACTGGTCCGGAGAAGAGGAGCGTATAGAAGAGCAGAGCGAAACGCCGCATACGGTAATATGCCCCACAGATGAGAGTTTGACGGCAGGATGTCACATTATGTGGCCTCTGACCCACCCTCCCCGTTCCCTCGCTCTTTCGCCTGGTGTCGTCTGGCCGCCGCGCGACTACCGTTGGGCAAACGCGCTTAATGAAAATGGCTGGTGTACATTCAACATCGTAAATTAGAGCGGAGTTCGCAAGAGGCGGCCCGCGCAACACGCAGGGGGGAAGAGGAAGCGCGCGTCGCGTCGTTAACCGTAATGCCGCGGAGAAAAGCGTAACGCGACGCGGTTTATTTTATTTGCTCGTCACACGACCGGCCGGGCTTCCTCTTTTCGATCGCCCCCGGTGATCGTGGGAGCGAGATCTTCTCTTGATTCTTTTTTCTGGGGACTTTTTTTTCGATTGTTTGCAGAAGATTATTTATATATGTATGATATGTACACGTTGGGTGTGAATGAACGTGAAAGGAGGTTTTTTTAAGGTTAGATTCGAGGAAGGGTTTAGTGAAATGAGTTGTGTGCTGTGAATCTTTGTGATTTCTTGACACTGAAAACAATGGCATATCGTAATTTAGAGATAACTGAATTAAATGATAAATTTTGGGATAAATTGGATATAAAGCTTGTAACATGAAATTTATTTAATCTTATTTCGATATTTGTAAGAAAATTATTCAATTGTGTGAACATTGTGTTAGATTTATCAGTCAGTTAGATATAACAAAAATTAATCTAACGCCTTACTAGGATGTATAGTCGGGGCCACGATATAGCGAGGTCGTAAAATCGGTTAGGCGTCAAAGTAAACATGTTTTAGCTGCCGGGACCCCGAAATTGACAGAAATACGAGCAGATAAGTACTTGAAACCATGGTCAGGACCGTACAAAGAATTCTTGTATCCAGCGAAAGTCAAACTGATTCTAATATATTTACTGAAAATTGAGTTCAGCTAAAACAATTTAGGGTTTTTTTCTTCTGGGAAAAGCCGCTTTTGGAAGTACGGTTACAAGTAAAGGTCTTATTGAGGTCTTTAACATCTTCATTTACCTGCTCGTGTTATATACAGATAGAAAATGCAAAAGGATTGTGTAGCTTTAATATTAACATATTTTCCATTTGTAAATGAAATACCATTTTCTACTTGAAGTACCAAATCATATGCTACCATTCGTTTATTGTTGGAACCCTCAAGTTCGGAGAAATCCGTTTAGCCTTACCACCTCTGTTTAGTAAAGATCTAAATGTTTATGATACGTGACAAAAGGCCCTTCGGTCCCAAGCGGGGTCGTAGGCAATATTAGAGCGTTGCGTAGGAGCATTCTCAGTCCGTAGACAGTGCTCTTACTTCCTTGTGTCTAATAAAAGTTTATAGTTTAAAATAAGGATTATTAATTATTTAACAACCAGTAACTCCCATAATCCAATACATTGTTCCAAATGGCTCCAGCGGTCGGTCGAGATGAAACTTAGTGGGTATTGTGAGGGGTGTGAAAGGACTCGAATTATAAAATCTTAGCTTCGGGAATTCACCCGTTCGAAAGATACAGGTTTTAACCTAAAACATGTTCTGACCTAACCTAACAAACGTGCCAAAATCTGCGAGTTATTCTTAACTGCTCCATTCATAATACAATACATGCATGATACTCAAACCATGCAGAAAAACTTGAAAACAAGACCATATCGGGCATATGTTCATACGAACTGTTCTTCTTATTTTAGCGTGCTGAATCAGCCGCTACTGTACTTCCCACGTGTTCTGAAACACTCTGTATATGTCCGCGAGGCAATTTAGACACTCCGAATGAAAATTTGAACGCTAGATGCTTCCAGACACTTCGCGAAGCGAATAGCAGTTTATTACAATATTTAAAGTATGTAATCTAATCATAACTATAACACAGCAATTCAGTGTCGATGTTGTGTCTATTCGAACTGCAATTAAATGCATGAAGTACATAATTAGCAAGCAAATAGCGTAGAAAATGGGAACCTGTATCTTTCGAACGTGCGAATTCCCAAAGCTAAAATTTTACATTTGAGGTCCTATCACACCCCTCACAACACCCACCAAGTTTCATCTCGATTGGCCACTGGGCCCATTTGTGGAACAACAGCCAATTGTGGTTATGCAAAACAAGAGAAGTTTTTAGTAGTGTTGTTGTATTCCGCGGCTCGCGATTCCTTGCGTTGGTTTATTATATTCAATAGGTACGCGGTAGGAGAGCCTGACGGAAACTGGGGCGAAATAAGGGAGCTGTTCTGCGCGTAGTACTATTCAACTTTATTAGACAGTTCGGTGACGTTCGGTGCGTGAAGACCACTAGACAAAAATCTGCTGTTTCGACGGAAAAGGTTTCTAGATATAGGTTCGGTAAGTACGAGAGTAGGGGTTGGTCTCAGAGGTGAATGTAGGAAGAAGCGGTGAGGTCTAGGTTCAGCGATGAGTAAAAGTAAAGGATGATGTGGAGGTCTAGGTATCGGGGTGACTAACGTTAGAATGATGCGGATTTGTTTACAGTTAAGGAAAGGAGGCAGGATGACTAAAAACTAATGAAAGATAGGAGAGAGGTATACGACAGTGTGATTATAATGGTTCTTTAGAGTTAATCTTTTTATTGAATGCAAGTATTCGATAACAGAATAAATATGATTTTTGCAGTCACCATTAGGTACAACTTAACAGAGTTGTTGATTACAGATTGTAAATCATTATCGCTGTATCACAGATTACATTAAAAAAATTCTCTCTGCTTTCCCTGCTTTCTAGATCTCTTGAAAACTGATATCAATAAAACTTCTAGCTTCTCGCCAATTAACACTAAATATTCCAAACTTTCCAAATACTCTTACAGCACTAACAATCTGAAAAGAAGACCAGAAAGGTGAACACTGCTTAAAAGAGGCATACTCAAACCATTTCTCCAAACTTCCATCAATCTTGAATAACTAATCATACGAATCATTCACATCAAGGTAATGACCAAGCCCTAACCTAACAGTTTCCATGAATTCTTTGCAAACTACCGAACACACTAATTCCCTATTGCAAAGACAGTAAAGTACAAGTCACTGGAACTTTCACGTTTCACAGTGTGATTCGAGCGTGACACCTCGCGTCGTGAATCATCCCCGTTTTTCACGTGTCACGGAAGTCGACACACGAAGAGAACCTGTTCTGTTTTTGTCGTACGCGCAGCACACGCGACGCGACGCGCGCAATTACTCCCGACACAATGGACTAACTGTAATTGAAGTTTTTTCACGCATGGGAAGAAGAAGAGTCGGAAAAGCGAACGTCTCTACGTGCATATATGGGGACACGCGCGTGAAAAAATGAAATGGGGAAATGCGTACCTGTTCTCTATGGTAAGAATAGAAAATCTCCGCTTTTTAACTCGTTCTACCGTGGCAAGGTTTTCCCTCTGATCGCTCGTAGAAATCGCGGAAGAGGTGGAAGGGCGGCTATTCTTTCACGCTCGAAAGACGAGCTTTATTAGAACGTTCGTTATTCGCGTTTTGGATCCTCCATTTTCGTTTCGCTAACAATAAGCGGGCATTCGCATATGGCGTGTGCTTACACTCGTTACAGCAGATTCATTTTTCTCTTAATTGTGAATTACACTTTCATACATTTGGGAAATTTCTGAAAAGTTTTCTGTAACTGATACTTATGAAATGAAGAAGACAACATTAAAAAACACTTTCTCTGTTCTACGACCTCACGACCAATCAAAATGTATCTTCAACAATTAACGGTAATCTACAACAATCAAAGAATGACTCAGTTATTAAGAAACGTATCTTGCATTCAACAATCTCAAATAAAGATTTTGTAAAGAATCGACCGTAATCGGAGCAACAATTAACTTTTCATCGGAAAGGAACGTGGCAGATATTCTAGAAAATCGTTGAAACACCTGAAACTAGTACGCAGTATTCGACAGCAATGCTCGTATACACGTACACAGTCGCAATATCATTTCTTAGACGTGGTTATCTCGTTACGCTAATCCAACAAGAGGCCACGATACACTATCTCCAATAAGTATGTAGTCATTAATTACGCCGCGGATTATTTTGCCCAGGCAATTGTGCGCTCAATTACTTAATAGCCAGCTGATGTCGATTACTCCGTGACAGCCGACACACGGTGGGAAAACTGCCTTTAACCAGTCGTACACCGCAATATATTACGGCGAAACCAATACCACCCGGTAAATAGATATTTATGACGGTGATCCGGCTGACTCTGCGTACTCGTTCGATTCATCTCGATCCTCAAGTATATAACCAGATGGAAGAACCACGGATGGATAATTAAGTTAACGTAAGGTTTCATTGTTGAGGTTAGGATCGTTAATGGTTCTTAATGGGTGGAATGTGGTGTTTCATGGTAAGAATTTATATCGTCGGAATTGTTGATGATTTAGTTGGATAGAGGCAAATTTAGGGAGAGGTTAGGATAAAAGAAGATTATTGATAGTTGTGTGGATTGAATACGAGTCTGTTTTAGGTTATGTTCGTAAGAATAGCTGGTAGTTTAATAGAATTAATGTTAAAAGATGATACGAAAATTAATATTCGAATAAAAAGAAGAAAACGTTTCTTTTAATTTCAGATAAAATTCTAAAAATTGATAACGATTGAACAACACGAAGACTGAGTATCTCGTAATTTGATTGATTAAGGTTAGAGCGAAATATTCAATGGCCCAATTCGCAATCCAGCAGTTCAGTAATTAACTTTAATTAAGATGATAAAAACGTTCGATGGCCTAACAGATTAGGCACGGTAAGCTTAATAGTTGAGGTTACGATCATACAAATGGCTGATGGTCTAGTAGATAAAAAGCGTGTTGTTTAGGAGAACTAAGAACGGTTTCTATTCAAGGGAAATTCGCGTATGCAAGTATCTCGTTTCGCTTTCGTGCGAATGCAACGACCACTTTACACCGAATGAAGCGCACTTTCCATCGGCTAATCTGTCTCGACGGTCGTTTGAAGCAGAGCCACGTTTCCAACAATTCAAAAACGTCGTCACAAGAGCATTGTAACAGCGACGCTTGCCACGCGATGACGCCGTTTCGGTGACAATCGCCGCTTCGTTTAATCTCGAAGATAACAGGGGCTTTGGGCTGTCCGGGACACACCACGTTGTTGGGGGGATCAGTGTCCTGTGGATTTTGTGGCTAATGCAAATTGGCCTACGATAGTTGTTTGGAGTAGGAAATGTTTGATTGGGGATTGGAAAGTTGGAGAGATTGGAAAATTGAGAAAATTGAGAGACTGGAAAATTGGGGAACGAAGAAATTGCCAATTGGGAGGTTTGAGATTTTTAAAAAATTCTCATTGGGGAAATTGAGAATTTGAAAATTTCCAATTCAAGAAATTGACAACTGGGAAGTTTGAGAATTAGAAAAAATTCTCATTGGAGAAATTGAGAATTTGAAAGTTTCCAATTCAAGAAATTGCCAATTGGGAAGTTTGAGAATTAGAAAAAATTCTCGTTGGGGAAATTGAGAATTTGAAAGTTTCCAATTCAAGAAATTGCCAATTGGGAAGTTTGAGAATTAGAAAAAATTCTCGTTGGGGAAATTGAGAATTTGAAAATTTCCAATTCAAGAAATTGAGAATTTCGAATTGGAAAATTTCGTATTAGGGAAAATTGGTACAATGTCCAGTTGGGAAAATTGAGTACCTATTTAGAAAATTTCAAATTTGCGAAACTGAGAATTTAGAAAATTTTCAATTGACAAGATTGAGAGTATTAATAGTCTTCAATAGTGGAAATTAAGTACCAGGAACATTTCCAACTATAAATATCGTCAATTATAAAAATGAGATCTGGGACACTAATGATTCGAAAAAATTCCCAATCGTTTCTTATTTTAGCTTGCAAACGAGTTTCTGTAACGACCGATCTGTCCAGCTATTTGCACCACATCAGATGTAGACGGTGAAAAATCGGTCGCGACTAAAAAATCGAAATCTCACAGACGAGAGATTCGGTTTCGATTTCACTAGCATATTATACACTAGCAATACGCTTGCCATAGATCACGGTGATTAATCTTAATTACCGAAGCATAACGAAGATTGATAACAAACAACCGCTAAAAGATCAAACGCGGCAATATGTCTGGCGGCCAATTGCTTCCTGCATTAATTAAAATTCCTCATCGTTGAAACACTCGAACACAATAATCCAAGAAACAAATTAATCTGATTATTCCACGAATAGAATAAAAAATAAAATAAAAACCAAGTTCATACGAAATATTTTATCTTTTTACAAGAAGGAAAAGAACTACCATTTTCTGAGATTTTTATTAAATTCTCCAAGAACATGCAAATTTCAATTTTTGGAAGAAATTTTCTTTGGAAAATTTCTTTGGAAAGAAATTGAACTCAATAAAATAACGAAATTTTTATTTTCTTTTAATTTTGATCATTCTTCCTAGAGTATATTCTATTAGACTATAATTCACACTCTACTAACAATGTAAATGAAAAACATCCTAAATGAATGCGTTGGAAATATACAAAACCCTCGCTTTTCCTATTTTTATTTACTATCCTATTTCAAGGAATTCAAACCTAACAAAGAAATTTCACAAAAAGAATTGTCTAGTGAGAAGTTTTCCAGCTAACTGTATAGAGAAACTATATACGTTTGAATCCTTCGACAATGGGATTAGAAGAGACGTAAAGATATGTAAATCCTCGGAAAGTCCTAGACAGTCCAACATGGGTAGCATGATCTATTTTCGTCGGTTGTTTTTCCAGTGCACCCCTGAGCGCAGTAGCTTTCCAAGCCAGGGGGAAGAATTGGTATATTTAGACGTGAAAAAGACCGGATGGAAGGACGACCGTCTGTTTATTTTTGGGATCCTATGGAAAAAAAAGTTTAGCTGGCTAGACCAGTCGACAACAAATCGTTTCGACTCGAGTTCCGCCATCGAAAGGGGTGGTTCTACAGATCAAATACACGCTTCGACGAATTTAATGTAAAAACTCATCTTTTGTTCCATGTTATTCCGAAAGAAAAAACGTCAGAAAGTTAAAATGCTATTTAACCATTAACAACAATCTGCAATAATGAAAAACTGACTGGGTAGAAAAAAATTTTCAATGTAGGGGAGAGCGGGAAAAATTCATCGATTCTGTGACTATAACTGTGACTGTAACAGTGGGCAATTTTCAAGTAAGGTAAATTAGTACTTAGAATCGACATAAATTATTAATATTAATCTCATTAAATAGAAGAATGTTTCTACCTTCAAAGTCACATTTGGTTTTTTGTTATATGTAAATTCAATTCAGTGGATTACTTGAAATATCTGAACATGAGGTGTGGGGTAATACCGGTCAAAATGCAGGGGTTATACCAGCCAGCTTTTAACATTGCTTTCTTCTGGCGTAGATGCCACGAACATGCAAAAGAATTACGAAGAAGGCAGATTGGAGCCAGGAAAATTTATTAAAGGCCATGGATGTCATTAGTAAGAAAAAAATGTCCATATAATGTATAAGGCAGCACAATTGTTTGGAATACCATATTCTACTCTTCAAGAAAGAAAAATTGGAAGAAAACCAAGAAATTCAGTTAACAAAAACAGTGAAATCACTGCTAGCTACGAAAAATAATAAGATTTTTATTAATTTAACAGTTTTCTTACCTCTTTTATAAAGAAAAATTATGCCAAATGCCATTTTTTAGTTTTTTGTTGCCAATTTTATTACAACATAAATTTATGCCTTCTCGGCCATACTAATACAAACTAGACACTTCAAGCTATCAATTAATATCAAAAACTTAACAAATGTGTAACTTGTTCAAATTTTATAGAATTTCTTGCTTATGTAGCCGGAATTACCCCGCTCTCCCCTACCTACTGAGTAAAGCTGAATAAAAAATAAAAATGGTATACTTTCAACACTGAAAAAATTCCTTTTTTATTCTATGATATAATCACCAATCGAAATCCTCCAAGCAATCTTTTACAATTGATAACAATCTACAATAATAAAAGGCTGACTCAAGTGAAAATAATTACAATACACAAAAACAAAATTTGAAATAAATTGCAATGGAATAAAAAATAAGAATTGTGTATTTACAACACTATAGCCACCTCTGTATACTATAAATTTGTACACGTACCATCGAGCACAATAAACAGCTGAAAGGGTTGATAAGCGATGACAGAAAGAACAGTGACTCGATTAGATTTAACCTTGCCGACATGCAGAAATGGACTGGCCTTCCGAAAAGGATAATCAGCCAGCAAGGACAGTCAGCTGAATGTCCTCTTATATGTAAATGTATGCAAAATGGTCTAGATATACCTGCGACGTGCAAAACAAGAGATCTCAGCTGAGATAGCAAGACACACGCGTGTCAGAATGCGTATCGCGATCACGTGACTTTATTACGCCACTGCTTTTACAACTTCTCAGCTTTGGAATTCGTCATTCTTGTTTTCTTCCACTCGTCCACTGTGCATAGAATTTTTATGAGCGACGTTGAAATGATTTTTCATTTCAATTGAAAAATTGTATTCGTGAATTGTGTACTTGAAGAAAATTTATTCCAGGGAATTTGGGATAAGAAGCGAAGATGTAGGTATACAAGGAATATTCTTATTTCTGTACTTAAAAAAAAAATTCTTGTAACATGATTCGATTTTGGAAAATTTTCAAAGTTATTTTTTTTTATTCGATTTTGGAAAATTTTCAAATTTATATTTTCTTAATTTTAATTTTTTGAGGTTAGAATTAACCAAAGTTTCTGCAAAAAAAAAACAATTGCCTCAACAACTTACCATTACGAAAAAAAAAAACTGCGCGAGAGAGAATCTTGAATTGAGCAAAATTTCTATTAAAAATTCTCCTGTAATTCCCACGAAGCCAATTATTTAGAAAAGAAAGTTCCAAAAAAAATGTGTGCACAATTTAAAAAAGAAAGTCTCGACACGAGATGATTTCATGGATGAAGAAGAGTCCCGAAATAGCCCGAAAATGAAATGCACAGTTTAATTGAAGAGTGCCGTGATTTATCAAACGATCGTCGAAAATCAAGCAACGTCCGTCAACCGTTCTAAGCGTGACACAATTAATTTGCATGATCGCGTAAGGACAAGCGTCGTTTAATCCCAATTATGGCTACGGTTCGAGTTTCTTCCACTGGTTAATTGGTAAAAAATCATCTTCGTCCAGGAAAGCGATTCTTGGAAGCTGAAAAAGGGGGACAAACCGGCGTTACGCGAGAGTCGAGACCTCGATGGAGCTGCCGTAAATTCTAATTCGCTGTGGAAAGAAGGGACGAGGAAAGCAGATGTCGACAATTGCGCTTAATTAATCCAACGCCGGACGAGGCTCGTCAGCCACTGTCTAGAATTCAGTATTCCTATTTTAGGAAGTATCGTTTGGACAAAAATTCAAGCTTTAAATTTAGAATTCGTTCAATTTTTCTAGAATTATCTTCCCTTCTTTTTAATGAAATTTCAAATTATCAATTTATGGAATTTTATCAAGTATTGGTTACTTAGAGAATCAGGTCTTTTTGAAAAAACGAAAAGTTTTTTCTCTATTGTGTTTCTTATGTTTGCTATTCTAGAATGAACAATGGAAATTTAAAAGAGAACAAAGGAAGAAGAGGCGTGGAGAGTGGTGGGGGAAGCGCTCCCCGATGACCTTCGGTAGCAATTGATTTCGGACAGAGTATAGAAGGCAAACAGTTCTATCGAATATCTCCCCATCCTCGATAGTTCCAACCCTCCAATTCACGAAATGTACCTACGATTCAATAGTCCAAACGTTTCTACGGGATTCAATAAGCATTCAATTCTACACTCTCGTCTAAAAAATTTTGTATTACTTTATATTGTTCATTGAATATAGACAAACTTTTGTTAACTAATTTAAAAAAAAAATCGTGTAAATCGTTAAAATGAATTCTAGAACTAATCTCAAAACTTCCTCAAATCCCCCAAAAATCAATTAATTCAATTACCAATTCTCCGCAATCATAAAATCAAATTGTAGGAACACGATATTTCACACTTGCCCAAAAATGGTCCCTTCGCGGTGTAGACCCCATCGTACCAAAAGAGACCACTCGAAACGAGACAAAAGCACAGTGTCAACCCACTCTCATGGTGGCTCGTCCTTATTCAGAAGCAGAAAAATCGTGTCAGCCAGGGCGAACGAGTGGTATTATCCAGAGCACCGGGGGTCCTTATCGCACCACGTCTCGTACCTTATTACGTACCGCGCCCTTCTCCACTGGCCAGATTCTCGTCACGGCTCGTAAAGTCTACGTGGTCGCAAAAGGTGGCTCGCGAACAGGCCACAGGATCGGAAATTCCACCGCGACTTGGCGTACCAATATCGAACAAGAGGGACAGAGAGGTGTGTAATCCTTCGCTGGCGCAATGGGGGCGCGCGTACCCGATGTACCGACTCGATTCCACCCCCCCTTCTCATACTGTTCGCTCCTTTATCGCGGCTGCCTACTCTAAATATTTCTCTGGCATGAATTTATAATACACCACGTGCCGCAACGGTTCGCCAGACAGCCGTGGGCCAGGTAAAATGATCGAGAATAGTGCAAGTGTTTGTGGGGGACAGGGTTGACGATAATAATAGTCTTAATTTGGAAGAACAAGGAAAGGAAAATTGGTGAAATTGGTTTGATGGTACAACAGTGAGCAATTTTCCAATTTTGGACTCTGTATGTCGAATCTTGGACTCTGATATATGGATCGCGAGAATTGGATCGTGGACTTGGACACAGATTCATATCTCAACACCTGGAACTGGGAGTTTGGATCTTAGGACTCTGGACTCTGAGATCTCGAGCCTTGAAATTCAGAAACTGGATTTTGGTCGCTAAGGATTTGATTACACGCGCCTTAGTGGCCAAATTTGGGACTTTCGTATGCGAAATTTGGACTCTGACCCTCAGACTTTGAACTTTCAACCTAGGATCTCAGATTTGAAATTCTGAACTCTGGGATCCAAACCTTGCACTTCCGATCTTGGAAATCTTCAGACCTCTAAACCTTCGTTCCATTTATACTTGATCTCACGACTAAACGAATGATCTTCGATGTCTAAATAAATGATCCAAGTGATCCAAATGTCGCATCCGTTCCCAAACCAACTGAAAAAGTCAACAATCTCACTGTTCCACGGTTCGCGTTGACTAATTACCACAGGGAAACGGTGCAAGCTAATCGAATGGGACAATCGAAGCGTTCGACCAGTGTCCACAACACGATCACCCACTGTCAAACCGAATCCTTAAAGTGTCGAGGCATCGTAAGGAAGGGACCGCGTGTCGAAAGAACACGGGCCGATATCTCGCTTGTACGATCGTGTGTGCCATTGAACGGCGCCGATAGAGTAGTCTCTCGCGTGTCGGATTGGCTGTCGGCAGCGCGAGCCCGGCAACGAGTAGCTGCTTCGACTTTCACTGATCTACGAGGAGTCCACCGCTGGAACTCGATTCCCCCCATACGACTGTCGCAGTCACGCCGCCAGTTAAATCGACTCTGTGTCGACTTCCATTCATCGCCACGGGCACGCTCGCACTTCGCTTTAACTCTTTTAATACCCCAACGTTAGATCTCGCGAAATTGATAGAAATACTTTGAGGTAACATAGTAGCTATTTTAGGAATAATCAATAACTATTATTTATTACCAGTGGTCTAACGTCAAAACGTTTGTTTTCAGATTATAAATAATGAAATTATTCACGTTTCAAAATATTTTCTTACATACAAATATTTAATACATACATATGTATAATTTTTTTTTTGGAAGGTCGCTTAAACTATAGAATTCAAATTTGTCTGTAGGTATACGAGGTAGGTACTTTATAGCCTCAATTTTACTCGTCAACCATGCTACTTTCACGTACTGTTACATGAATTCTTTGTTTCTCTATAAAAGCATAAACTAATAAAGTATATAGCATACAGGTATACTATAACTACAATAAGTATAATTACAAGTGAAATTACAATAGGTATAAGAAACGAGTAAAGTCTCTATAAAGGTATAAACTACTACTCCAGGCCTACTGGAACAATTATTCTTATTGAACCGATATAAAACTTAATCCTGAAAAGTAATTAATTCAGTATATATATCTTTACGAGCAAATTCTTACCGAACCCATAGAATCATCGAAGGATCAACAAGCATCCCAATAAAACAGGGTGGCGAACAACCATGTAATTGCCTACTTTTTCTCTTCCCCTCCTTACAGCCTACGTGCAATCAAACCAAGTGAATTCTCCGCGGGCAAAATTATCTGTTGCTCGCATCGTGCTTGAAACGAGTTCTCAGCGTTGACGCGATAAAACCGCGTGTCGCGCAGACAAGGAGAATGTCGTTGCTGTTGAACATATTCGACGCGGAGGCGATCATTAAGCCCCTTGTATATTGGTCTTGGGCGCGAAAACTTCGAGAGGAAAAATGATGGCCGTCGAACTGGAATGGCGATTATTATTAACTGTTCTCCAGTACGCCCGATTATACTATGGTGTTACGTGCGAATAGACGTATAAAATGGCGGCTAATATACGGCATACAGGGAGGTGGTCTAGGTATTTACGATAAATTTCGCGGTATTTTACAATCGAAATAAAAGGGGTGGGAGAGTTTGCATTGCGTGAAAATAACTGGTCGATCGTGTGCCTCTAACATGGCGGTTTAAGTTCCTACACTTTAGAACGGGGCGTAACTAGTCGAACCGGAACATTCGCCAAAATGTGTAGTTGTATCTGTTAGACGGATCGTGTCCCGGCTGTTGGTTTTCTACGTTTTTTTACTACAGAAGCTGATGCTCGAGGGTGTGTTTAAGATGAACGGATCGATAGCTTTTGAATTAAAGATCGAATGGCCTGGATAAGGGTGTTATGGACAGTGTAACGAGCGCAAAGTGTTTCATTTTTGTTGCATCGTGTAGGTATAGTCTGCAGAGGAAAAATAATCCAGACATCTGTTCGAGTCTAACGGCGAGACATTCTAAAATCTTATTTACACTAGCCACGATCCTGGCAGTAGAAATGATTGTAAGAACATTGTATACCTATACTACATTGATATTTCCACTTTTTATTGCAATCAGAATTCTGTAAAATTTGTATCACTTATATCTAAATAATTCATTCCATATTCAAATATATAAGTTGGAAATTTTCCAAATTCATAATTTTCCCAATTGGAAATTCTCCAAATTCACAATCTCCCTTAATTGGAAATTTTCCAAATTCATAATTTTCCCAATTGGAAATTCTCCAAATTCACAATCTCCCTTAATTGGAAATTTCCCAAATTCACAATCTTCCCCATTGTAAATTTTCCAAATTCACAATCTCCCCAATTGGAAATTTTCCAAATTTATAATTTTCCCAATTGGAAATTCGCCGAATTCACTAGCTCCCTTAATTGGAAATTTCCCAAATTCACAATCTTCCCCATTGGTAATTTCCCAAATTCACAATCTCCCCAATTGGAAATTTTCCAAATTCTCCACTGATTTCACTCTCACGCAAAGGAAAAGAGAAACATAATGTTCAACAAATACGTTCTCCCGTTGTATATAACGGGTCGAAGGAAAGAAAAGGAGGAAAACAGGGGCACGAAGAAGCTCGTTCGTTCGTTCGCTCCTCCTCGTGTCACGAGGTTTCCTACACGCGTCGACTTAATTCGTAATTCAAGTGGCGTTGAAGCAACAGCTTCCGGTGGACGTCACACGCATCCTTCTTCCTCTGTTTCACGATCCGCGACCGAGCTATACGTGCCCCATGGCTTTTATGCGTTTCCATTTAACACTTCATTGTATGAGTGCTTGTAAGTGCGTGTCGAGTGCCGCGTGTACGCGTTTGTTGCACGCGCGTTTTAACGTTACTCACGCCGGAATTTTCAAGAACCTTCTGAGAAGCAAAACGATCACTTCTCAGCTCAGTTCAAAGGATCATTTTGCACTTTAAACACTTTGATATTTTATTTATCGATTTTCTAGGCAAAGTATTTATTTCCGACTCGAACACGTTTCATGGTTGATTTATGCGAGAAAAATTTCACTACTATTGTCAAGAAATGAAATTTTTTGCTTGGAAGTGAAGATTGTTGAAATTTGAAATTTTTATTTCTGATTCGAGTGTATAGGTTACAATTTACATTTGGGATTAAAATTGAATACTAAAATAAATAAAATTTGTATAAATGAAAATAAAATGGAATATTAAAATTTCTGTTTGGATTTGAATTTTTGGCCTTGAAAATCTGTTCGAATTGAATGTTGAATATTAAAAATAAAAAAGTTTTTGTAATAGAAAATAAAATTGAATACTAAAATTTCTATTTGAAAATTGAGAATTTTTGAATGGAGATTTAAGTATAATAACATGGAAAGTATTCTGTGCAATTGTTCTAGATTCGATAGCTGAAA
This sequence comes from Habropoda laboriosa, assembly GCF_001263275.1. Lineage (NCBI taxonomy): Eukaryota > Metazoa > Arthropoda > Insecta > Hymenoptera > Apidae > Habropoda > Habropoda laboriosa. The sequence continues at coordinate 1,699,209 of NW_017100254.1, read as the reverse complement.
TTATCTTATTTTTCTTTTGCCCTACATACCCATTCTATGCTAATTTTATCGGAACTTCGAAGAAATTCCGTGACGTTCAGTGGAAGCTATCGATTCTGTCCAACTTAACTCGACCAGCTGTCTATAACATCAACTAGTCACTGAACAAACACCTATTATTATTCCGATGACAAGAAACTGTCCTATTACCTAACCCCCCTATTCCAAACACATTATGAATCCAGCAACCATTTAATGATCGGAAATACCAGGGTAATAAAATAGAAATAAGAGCGAACAAATTGAATTTCTTCCTAACGAGACGTCCTACAAATGGGAATACTAGAGTTCCAATGCATTGAACCCGGTTTGTGATAGGTATGTCTCAAAACGCAACAACCAGCTGCATTAGATTTGCTAATGCTGAATGGTACGTGTACACTTTCATTCATAAGTATTTAAATATACCATTTTTTTTTTTTACAATAAGCACCATTTGTATGAGTTAAAAAACAAAGAATATAATAGATAGGCAGGTATCCATGCATAAACAGTCAGAGAACTTTTGCTATTTTTGCTACATTCATTTAAATATTCACTTAAATATTCTTGGATAAAGTTTCACTTAGATAGATTTTACAGATTTTCTGAGATCATGGTAGAATCAACTTTCTTGACAGATCTTAGAGATTTCTTAGATCACAGAAAAACCGAATGAATCAAGACAATTTAATTCCTTTTATTACAGAAAAAATTACCATATAATACTTTGGGTGACGGTTTTCCTCTTCAGGAATGATTTCACTAAATACAGTAAAACAATGAACGCAATTATTTTCCATTCTATCATTACATTATTTTTCAATCCTGACATCTTACAATCTCAATATTTAATATTAATTTGTCACTGAAAATATTAACCATAAAAGAATGCTAAAACTGATTTGGCCACCCAAAATATTGAAAAAGAAATACAAATTAGAAAATAAAAAATTCCAATTTCACTCAATCCTGAATATCCTCAAACTTATAAACAAAAGTGTACACGCACACGTAATACACAAGAAATAGAAAATGGAGGCGAGTTTATACTTCTGGGAATGCATAAATCTATCTACGGCCACTTACTTTGCACAGAGCTACGCCAGTGTCCAGCCGGTCCATAAAATTGTCAACGTTAATTCTCAGCTCCGGATACAGCGCGTTCAACCACTCGGCTAGATCCTCTTTCATCGCGATCAGATACTCCTCCGAGGACTTGAAAGGCCTGTAAGACCTCGCCTCCAGAAGCACCGACATATTGGCTGCTCGATACCTGAAACACCGATCGATTGCACGCTATTACACATATTTTTCTTCTTTTCATCTTTTTCTCCTTCTTTTTTTTTTTTTTTAGCTAAACTGGAAGTAGAATGTTTCACTTTGCTATGAATCTGTTTAATTCACTACGATTTTATTTATAGTTCGGTTTATAGATTCGTGTGGGTCGTGGTTGATTGAATGCGAACGTTTATGGGTTTTGCGGTACCTGTTTCGAACGATGCAAATGAATCACAAGTGAACATGTTGCACGATGGAAATTTTATGATTTTTCATTAGCTGTGAGATTTCTGATAAATGGAGATTTAGATGTACCGATGGTTTCTGAAAGACAGCTGAATCTGTTGCTAATAAGTAAGTTATTCCTAACTCAATTTATTAAGGATTTTACTATAATTATTAAAAAACTAGCGAATTTAGTGAAAGAAATTGCAATACTAGTTTATACCTATTTACAAAAATATTAATCGTTTTACTTTAAGAATTTGTTTATTGTAATTTTAATTCACTGTAAAATTCTTTCATTTTTGAATTAGAAAACAAATTAAACAAAACAGAATATTGTTTGTATTAACTCCAGACCAATTTAAAATTCTTCCATAGGTCTAATTTCAGAATTTTTTAATTTAGCACAATATCACTTTAATCACCAATATCGTTTTGCGACTGCTGCGCACCGTATTCCTCACAAAAATGTGAATTTGAGATTTAACTTCGCATGAGCAATTTAGTTGAAGCCTTGAGAGCTGTCTGTAGTCTGCATAAGAGCTTATTCAGTTTCTTGCTTCTTCCGACAGGTTGTTTGACAGAATGAACGTACGTAAGTGTTTGTGTTCTACAAATCCAAGTGCTTTTATACAGTTTTTCGTAGCCGAGTTTTGTTGGCGTAACCAATCAGCATGTAGGATATATGGTTATTGTCTAAGTCGAACAGGATTGACTGGGGATAATCTACCTCGGCCAGCGGACCCCTAGTGGCCTTTCTTATTACGCCTCAATAAAAGATTCGTTTTAATTGCAATTCTACTTCACTGCAAAATTCCTTCATTTTTGAATTAGAGAAAGAAAAGTAAAATAGAATATTGTTTGTTTCAATTTCAGACCAATTTAAAATAAGTCTAATTGTACGATATCACTTTAATCGTCAATTTTTTTATTGTTATAATACAGAATTCTTCTATTTTAATACGAAATAAGTTGATCGAAAATTTGTTGTCACCAGTAGTTCGATTTAAAGTTACGTCACCGCAAAATAGTAGTGCTCTAATTTACAATCTTGTATTCAAATCAACACTAGCCTACAGTCAAATATAAAAAAATAATTTTAACATTTTAACACTATTTTAATAAACAAAACGCCTCGACAGCGATATCATACTGGTTTAATACAGAATTTTTTAATTACTGTAATATTATAATATTCTAATCTTTAATCTCTTATTCCACTCAACACTAGTGTACAGTAAAATATTAAAAAAAAAAACCGTTTTAACATTCTAATATCTACCATTTTAATCTGACAAGTTTTGCTCTAAAAAAAAAAAGAAGAAATTACACAGCAACAAAATTACTTCGTCGTGGAAATTTGATCAATTCAAAGGTACATTATCAATGACAATTACCCTGGAACAAAATGTAGGCAGTGAACGCATTCACCGTCGCAATGTGATAATTTGCAATTAAAATTGAACAGCTCGTTTTCCCAGATCGAACAAGCGATTCAACGACGTGTCCGCGCGTCACTGCGAAACACACTGGGGACAAGCAATAAAATTCCGAGGGATTTGCAAGACAATGGTCGTCGAAACTGTCCCAGAAACTCTCCCCTAGCGAGCGATACCAGTCGAACCACCCTGTAGAATCGCTGTCCACTGCACAATGTATCCGAAACCCGTGCCATATCGCTCTCGTCGCTCCCCTGGTTCCAGCTACCCCTTTATAAATCTTCATTGCTCTCATAAAACGATGATCCCCGATCGAACGGACTCTCTGACAACCAGTTTGCCCCTTTTGAGTCGTAATATACCAGGTGGCTCAGCTGAAAATTTTCTCAGAACAAAGTTACGCTACTTCAGTGGGCACGTGAAATCGTGAAAACGGTTTTCTCTCAACATCATTTCTTTTACGAAATTTCAGAGTCATCGCTATATTTTTAAATGGAATCCTACATATTTTTTTCAATATCATTGCAGAGAGTGAAAAAATAAATTCAACGACGTTAATAACTATACCATTCCCATGTCTGGGAATAGATATATGGAAAGATATAGAGATATTTGCGTCTGAATGTAATTAAAATTTCTTAAGGATTCAAGCGGTACACTGATTCACACATTCGTATCCAATCATAAGTCTTACCTGTTATTGGAAACGGTAACAGAAGATAGGTACTTTTACAACTCATTGTGAATTCCAAAGGTTAGAGATGCTCGATGCGATGGCCATTTGCTGCTACGCATAATTGGAATCCTTTGATCAATTCTTCATACCAACGCTTTTCCTATTTTCTGCGATATTATGGATGCACATGCAGCTGCAATTCTCTCCTTCATATTATCTTGTTGGTTTCTCACGATAAACCATACCTTTTAGTTTACCCGGCAGATAAAAATCTAGCGAGGTAAGGTCAGGAGAACGAGCTGGCCACTCCACAGTTCCTCGTCGTCCGATCCAACGTCCTTTAAACATTCTGTCTAACAGTGTCCTCGCACACGTCGAATAATGTGGTGGGCAACCATCGTGTAATGTTTACGTTCGATTACGTTCTTCAGTAAACCTTTAGGAAATTTTAATTATCTTTAGACACAAGTATCTCGAAACGAAGGGTTTTTTCACTCTCTACAAGGATATTGGAAAAATACAGGGTTCCGTTTAAAAAATTAACGATTACCTTGAAATCTCGTAAGAAAAATGACCTTGTGGAAAAACCGTTTCCACAGTTACACGCGCCCCTTGAAATAGTGTAACATTGTCCTGAGAAGCTTTTTCATTTAGCTGAGCCATCCTATATACACTGCTGGCCAAAAAGTTTCAGAACGCTTACCAATTTTTCCATCTGCTAGCAATTTTTCGTGGGTTTGAAATCAATATTGCAGGGATGAAAAATTTTTATGAAAACTCTTTGATATCTTACAATACACAGTGATCAAGAATTTGTGATTCGAGTAATAAAGAATTCGTGAAAAATTTCTTAAAGTTGCTAATATTTTTTTTTTGGAAAAAGTGATGATTTAGAGCAAGGGTCGGCAACCTTTTTTACTAGGAGGAATGCGGGAGTTCGGCGGGCACCGTGGGATGAAGAGGAGGGAGGGGTAATATTTAAACATGAAAATATTAATGCGACATAAATTTTTATAGATAAAACAAGAATTTTTACTAAAATTTTTTTGATTTAGAGTGATTAGAGTGCACAGTGATCTAGAGTGATGGAGAAAAGTTTTATCTTGAATCTATTAAAAATAATTCTATAGGTACTCTGCAGATTATTGGAAAAATATTCCATTCTGAATCCTGGATTTAACGAAAATATTTGTTAGTCGGAAATTGTCGACTTTTATAATATTACAACCGAATATTATTTCACTGCAATAATTGAATTTATCAGACTGGTATAGTAATTTACTTTCAAAAGACTAGATTCCAACAGTTGAGTACTGCTATAAACTTTACAATCCAGTCCTGTAACTTTTAACGTTACCTAATATTATCACAATGTAATGATTTAGTCTACTAATTCTATATTTTAATAGCCTGTATAATCTAGGTTATAATTTTAGGTTCCAAGAGTATGAATTCAATGCACCACGATTTCAAAACCTAGTCTATTAATTTTACACTTGATTAGTTTGGTCTGGAATAATTCAATCCAGAGTTTCTATAGCTTAATAATTCAGTCTACCAGTCTTACGCTGTAATAATCCGTGCAGAACATTAGTCTTGCATTTTAATAGCCTAGTTTAGTATATAATTGCATACTGTAGCTCTGTCATCTAGCAAATGCGGTAATACTCTAAGTCAATAATTCCACAATCCAATTTGAACAGCTTAAGGATTCTAAAAGTAATCTTTTTAGAGGAGAAGCTTCCAACGTCCAAGGTCAAGTGTTTTAAGCGTAAAATTAAGGAATAAAAAAAGGAAGAATACTTTCTTTTTCGTTTGAAAACACTAAAAAGAGAACAGACACAGCTTCTCATTATTTCTGAAACTTTGTTTAAGGAAAAACAAAAAGACATACCTTACAAAGAATTAAAAAATTATATTAAAGCAATTAGGAAGAAAGTACAAAATTTCTAAAGTAACAAAAGTTATATCTGACAATTTCTACATTTTCCAGAACAATTTCTAATTATTTCTAAGTGCTTTTGATCATCCTTAACTTGACGAAAACTGTAAAAAAGATTCTTAATCACACCTAAAGCCACGAAAGCAATTTCCAATGATCCCCAAAGCAATAAAATTCATCCCTAGCTACCGAAAGTGCCCCCAAAAAATCCCAATCATCTCCAATCATTCACTTACACCGCCATTCACACCGTCAACCCCAAACCCCCATAAATCCAACCGACAAAACCCCTGTGATAGTTACTGTGTCGTAACTGCGCACTCTAGTTATCGATTCCGCCGAAAAGAGCCAATGATAAAGCAGAACAAGCTGCACGGAGAAGAAAACGTGCAGAGAAAAAGGAAGGAAGGTGTATTGTAATAGCAGAGGGAGAAAGAGGCTGAAAAAGTGGCACAGAACAAAGGGAAAAATCATAAAGGCGACGTTTCAAAGGTTCGTGCGTCGACATCGACGTCCTGCATTGGGATTTTTTTTTGAGAATAATTCCTCTTTCATAATTAATCTTTAATAAATCTCAATTCGAAATAAGATAAACTTTGAAACATTAAATACTTTTGCACACTTATACCTTTTTCAGTGAAAATAATTTTGAAATTTTGAAAAATATCCACATAAATGTTTCCTAAGTGATATTCACCACCTTATTTCCACTATCGATTCATTTTCAGCCACTGACAGTAGCTTAAACCGTGAAATTCCTCTCGGAAAATGATCGTTTTCACCGACGAAAGCCTGAAGAGGAGGTAAGATCTCTTCGCACTTTGCCATTTAAGAAGGAAACACCTGTAGATAGCCACGTGAGCCAAGGGGTCCTGTAGCAGCAGTGTAAACGAGAAGTAAATCACGCGCATATTGCATCCGTAAGGAAACACGAGACGGGTGACATTTTACAGTCACCTTTTGCATATAGTAAACTACGAACGTCGATGTTAATCGTACCTTTTCTTTCTTTTCTTTTGTTATGTTTATTGAGTGTTGAGGCTGTACCAAAGAGCAGCTTAAATTTATGCGTAAAACGCATAAATACAAAAAGTTCGTGCGTTTCTGAAGAGATGTCTCTGTATTGTCAGCTACAATGTAGAGTATCTTAGTTATTCTTTTGTTTTTACAACCATATTTCATTTATGTTTTTTTATTGCTAAGCCCATCAGTAACGTCTATTGATAACAGATTCGTAAGGGAAGTACAGCTACTAAAACAATAAAAAATATTCGTGAAGTTTATGGAGACGATGCTGTGAAGATTCGTATGTGTCAAAAATGGTTTAAAAAATTCCGATCGGGAGATTGTGGCTTAGATGATTCATCACGCTGTGGGCGACCAAAAGCAGTAGACGAGGATAATTTGATGGCAGCAATTACCATGAATCGTCGAATTAGAGACTAATGGAAACTATATAATATAAATAAATCAGTTTTTACAAAAGCAATACAGTGGAATGCCGTAGAATAAAAACAATCCAATAGATTCCACATTTTTTTCTACACATAACCTCCAAATTTGAAGTGAGCCAATCGATGGCCCACGCGGCGTAATGGTGCGTTTCCAATTTGCTAAGTGACGTAGTATCGTTGCAAAATAATATATATTGTATAATTAACGCAATAACATGATGGCACTCAACGTGTTAATCAAATTTTCATATTTACATTAATAAATGTCCAATCCATTTCCAAATAAAATTCCTCATACTGCGCAAATCGATGAATCCGCCATATTCGCATTCACCGTAAACTTCTCTCTCAGCAGTTAGCACAAGCAATATACTGTGAAACTCTTCGTGAACACTTGGGCACGAGAAGGACACGAAATAAGAGAAGGTAAAATGTAAATTTCAACGATCCATAGATCATCGTCGGCGGATGGAAAGCGCGAGTAACGCGAAGGGCATAAATCGATCTGTTTATTGCGCGAGCCGCGTCGAGAGCGGGAAAAATCGCGGACGATGCGCGCGCATACGTCGGCGCATGCGCAGGCATACGCGCAAGCGCGCCAACCCAGAGGGATTATAGCGAGATAGCGATCGCGTTTACCACAACTTGTGAAAGTGTTTTGCTTACTTATGCGGGTAGGTGTATAGAAACGAGCGTGCCGCGTTTTATACCGTCGATACACTTCCTGCATCCTCGCCATCTGCATACGATCAAATTGAAATTTTCCTTACTCCTCTTCCCGCATAGTTTTCGGTGAAATGCGCGTTTTATGATCCATAAAGCGTTCAGGCTTTTCGTCTTGACGTTTCGACGTATAGAAACGTGTCTGTTCCTGGTTATATCATGGTTTATAGTTCTTGTTTCTTTTTATTTCGTGTTATCATGAAACTTGATAGATTTGAAAACTTATCGATGTGAATATAAGATGGTTCGATAAATTCAGAGATTTATCGATGTACATATGGAAATTTATTTATGCAATTACAAAAATGCACTCTCCACTGGCGGTTTACAGGAGAGCAACGGAGTGAAGATGTTGCCGACTCAGGCGAGTTTTCCTCGCTTTCTCGCGAGGGAAGAAAACGAAAGAAAAGGCGGAAGGTTAGCCTCTAATTTACGGTTAGCGCGTAGTCAATAGAGGAGCGCGTTATCGCGAAACCAAACGAGGGAGTTGCTAAATCAGTGCCTTGGGGGTTGTAGCAATGGGAATAAACCAATTCGAGGCCTCCACACCATACGAATCTTCCAATAAAACTGAAGTGTTTTAACCTTTTAAAACATGTGAAACTTCGAATGCAGCTACGGAGTTTGAAGTAAAAAACACTTTCGCAACAGATTTATGTCCGAATGAAATTACATTCTTTCTGTTGTGAATAATACAAATATTTTTGGTTTAATTTTACAATTAAACGATGATTTATAGTTTGAGCAAAATGATTAACATAAATATTGAATTTCTGCGAAGAGTCTCCACAATTTCTCGAAAGTAAAAGTAAAATTGTATAGGTATAACACGGTGAGAATAAAGAAGTATAAATGCAAGGTGGCTGAATGTTTCCTCCGAATTCTGAAGACATTTAATAAGAAGAAATTAAAAGTGACGCAAAAAAAAAAAAAAAAAAATAACAATGCAATCCCATTATATAAGCCGATTGCGCAATATGTTAAAAGCTTTCACCTTCTTTCTTTCATACGCAATAAAGATCCTTCGAAATTCGTTACGCTGACAACGTGTCATTAATTAAAGTCGTTTAAGAAACAACTATATGGAAACCTCCCACAAGAACCGTAAAAATAAATTGAAACGGCGAAACCTAACATTAACATAAAAAAGAAGTGAAAATTGAAAAGTTATCTTGCGCATATACTGATTGTAACGTGAGTTATGTAAATTCGCAAAATTCCCTTTCTCTTCATGCACCAGTATCGTCGAATAATTATTCCGTAATTACTTCCTACCCAATTACCGACTAATTACTTCACTAAGAACGGAACGAAGAATATTCCTAACTCAAACGAAAAAGAAAAAAATAAGAGAATGGAGGAAATGTTGATTCCAAAGTGAAGCTTTCATAAATTAAAAGTGAATACTAATTAATTATTAATCACGTCAGAAAAATAAGAAAAAGGTATCGAGAAGAATTTACCTAGTCTGAGAAAAGAAAACGAAAGGAATACCGTTTCTTCCATTGAAGAAGAAACGTTCAAAGAGATCAAAGTCGCCAGATGCTAATTGATCCCTCACAATTACCTCGAACCCTCGTTTTCATTCATAACACTCGTCCATTCATTCGTTCGTTCGTTTGTACGTTACCAATTAACCTCATTATACTCGTTCCAGAAGCCTCGAATCTCTCTCGAGGGAGAGACAATGCCGAGAGGAAACCAGTAGGTCCAGTTACGTGGAAAACGTACCTGTACAGCTTGTAGTTACACTATGCGAGCCGCAGCATTCTCACGCGTTTCATTTACGATTCTCTCTCCGCTCGTGGACGTCTTTATTATCGATGGAACGGTTCGAAGTAAAAGGAAATCGTGACAGTCGCGGACGGAGTTATGGAAGTAATGTAAGCGAGATAAGTGAAGGTTATCCTTGAAAGGATCGTGGGCTCCTTAAGAAGTCAATATGGACATAACAACTTATTCCATTTCTTACGAATACTATATGCAATGTTCTTTTTAAAAAAAGTGTCTGGTGCTTTAAAAAAGTGTCAACACTTACACTACCGGCCAAAAATTTGGAATCACCTCACACCTTTCATCGATATTAAATCTGCTGCTAATTTTTTATAGATTTCAAGTTTATCAGTTTATCTCGTATCAAGTGATTCGAAAACTTCTCAAAGCCGCTGACTTTTTTCTGGGAATTTTTGTGTAAATTGCAATGCTCGGTGATTCCAAACTTTTGGCCGGTAGTGTATATGGAAGCAACGTTTTTCAGAGAAGCAGCACTGATAACATATATTTTTCACAACTATACCGAAATTTGTACTGGGAAAATAATATTACTGAACTACAGAGTGTTTCAAAAAAAAACTTTGACACTTAATGTGGCAGTAACTTTTTCAGAGAGACAGGGAAAATAAAATATTATTGGGCTACAGGGTGTTTAAAAAAATTACTGACACTTATACAAAAGTAACTTTTTCAGAGAAGAAGATACATTAACACATCTTGCGCGGGAAGCGACTAAAGTCGTTTTGCACGGATTATTGGTGGATTATTGTTATCGATGGGCTTTTGTAATGGTTTTACAATAAGATCGAATACACATGAGTACTAGGTCGACGCCCGTATATTTCAACATTAAAACGTGCGTTGCAAAAATGCATTCCTATGAATGTTACAAAAAATACAGTAACTTGGAAGAATATTATTAATGAAATTATAACAAGTTTATTAGTAGGGAACTGAATTAATGATCAGTTGATAATAATGATATTTCATAAAAATTATATAAATAAAAGTAGATTTTAAAATGGACAATCATCTGGAATTTGCTGAAATGGAAAGTGAAAGAAGCACAAATAAAAACTGGTCGAAACTGGTCATTTTATTCCATTCTTAATTTTTAAAGAGAAACTAAAAGTTTTACTTAAAAAACACCTAAAGTTCAAAAACTACAGCTATTTTGCGCAGAAGTAATTTTGCGTACGAATTGTAAAAAATCGCCCGCTAGCCGGTGAGAGTTTGGCGGCAAAGCACCCGCGCAAGATGTGTTAATAAATGAATCTTGTCTTCAAAGAGTCTTCTTTCTATTGCAAAGAAAAGGAAACGTACAGGGCGCATGTAAGTGTTAGCATGTTTTGAAACACCCTGTGTATACTTAGAAACGTTAATAAGCTCATTATTACCTACCCAATTCTTGCAACTACGAAATCTTCGTAAAAAAGAAGGCAGAATTCTGAGAGAGCACGGTTTGGACGACAATATAATGGAGGAAAATAATTGTTTTTTTAAGTTTTCATCGTCTAACAAGAGACAAAAAGGAGACGACCATCATCAGGGCAACTTTGTCTCTCATTTTCAGTTTCTATTCGTATCTGGCTCTTCTCTCCACTTGTTCAACCGAGTGGCGTGCATACACTTCAGCTGGTCCTCTCTGTCTCTGTCCTCTGCGCGATATACCGTTACACCGAGGTAAGTGCGCCTTTAAAGTACGCTCACGTACTTAGGTAAACTTACGAACTGGCTCTTTCATAGCAAGGGCCACGCACCTTTTGATATTCCATCCCTTTCGGGCGGTTCAATGGAATAATAAAAACCCTACGGGCACGAATATAACCCGTTCCCACCTCTCTCTCTCTCTCTCTGCTAGTTGTCAGTCTCACCACGGTGGTCGGTTAAAATTACGTGGAATAGAAAATGTACCCGTGGAAAATGATGGAAGATTTGTTAGCTACAATTCAACTTGACACATTCCGTGACCGAATTACTTTTTGTAAAGAATTTCTCGTTTATCTGCTGATCACAGTGAAGGAGTTCATTTCTCGTTTTAATTTCATTTTCCCATTATCGTTTGTCGCTGTCGATATTACGTACACAGGGTGTCTCACTTATAACGAATACCTAAATTAATCCCGCTGCTATTGAAAGTGAAAAAAAAATTAATAGAAGAGAAATTTGTATACTTTGAGAACGTGTACCTGGTGATGGTAAAATAAAAGTCTCCCTCGGGTCATCTTGAAGATCACTTCCCAAAATCATCGACATTTTTTTTTGCATATTAACGTCTATCTTTTATAGTGCTACGTTGAAATGACTTCGAGCAACGTAAAACTAACCAAATGAGAGAAAAATAAAAATATTAATATGCAAAAAAATGACGATGATCTTGGAATAATGACTATCAAGACGGACATGGGATTTTTTCTTGCTTTCCTTGTATACTCAACAGGAACAGAAATAAGTTAGGTGTCTCTTATAAGTGAAACACCCCGTATAAATGACGATACCCATGGAAGTTAGTAAATAAACAATCGCCCTGTATTTTTAATTTCACAATTAGAATTCTCCATAGCTATATGGTGCAGTGAATAATACCGAGCGCTGCCACCGCGTTAAAATTAGAATTCCCCATTGTGGTGGCATAATTAAT
>NW_017100254.1:1683814-1686964 GCF_001263275.1 Habropoda laboriosa | reverse complement strand
TTCCTAATCGCCCCGCGGGCTCAATAACAGCATAAATCGCGATAAGCCGCCGCTAAATCGATAATTTCCCGATCGTGTACAATCGTACAGCGGAACCAGCCACGTGGGAGCAATTAATGGTCATTAAATGTCAACTGGGATCCTTTCTTTCTCAACTCACGGATCCGAAACGATCGAGCGAAAAGGGTATCGGATTCTGAATAATTAGATCCTTAACTGCAAAGGTTGCGTAATCGCCTCGTTCGACACGTTGTAATGGTTATGGTAAAATCGACGTTGGTTCGCGCGCGATTTATGATATAATGCTACTCTGAAGATCGTTAGTTACGAATATCGCATGCTGATAGTTAAATATGCGAGGATTTAATGGTAGTTGGGTAAATTGACGGAATATTTATTAATGGAAAGTTTCGTTAAAGTGTGAGGTTACGGTAGTTTGAGTTTAGTTAATGGATGGATGTAATAGGTGAAATATAAGGTGGATGTAGTAACGACGAAGTGTATAAATGGAATTTAGAAGTTTCGATGTAGAAACTGGTGAAAAGTTTTGAATAATTCTGTATGGAACTGCACGGAACATGTAAAATGAAGCATACAGACGAAAGTAACTAAACAATTTTGAAAATAAAGAAGAAATTTTTGATGAAACCATCAAATGACAGCGAAAATCAGAAACTTATAGCAATAAAACAATGGCAACAAAAGAACACGTTAAATTGTAGTGCATAAAAAAATTAAAAAAAATGAAAATTAAATTACTAAGGACACGTTAAATTATACTGCATAGAAAAATTAAAATTACTATAATCAAAGAATAAAATAATAAAAGGAATAAAAGGAGTAAAAAATAAAAGAAGGAATAAAATAATAATTCTACTACAATAATATACAACAATAATCGAAAACCTACTGAAAAAGCTCGTTACTAAAATTCCTCCAATCTCGAACAACAAACTGCTCAATCCTGCTCTCGAACACGACTCTTCCACCAACCCCTTTTTAAATCTCACAGTCTTCCATGTACTATACAGCGACCCTCATCCCCTCTCACTTATTCCACGTACACCATACATACCGTACACTTAAAATCTTCCTCCATAATACTCTCAATAACTCCCTCCGTAATACCAGCGATTTACAGAGGTTGGCTGCAACATAGTCCACTCGTGCAAAATGCACGACGATTTCCCAAGAAATTCGATACTTCATGCGGCTTATCTATGAAACTCTCTCTGCCCACGCACGAAACACGACTAAACCATAGAGTGGGGGGAATTAGAGCGAGATAGTGCATGTAATTATGCTGCTCGATAAAAATGTCCAGAGGTTCACTGTATACACTGGGTGTCTCTAAAGTTATGATGCAACTCTAGGAAGGGGTGAATCTGCATGAAAAACAAATAAATCGAAAGTTTCGCCACATATTCGAAGGGATTGAAATGTTTCGCCAGAAATTCGAAGCGGCTCGAAGTGTTTCAGAGCCCATCGCTAATCGTCGCCCGTACTATAGGTGTACTATACCTGAAATTTGGAGACACCCTGTATATAAGTACCTAAGCGTGTTGTAACACAGAGAGCGATTTCATTCATTCGCGACGAGAAAATGAACCTGTTTCGACGTGCGTCGGCCGGCATGCGCCGCGAATGCAAATCGCCTGGGGGCGCTCGAAACGCTTGCATGGTAATGGCGGTGGACGCTGGAACACGGGATATGTACATGTATCTCGAGCCGGTATCGCTCCGATAGTGATAACGTCCGAAACATTTCTGCGCTCGTTTGTCATCGTGCACGCATATTGCTGTGTATGCTATACCTTAAGCTCCTTTTCTATGTTTCCACGTGGAAAATTGATCGATATATCACATTCTACGGAGACTAGATTAGGTTATGTGACGGCTGATGAGAGTAGTTGTGTAAATGTTGAAGAAACTCGTGTGAATACTATGCGTTTGATCTTAGGTATTTATCTATAATTTAATCTTGAGTGCCTAACGATTATGTAGACGTTGAGAAATTAATGCGAGAGAAGTAATTATTACGATGACTGGAAGATGTATAATTCGTGTATAAGTATTACCTACATTTCTCATTGTGTAATTTAAAAATGAAACCTACCGTATCTCGATGTTTCAAGTTTGATTAGAATACGTTGAAAAAGATCTACAAAGAAAATTTTCTCATTTTTCGAATACGAACTTTGAAACCTAACCTAAAAATATAATTCCATAATAATCCAAATATATAATTTGATAATTAGGAGAGTGTTTCCGAAATCGTACCACTAAATCGTACCTTATTTCATATTTTCACTGTTAGATATTATTTTATCACTTTATCACATCATTAACACGTTGACTGCCACGGTGGTCATATGTAACCGCAGATTGTTTCTCCTGTAGCGCCACGGTGGTCATCGGTGACCGGAGTGCTTCAAATGTTTATAATTGTAAAAGTTCAATGAACATTGACAGTTAATGAATTTTGAACATCATCGCTGATTAGAGGATACTTTGAAATAAAATGTGCACTATTCAACAATTAATTTCTATCAAATCTTCTATCTACCGGTGTACTGTATTAAAGCATTTCAAACATAGATGCGGCTGATCAATACAATCTGGGTAGTACGTGGTAACCCTTTTGGTCCGATTTTTAGCAATCTTTGTTCCAACCCTTGCAAAATTTTTTTTTTTCTTTGTCAAAATAAACGAAGATCTGTTTACTACGTTGCTGTGATACTGTTCGAGGTATATACCACATCGCAAAGCGTCGTCAATAGCCATAACGTAAATAAATATTCCAAAATAGTTAACAAGTGCCATCGAGTGCACCAAGGCGCCACGGTGGTCACCCGTGACCACCAGAAAGATAAACGCCCCATGGGTAAGAATGTTGTCTTGTATATCCATATTTATTATTATTTTACCATTATATACTTAGAATAATAAAAATACTTTCGTGGCGCCCTGAGCAAAACATGTGATTTCGACGTGGCAGTCAACGTGTGAACACCATCGCTGCCACCGACGCAGCATATGCGGTCCAGAAAGCTATCGATTTTCCAACGGCAGGGAATGCATTAATAACAAAGAAATCTCAATTCTCTCTTATATTCTATCGAAAATATAATCATGTAATTACATAATAAT
>NW_017100254.1:1682582-1683728 GCF_001263275.1 Habropoda laboriosa | reverse complement strand
AAAACTCGTAACTCAATCCAAGACAAACTTTACCACGACATTACGTCCAACCCTCGCCGATCTAAATCGCCGATCTAAATTATCCACGGTCCCAAGATTCAATTGCCCTCGTTAGAAAGCCGCCATGAGTTCTCCCCGGGACAATTACAAACTCGCCTGTCTTATATATTATACTCGTAGCGGCAAGTGCAATTTGCACTGTCGCGAAACGCGAATTCCAAGCTCGGTGTATCGCGACGGAGTATAGTTCTCGTGAATCGGATTATGCAAAGCTGTCCTTATTCTTAACGACCGACACCAAGCTCCAGAGATCCTTATCGATCGCAGCTATGGCTCCGTTTTCATTGAAAAGAACCACGTGGATTCAAGGCGAGTGTACAATATAAAAGTAACAGGAATCGTAAGTTCGATCTTAACGATCCTGTCAGAGGCGTAAAACCCGGCGCGCACACCTTCATGAGAATGGCGCCTAATTCGATTAAATATTTCGTTCCGCGGCACTATGCACTCGTTTTATCACTGTGGTTACGTTCCACGAATTATTGTCTATTATTAGAGCGGTATTGTTATGTTCTGTACACGAGCTGGCTTATTGTCATTGTATTTTCCTCTTTGTGATTGTATTTTATGAATTGCGTGAAGTTTATGAAATTGGGATTGGTCAGTACTACAGTATAGGTATAGGCTACAAATTTTACAAATACTTTTCTAGCGTTATTTACGTTCTACAGGTTCTATGGACTTTTGATGTTTTTGTTGTTGTTACGTTTTATAAATTCCATGAGAATTTTGTGCATTTTATGAATTGCTACATTTTCTTATTATTATTAATCCGTATCTAAAGACCTGTAAGTGTAATATATCATGATATATTAATTTAACCTTAGCTAGTTAATGGTGCATCCATAGATTTATACCTTGGCCTCACTTGTATTAACTATTACAGCAACATTGCTAAATTACATTAAAATAAGTATTTACCATTACATAGATATCTAGCTCATTTATAGGTTATACAATGCTTTTATGAATATGCACTAATTTATATACGTGTCAATTAAGTTCGTAATTTTATAAGAGATTGTATAAATCAATAGAATATATGTGAAAGTATAACCTATTAATACCTTATATACCGTTATATCA
>NW_017100254.1:1679610-1682276 GCF_001263275.1 Habropoda laboriosa | reverse complement strand
ACTATTAATTTTTATTTTACATTATTAATATTAAATATTATTTATCACTATACACCTCATGCTCTATCAATACCGTTACATTTTACCTGTTCTACAAATTCTTCTACCATCATAACTTCCACAAATCTTACAAACTCATTAATAATTATCACACTTTACAAATGCTACACACCCCAAACTACTTCTACTAAAAACATAAATACCATGCACTTAATAAATTCTTCCATTATCTACTATTAATAAATTCGACAAATCATTATTGCTCTTTCTAACTTCAACATTCCCATTTTACCAAAAGAATATCGTCCAAAAATAAATCGTCCAAAAGTAAGATCACTGGTCGAAACGGACAGAGATTACGGAATGCAGAGAGGGACACGATAGATCTGTTAAAATAGAAAGGTGTTCGACAGCTTGAAATCGACGATAAAAAATCCCCTGGTAAAATGTTAAAATATTCAACGACACGATAAGCGGACATGCTGGAGCACCGGCTGCCAGATGATTGATCGAACCAGCCTCGTAAACAAATACGAATTTAACCGCGCGCAACCGATGGAATCCGCCAGTGTTATCGATATGCACCGGCTACTCGAATCCTTTTTTTTTCCCCTACTTTTTTCTCGACGATAGTTCAATTCGCAGAGTGAGAAAGAGGTTTCGCCTATAAATTATTCCGCGCGATAAATATTAAGAAACGCGTCGACGGTGAACAGATTTACAGCTGCCACATCGATTTGATAACGAACGCGTTATTTATGTGATCCATCATGATCCTTTTTTTCGACAGTTTAAATGATTCCAAGTGGTAAAAATGTGAAAGTTTAATAGTAAATAACAATCTTCGAGAGAAAAATGTAACTGACTAGTAAAACTTGTCGAGGGGGATTAAAAGTAACTAATAAGCATATTATGATTTTTCACTTGCAGGAAGTATTTTATGATTCGAATGCGAGGTTGAGTGATTGAGTAATTAGGTGACTTGTCAGAGTTCTAATTTTTGATAGTACAGTTACATTTTATTGATAAGTTTCGTGTAATATGTAGATAAGAAAAATAATACAAAACAATCCAAAGTAAAAAAATAAAATTGTATCTAACATTCCACTGTATTGCTGTTCTGAGATTCAGAATTGCAAGATATTTTATTGTGCACAATTCTAGTCTCGGCCTTAACTTTTTCTCAGGATTAACCCTTTGCACATTTCTCTGGTGGGACTACCAGCTAGTCGGAGCAAATTTAGATTTTTAAAGTTATTTTTGCATAGCTGATTTATTATATATATATGTATATAAGGATATTGAAAAACAGAATATTTTGAAACTGATATACATATTTTACTTATAGTGCATAAAAATAAAACGTTTTAATTTTTGTAATTTTCCAAAGTACGATACTTGACAAAACAAAGATCATGCCGCCATAGCAGCGACACCTATTGCTAAAACAAAATTGAAATGCCGATCGCAAAGGGTTAACACTATTTCTACCAAGAGGTGTCAAAAGACACCTTTCAAATTTTAACTTAAGATTATTCTCTAAGTTTAATCATTTCTCCACAATTAATTTTTTGACTTTACGTACAGTAGTTGTTAAATTAATTCAGCGATATCATTTTCCTCCAGCTCAAAAATGTGCATATGGTATACCTATTTCTACCATGTTTGATTAGATTTATGTATATTTCTATTTTGTAGATTGATGAATTAAGCTAGAATTTACAACCTGATTAAATAATCTCTAATAAATACTCATCAATGTATCAATAAATATATTGCTCAAATTATCTATATTTAACTGATAATTTGAAAACCCGACAATTTTGGCAATTATTTGCATTCAAACGCAAAGGTGTCAAAAGACACCTTTTGGTCGAAATAGGTATACACAAAATCGTGGTAGAAATAGTGTTAATCAGTCAATCATCTTTGAGAGAAAATCAGTAATAGTGATTACCTTCTGTAATTTGTAATCATTAATCGGTCATTTTTAAATCATTCACTGATTAATTATATTTCATACGGAATGTCTGAAATTTGTAAGTAACTTGTTCTAAGGATTGTCCATGTAAAACTATGTAAAAACTAAATATATTTCTAAAAACATGTTCACAGTGTTGTTATTACAGCCAAAGTACACGATTAATAATTAATAAAGCAATCACGAACATCGATTCCAACAACTTCTAATTCCTTTCTTATTCGTTAATCAACGATTACTGATTATTCAGTAATCACGATTAATAACTGGATTTTATATTAATCGTAATTTTCAATCATTAATCGGATCACGTTTTGCCCAACTCCGACTGATACCCACCGGTGGCCCCATCGAAGGAACAATTTCCGGCCACAGGTGACCAACGCAGCAATCAACGTATCAAAAAGAAAAAAATATTCTCCCGAAAAGCTGACGAAAAGAAACGCAAAAGTGATCACGTCTGCGCGAATTAGACTGGATCAGTTCTCTATCCCATTCCGCCACCTATTCCACGTTCAATTTTCATCGGTATCCACGGGAAGGAAGGTGCGCCCTGGCCCCTCGCAATTTATCCCGAAAAGCGAACGTTCGAAAGCTTATCGGTTTCCAGCGGGCTCGCGTTATACCTCGCCCCCGTGTCGTAATTCGTTTAAGCGAGTTTCCCGAACGCTGGCTGGCTGGCTGC
>NW_017100254.1:1675124-1678702 GCF_001263275.1 Habropoda laboriosa | reverse complement strand
GTTTCTTTTTTACGTCGCCGATTCGCGTTTCCCTGCAAGATTGTGGGAAGACTTATTTCAGAGTGGAATTTAGAAACACAACCCCTTTTGTATAGGTAATATATCTGTAGCATTTTTAATTTTATTGTATTAAATTTTCGTTCGAATAATTTAATTATTAATTATGAAACGTGCTATAGTTTAGTAGTGGTTTAAATAGAATTATTTTAATAAATTGCACAAGATACAACCCTAAAAACGACGCAAGGAAATCAAATTTCCTCTGACGGTCACCCATCATCTTTCATGGGGACCGGCGACCTATTTAGGGTGCGTTTGCATTTCGAAGATAAACAAGGACTCGAAGATGCCAACTGACCAACGACGTTCACGCAGTATAATAGAAGGCTTCTGTAGTATAGATAAGGAATTTTCATACTAGTACTTTTATTAAGAATAACCCCGTCGACTTGGTAAAACTGCCCAAAATGTCTATCAGGGATGATTTTCCGTGGACTTGGGAGTCGGGTCATCGACTAACAGTATTATAAAGAGTGTTATAGACACTAAAAGTACAGATTAATGTACATTAAACAACTAAATAAATTGAAGTAATACAATGAAAACATTTTTACTAATCATTTTACATTCCCACTCTCAATTTTTCCACTTTTAAATAAAGAAAACTCCAACTTCTTAATTGCACCATGTAATATCCTCGAATCTTTTCACACAAAAATTCCACACTTCTATCACGAGAAAAGGCGATTTCCATTAAATTTCTCGAGAACCATACTACACATAAGAAATCAAATGTCTGCACAGTAACCTACGATCTAAAAAAAGAAAAAAGAAAAGAAAGAAAGCAAGTTATTCCATAAGAAATCAAATGTCTGCACAGTAACCTACGATCTAAAAAAAGAAAAAAGAAAAGAAAGAAAACAAGTTATTCCCTACTAGAGCTGTTACTTAAGAGATACCCGGGTTACCCGTGAGATACTCGGGTAATCAGAAAGTACCCGGGTAAATAGAAATTATCCGGGTATCTCATGAGATGAGACAGCTGAGAATAGATATCTATTATTCCTCGACTGTTTCGACAGAGGTTTCAAAACAATATTGTGTAGGGTACAGGTGCACTTTGACATCGCTGTCGCGACCGATCCGCATTTGTTTGCCCGGAGAACCACCAGCGGTAGTGGCCACCGAGATTTCGACTGTTTTATGTACATATTCGAGTACTCGTGAGATACCCGGGTCGATCGTGTTATTTTCATCTACCCGGGTATCTCAGATACCCGGTTAAAAGTAATAACCCTATTCCCTACCCACCAATAATTCAATTCTCCCAATTTTACATTTATCTCCGTGCTAATCCTCTCATAAAATACTCAAAAATTTCTTCATTAATTCACGAACAATGAAAATTACTACCATAAAGCTGCGATGAACAATAACATAATCGTGCGGATGGGATTCCCGTTGGATTACGGGTGCAATAGAGAAAGCGGAAGAGATTAATGGAAACGGAGAGTGAAAATTATAATAAATAGCGATAATAAGAAGAAAGGAGGCGCCGGATGAGCGCACACACACATTCAGAGGCGACTTTACGAAGATGGATGCCCTCTCTCGAGAATCAGAGGATGGAAATAAAGTGGGAGAAAGACGGAGAGACGAGACATTTGCATATTATGCCTTGATACACAGGTTCCGGGAATGCAAATAAGGCGGTTAAGAAAACTAGTAGGCAAGCTGGCGCGCGTAAACAATGGCGATGAAAATATTTGCGCGGCCAACGGGGAAAGTTGCACGAACCGGTAAAACGCACAGTGGCGAGAAATTCAATCTAAGGATTTGAATAGAAAAATTCCGAATGACGATAAACGAAAAAGAAACAGTCCCGTTTTGCAATGTGTTCACGTGTTTAAATTACAATTGTAAATAACACACTGTATCGCGTGATAAGAGGACCTTGCGACGAAGTCCAAGTTTTTTATGAAAAATTTTATCTAGCCAAATTTTTCCTGAAAAAAATGAAAACTGACTGTGGCAATGAAGAAGCCACGTGAACGTAAGAAAAATTCAGTTTTTAGTTTTGTGAATGTTGGAGAAGATTGATAACATCCTGAATATAGGGGAGACCGAGGTTGATAGGCCAGTTTTTCAGTTTTCGATATTTAATCAATTATGTAGGCGAAATATCATTATAACGGTTACTGTATTTGGCAAGACATATAGACTTAACCCTTTGCACTCGGAGGTAATTTTGCTATAGGAAAGGTTGCAAGTCGGATCTTTGAAATTTTTTAAAACTAACGTAGAAATACGCTTTGCTATTTTACTGAAATATTCAATGTATTCTCTATTTCACTGTGGTGGACAAATTTATAGAGGCCCATAGATCTGTTCTCTGTCTTGATTAATTATTTACCAAGTGAGAATTATTTAACGTCGCTTCTCAGTCGCCACTCGATTGCAAAGGGTTAATGTTATAACAATTAAGGTATTTTAACGTTTTTCCAACACCTTGAAAGTTGGTCAACCAGCCCCATGGCCGAGGTTGGTAGACTTACAGTATGGGGTAGGTTCACTGTATGTACAATCAGTTAAGAAAATGTTATTTGCAACTTATCTTAGTGGTACTAAAACAACATAATGTGAATAAAGTTGTTTTATTATAAAATATTACTTGTCTTTCTCTCACATTTTAATAATAAACTAAAAATTTGTTTTCAACAAGTTAAACATAAATTATAATTTTAAACAAAACATAAAAATCGCTTTTCTAACAACAAATTCACAATTTAAACCTGTATAGTAGCAACAAAAACTTAGAGAATTATAGAAACGTAAACGTAAACATACACCCTATAGTTCTTGTGTTACCTAACCTTATAAATAAGTTATTAAGAACGATCATTTTGACTATTACTCTAAGCAACACTAAATTATTTATGTATAAAAAAAAACTATTTCAATAGATCGTCTAATAAACAAACTTCGAAATATTCCTTTAACATTTATTCTATTGTAACTACAGAGAATGTGAAAACAAAATCTTGAAGAAAAAATATTTACTTAGGTAGCCAATTTTTCGACAAACGCTGATAACACTCAAACAACGTGCGATCACGGTGTCGAAAAGAAATAAATGGCATAGTAGAAGTGACTTGCTTCTACAATCAATTTTTCCGCGGTATAGCACACGTCGATGCAATGTTAACAATTAGTCAACCTACCCCTACAAACAAGGTCTCCCCTACACTTGCTGTTACTGTTAAACTATGAAACAGGTTTTGGACCACGATAATTCTGCTATTGATAACAGTTTTTTGCATACCCAGTTGCTACGTGTAATCGCTGCCTATAAATTAATCCTTAAAATCACTAGGTATACAGGACAATTTCCTACTTTTTTTCTGAGTAACATTTACTCTTTTTCCTTTTTTTACTAATTTATGTATTGTGATAACTTGTCTCCTTTTTGCAAAATTATCATTCGTTATTGCTTGAAAAGCACTTTCTTTGTTTACTATAAAAGAAAATTAATTATTACGAAATTAATATTACATTAAATTATATTAATTATAATAATT
>NW_017100254.1:1667282-1674791 GCF_001263275.1 Habropoda laboriosa | reverse complement strand
AACAATTAAGGTATTTTAACGTTTTTTCTAACACCTTGCAAGCTGGAGACTTACAGTATGGGGTAGGTTCACTGTATGTACAATCAGTTAAGAAAATGTTATTTGCAACTTATCTTAGTGGTACTAAAGCAACATAATGTGAATAAAGTTGTTTTATTATAAAATATTACTTGTCCTTCTCTCACATTTTAATAATAAACTAAAAATTTGTTTTCAACAAGTTAAACATAAATTATAATTTTAAACAAAACATAAAAATCGCTTTTCTAACAACAAATTCACAATTTAAACCTGTATAGTAGCAACAAAAACTTAGAGAATTATAGAAACGTAAACGTAAACATACACCCTATAGTTCTTGTGTTACCTAACCTTATAAATAAGTTATTAAGAACGATCATTTTGACTATTACTCTAAGCAACACTAAATTATTTATGTATAAAAAAAAACTATTTCAATAGATCGTCTAATAAACAAACTTCGAAATATTCCTTTAACATTTATTCTATTGCAACTATAGAGAATGTGAAAACAAAATCTTGAAGAAAAAATATTTACTTAGGTAGCCAATTTTTCGACAAACGCTGATAACACTCAAACAACGTGCGATCACGGTGTCGAAAAGAAATAAATGGCATAGTAGAAGTGACTTACTTCTGCAATCAATTTTTCCGCGGTATAGCACACGTCGATGCAATGTTATTAACAGTTAGTCAACAACCTACCCCTACAGACAACCAGCCACGGTCTACCCTACAGAGTGATTAAAAAAAAATGTTAACACTTATTTTAAATTTTTGTACATGTACGCTTTTGTCCATAAGTCGCTTAAGTAATTTTGTTTAAATTTTCAACACGTTTTATACTAATGTATGATGTAGTATACCAGGTATGTCACTTAAGACTGGAAGCTGAAATATTTTCAAAACTGTTAATTATATCGAAAAAGGCTTAAAACAAAAGTTAAATGGTTTCGAAGGGGACATTGTTTGATATGACAAGCATTTTCGTAAGTGCATATGTAGAAGGCATATGAAGGTCAAGTTTTTTTATTTTTTAATGCAGCAATCGATTTAGCTCACCATGCTCTATAAAAAAGCATTAAGCTACTTATACCGAGAAACCAATACTTTAGGAAACATTTAAACTAAAATATTATGGAATAGTACTCTTACAACCAATTACATAATATCTCTCTAAAAAAAACCATAATTAAATAGAAATTATTGTGCATTACATAATATCTCTCTAAAAAAAACCATAATTAAATAGAAATTATTGTGCATTATACAATATCTCTTATTCTATACGATTAGACGAAAATATTAAGTCTAATCCATCAATATAGTCTAAAGCAAGACGTTAACCCTTAAGTACTCCATTTTGTCTCATTTTCCTTTAAACAGTTAGCAAGTGTTAATTCCATTTCATAAGTTTAAATAAAAATTTATTCTTCAGATTAATTCTTATTCTTCTTTCAGTCCTTAACGCCTCACAATCGACCAATGAGTGCAACTTTTTCACATTCTTTTCTTTCACATTCCATATTGCGTTATCCTTTCTATTATGGCAAAAAAAAAGGAAAAGTAAGTTGCAGCATTATAAATAATCAGAAATTTATTTCTACACGCCTAGGAAATAATTAAAAAGAAGAGAAGAAAAACAAAATTAATCCTACTTGGCACATCAAGGTGAGAAAAATGTGAGCGTTAAGGGGTTAAATCTTCCAAGAACACATCCCAATTGCACGGACATCGAATAGCCGACAAATTACCGCGCACCAGTGATTCATCATCTGCTCGTTCAGAAGGCGAGTTTCACGGAGGGTTAAGCAGCAGCTTTCGAAAGACGTTGCTCGTCGATTATCGCAAAAGTGCATCTGCCGAGCGTATCTGACCGCATCGAACTATCAGGCCAGGTATCTCGCGTTTCCTCGGTGCACCACCACGAGAAATCTCTTTGTCTCGCCCTCGAGAATTGCCATGTTAGCAACATGGAGAACCTAATTTCGCGATGAAGATTCAATAAATTTGCTGGTCGCGAAACTATCGTCGAACGATCGACGTGAAGAAAGATAAAAAGACAGAAAGGAAATATCGATGAATTAGGCGAAACAAGTGACGCTTATGTACGATTGATCGCATAGCTCGAGGAGACTTCAACGCCTGGCAGACGCGATCACTTAGCAGAGTTTCCTCGTCGATCGATTTATTCGATCATTCTTTACGGCGTGATTTTTCTTTGCAATTGATAGTGGGAAAAACTTGTCTTTTCATGTTGAATATAATTATATTAATTTGTTTAACCTCTTACGTGTAAAACCTCCAACAGTCGAACTATTCGAATAATTCGGGTAGTTTCGAATACGAATTCTTTATTCGGATAATTTGAATAATCCAAGTGTTTGAATTTCGGATTGTGCCGACTATTTCGTACACTTCAAATATTCCACTATTTGATATAATTATAATTTTCTAAATTGTATCATGTAGGTACAATTTTCTTAAAATAAGAAACTTTCGTGATAAGAAACGATATTAAAAAATAATTGCGTTGCCTGTTAAGAATAAAGACCGAAAGAATTACTGCCGATTACAATCACTCGTAATTACTATACGCAAATTGTAAAACGTAAAAACCGTACCTTTCAGCCTAACTTTCATTAAACTTTCCATCCAACTATTAACTTAACAATAACTGTGAACTTAAAACTTGTAAATAGAAATTTTATCACTCCTTGTCTTCGTTAAGATCGACTTAACGAAACGATAAAATTTCACAATAGAAATACGAAGAAAATGGAGATAAATCTATTCAGCAATAAACATCGTTTTCCACGACGAAAACAAGCCTGGATCATGGATTATCGGTACGAAGTATCGCTCGTGAGACAAAGTCTGACAATTTCATACGAGAATCCGCAATTTATCTGCATCAACGTAAAGATCATCAGTTGCATTTATTTCGAGAAATCTGTCATTATACCAGCAGGATTTATTTGTTCGACTAGGCGAACACGTTGATACGTTAATCGCCTCATTTGCCTTTTAAGCGTGTTTTTAAACGCGCTAAGGACAAGTGAGTCAGCGTTGCACTCTCTCGGAAAATTTATTAAGACTTTTAAGGTGAAGCTACTTAAAAATAGACATCAATAACGATTATTAGTAAGGATACCGAACGTTTCCAGCGTAAATAACAATTGAAAACGAAGAAAACATTTTGTTTTTTAACCCTTTGAGTACTCGCTAAAATAATCAAATGAGTTAAAAAAACAATGTTCAATATTTTCTGACTTAAGATGCTTCCAAACTTTATAAATAACATTGAAACACAGGGTGATTCACCTAACTGTGATTCACCTAACCTAAAAAATGATATTTTCAAATGGAATACCCTATATATTTTTTGCGGAAATTAAGAGAGCATTAAAAGCTGAGTAAATAAATATTAAGGTGTAATATGTCTAAAATGAATATTTATTGAGATATTTACGATAGAAGTTCTATTCTATTGAAATCGAATTGACACAAAAACACGCAGAAGTATATTTCTCTAGTTGTAAATTTGACTTACCTACTCATTTTAGACATGTTACATCTTAATATTTATTTATCTTGTTAAAAAGAATCGTGGTGACCTTCAAAACTTTATGTATAACGACAGTGTAGAAAACAATAATTATTGTAACATTTGTCCCCCTTAGAATCATGCAACATTTGCTTCATACACTATTTCGTACAGCGAATAGTTTACGAACAATTTCAGGTCGTCAAATTAGGTGAATCACTCTGTACATGTTTTGCACGTATATTTTAATTTTTTCTCTCACAATTTTTAATAGCTGCAACAAATTGAGGATTTATTTATTTTTTGTTAATTTAAAACAAAAAATTTTCCATGAACTATCTAATGTTTACACATAAACATAGTGGATTTTTAGTTTGCAAATATCATTAGACACTCGACCGACTACACTTGAAATTCAATCTACAAGATAAAACTAATCTCTCCGTTTGATAGCGGCAGATAGAATAGAACAATAAAATATTGCACTATGTGACACAATAACAAATAGCAAACGTTAAAACAACGATTTTGAGGGGAAAATGATTATCTGATCGAAATCAAATATGGCTGCTCTAGGCAAATTTGTAAATGTTTGTCTCCGCTTTGCACTCCGCAAATAGTCGAAAAAATCCGAACCAATTCTAGGCTAATCAAGCGAAGTTTACGTTTGTCATTATTGAAAATTATCTCGGCTTATAAACAAGCAACGCGTTAATCGGTTGTTTGAGCAGAGAATCACGCATAACCACGGGACAAACATTTGCCGCGCTAAATCAATAAAAACTCTGACAGAAGCATCTTTGCGGCAGCGTAGCTTTTTCGACGCACGTAAGCATTTAAAGCTTATCGTGCATCTCTGCCCGTGAGATAATAACGAATCGTTGACCTATCTCTGACTCGACGAAACCGCTCTCGATTTATCAAAAATAGCGATAATACGTGACATTCGTTGGACCAGGCTGAATTTCCTCTGTTACATATAACCACATTTTTGTTTTTTTCATACGATTAAATTTTCTACGTAGTTTCTCTCATAAAACGTATTTCATTCGTGAACAGATGTTTTATCTTATGCAATAACATTGACACGTTGTTATTCCCTAATGTTGCTAATTGGCGCGAATGAAAAATGTCTTCAAACGCTTTTCAAATGTCGGAAAGTTTTTACGAGAAAATATGAAGGAATAGCGTTTTCGTAGCTATTAAGTAATTCGGAAATGAAAGGTTTAACAATTTTCTATGATAATAGGTATTGCATGATTTACAACGTAAATTAAACGTGAATTATGTGCACGTTACCTGTTACGATATTTCAGAACCAAACTAACCTCACATTCCGCACGAAACGTCAACCGTCACGCGACTATCACGACAGACGAAAGTTCATCGAGTCATAAGAATCAGCACACAATGTTCTCACACTTGGCTTAACCTCTTGTCTTACAATTTCCCTGGTGACTACATAGAGAATGTTACGCGATTCACTTCTTTTGTCAAACTATGTTACAAATCACTGTTAACCGACACTCGAACAATACAAGATTATTCAAAACACACAGTTCCGATCAAAAGTTCGATATTACTACGCATTATAAGAACTACTGTTTCAACAACATGTCAGCTGAGAAAAGTACAAATATACTGCACACTTTGTACGTAATATTCAACAACTAAAATCAATATTATTCGATATTACAAGACAAGGTGCTAATACCACCTTTCAGACTGTGATTTGAACATCGACTGAAGAACGTTAGATCGAACAACGCACGTCCGCGACAACTAACGGTCATTCTATCGAACTATCTAAAATCCTGTCGAAAAACGCGGCACAAAAACCATGGGAGGGTAATTTCATATATCCGAATCGGTGTTATAGGTTAGACAAGTTACTCACCTTTTTCAGCCGTATCCACGAAAGAACCCTTCTTCACGTATCCTTGACAGGCACACACGGCGACGAGTCTCGCATCGACGAGCGATTCAGTCCCGAAATCGTCTCGATCCGTCGCGTACGAAACCGCCTATTTGCATCGGGCGACGTTACGTTTGGCTGGCGCGTGTTACACGATCGATTCGCCGGACATCTGCGACTGACAGTTCTCTCACTCTCGGCACGGTTCGCCGGGGATGCCGCGCGTACGAATGCTCGATAATACGGATTCGTAAACACGTCCGTATCGCGTGACGAGTATCATGCAGTTTTTCTGTCGAGGTTTTTCTCGGCTCTCAGTTCGCGGTTGTACGAATGACACCATCGAGGGTGCGCTCATACCCCATACTCACGGCTCGCGTCCCGAACAGAGACTAAGGCGCCTGGGTACTGTCGACCCGTATAAATGCCTCGCCGCAGCGTGAATGTAGTCGTTGGTTTCCCGATGCTGGGAGGGAATCCTCTACCCTAACCTAACTCGCCAGGCGTCACTACAGTATAACGAGCTTGTTCGATGAAAGTTGCGAAAGAAGGGAGTGGGAGAGGTAGGGAATGCAGGAAGTGGGAGGGTTTACCGACAGCGGATAAGCAACAAACAAAACCTGTTTTTATCGATAATGGAGATGGATATGTTAGGCTTCTGTATGAGTAATTGATGATAATTTTAGAAGTGGAGATTTGGAGGATTTTCATGGTAATTATCGATCAATGGAAATACAATTTATCTAGCTGGTCGATAATAATTTTGGTGGAAAATTTTAAGAGTTCTTACTTTCTCCACATTTTTCGATTATCGATAGAAATCCTAGGAAGCAGACGACGTACAGAGTATCATATATTCCATCTGTGTGTGACTGCAATCTTCATCGTTCGTTATGCAATAAGAATAAATATTTAGCATCAGTTATTGTGCATCAAGCGTGTACACGGTGTACCGTATAGAAAAACTTGCGCAATTTACATACTCTTTATGAAGTTAATGTCTTAATCGATCAATTAAGGGAGGACGTCCATGTGAAAATATAATTATGGAGGCCACAGTACCCCTGCAGCTAGTTTCTCGTTTGAATGGGCAGGTGTGACCAATGTATGGGGTTGCTTCATGGGGAATTGCTATGGAAACCTATGGAACGGTGCAATCGAGCAATATTAATCAAACGAACTTTGCCGCGAGCACTTTGACGTTAAATGTCAAGCTCAAAGGGTTACTGAGACTAATTTTCTGGTGTGTTTAGTGCGTTTGTGAATAATTAACTGCGTCAATGAGTGTCAGTGGCGGAAGTAGTGATGCAAGGAATAGTGATACGTCAAAGAAAAAAATGACTTCCGCTGAGAGAAATTTATATGAGAAACCATTGATGAAATTAAAACAGCAAGAGAATATTCTTGAAAAGGGGTTAATCAGTGCGATTGAAAACATGAAAATAGATTCAAATTTGTTACAGGAAATTGTGCATGAGCACAGGGAATTATCATTGAAGAGGTAAATTTTATTACGCGCCATTTTTACATGACTACGTAAATCAGTTGTCGTTCTATTTTTAACTCTGAGGTGGATTCTGTGAAACATATTGCTAATAATCCGGAAGAATTACAGAAATTAGGTATATAAATGTATATTTTAGAATTTTCATGACATTGGCATACTTCCCGCGTTAAAATGACTATTTTGTTCATATCTTTGTTTAGATGTAAATAAGTATAAACTAAAATTGATCAAAATTTCGCAAAAAATGCAGGATTTCGAGAAATTTTGCCCGATTCAAACTCTGATGCAGGAAAAAGACAATCTAAACACAGAATTGCAAGAATTTACGTCTAATCTAACGAAGTTTGAAAATGCACAGAAAAATGCGACACTTTCATCACTAACCTGTCAAACTAAAATAGAGAATAAGAAAAAAAAAGTAGAATACCAAGATGTTGATGATTTTCATGCCCTTGTTGTAGCAACAGGTAATAAAACTATACTTAGAACTCCTTCAAAAAATTTATAAATTTTTTAAAC
>NW_017100254.1:1653902-1667154 GCF_001263275.1 Habropoda laboriosa | reverse complement strand
TAATTCAGCAAAAGTGTCCAGATTTATCTGCTGAAACTATAATAAATCATGAAACGTGGTACAAACACTATCAAAGTCTGCGTGAAAAACAAAAGGCAGCGGTAAAGGAATGGCGTCAACTGAAAGAATTAGAGAAAAAGAAAAATATCGATGAAATGGACAAAGAGGTAGAGAATTGTCACGAAGAAGATTGTCCAATTGAAATTGAGGAAGAAAAGAAAATAGACATTCTTAAAAAGTCAAAAACGTCTAGAGCAGAAAGTAGAAGCACTAATAGCAGCGCTGATTCGAATAAAAGCGAAAAAAAAGAATTGATTAAAAAATGGAAGATGGAGAAAGAGAACAAACATTCGATGGACGAAGAACAAGTAAAAATGCAGATGAAACTAAAAAAAGAAATAGAGGAAAACAGAAAGAAAGTACGTCGAGAAAAGATTCAAAAAGCTTTGGAAGAATACAAGAAGAAGAAATCTTTGGAAAATACTTTGAAAGAACAAAATGAACATTTAAGAGAAAAGTATAAATATGACGCAACTTTGCTTAAAGCATTTAGGTAAAATTATTAATAAATTCAATATAGTAAATAAAAAGATTTGAATTACAAGGGAAAGAATTTTTTTCAGGAAACAGGACGAAGAATTCACCCAAAAAAGAAAAGACTTAATTTCTCGCAAAAAGAATAGAAGCAAAAGCGAAACGGTGGACATGAAAAGGGTGGAACTGGCAGAAACTCGAGACTATTCCACGTTATTGAACACTACAAAAGTATGGAGGGAAAAATGTAGAAGTGAAGATTTAACGAAGCACATTAACGAATTCCACTACATCAAGGATATTCCAAGAACGTGAGCAACTTGATAAATTATTAAACCCTTTATTTTTTTATTTACATATGGATGGTATTACAGGTGTGTCCGATGGAGGAACGAAGAATCGGAGGATCTAAAAATCTAACAAGAAATGTATCGATTAAAAAATGTAAAAGATGTTAGTATAAATGATCATACTTTATCGTATCCTTAATTTATTGTACTCGTACAATTGTTCTTTTTAGTGTCACTGGTAACCAATGCGATTCAATTCACGTATAAATGTACAACTTTCACTCGTGAACCTTACAGCATTTTTCATATTAAACCCTAAAATAATATTCAACAATTAATAACCATGCAACAGAACGCAACTTAAAGGTAGCCTCTTCTCTGTTCAAAAAGAATACAATACAAATAATTCTACACATTCAAAGTAAATATAAAAGTAAATATATGTTTGATATGTTTCTTTTTTTATTCCTCCGCTAATTTTTATTTTCTTTTCCAATAAATTAACCGATCGAACAGCAACATTATGGAATAGCAAATCTTCAACGCAGTTGTATAATAGTATCTCATCGATATCTGAAGGTATTTACATTAATTGTACTTACTTCGTGTACGAAGTTCTCCAAGAAAGCTCTTCTGTACCACTTCACTTTCAAGCAGAACGAAAAGAAATTATCGACGGTGTCTGTTTTGTACTTCGTTTCCCAAAAAAAAAAAAAAATGCTACATTAACAAACGAGTCACCGTATTCCAAGAACTACCATCTTTTCCACTGTTTTTTTTATTATTATTTACAATTGCTAAAATCTTCGAATACAAATAGCCGCCTATTGCCTCAAAGGAAACGCAGGTCGCCGACTATACACAAATGGATCGTGCCTTCTGGGAATTGTTACACAGGACATTGGACTCATTCTGAAATACGCGACCTCAGCACAACACGACGCAACTTCGTGAATTCGTCAATGATATTTCTCAGTGTATCCTTGAACGGTGAAATCGATCAAAGCTAGGCGTATACGCCGTGTTCGAACGAGTGCGACGAGATGATTTGGAGGGCAATAGGAAATGAACGAAACCGACTGATACATACTTATGTTTATTTTTCTTTTTACGAACGTACCGGTTCCTTCAGACGATGTACATAATAAGTTATGAGTAAACGAGCGTTGGCTTTATCCAGGACAGTCGATACTCTCTCTTGCTGCTTCTCCAAAATGGACCTCTTAATGGTTAATTATATATTTCCTCCCTCCAGTTTTTCCTGAGCCTGTCTGTGTATATTTATATACGTAAGTTTAAATCGAACTTAAAGAAAGAGAAAAGAAAAACGAAGCGACCGAAGAGAGGAGAAATGAAAGTAAACGAAAGAATTAGAGGAACGATGCAAAAATAAAAAGAAGACGATTCTCCCTCTTTCCCATCCCGTGGTGCGCCCGTGCCGTGGATAACACCAATTCTCGACGAGTTTACTCAAATATATAATATACTTTCTATTATATATATATACTTATACAATATATATATACATATATATATGTGTATATATATGTGTATATATATATGTATATATATTATATTACAATACAAATGTGCCTCGTACTGTGCTGAGTACGATAAGATCGATCAGAGTCGACGGGTGTCTATGTTCATTTCTTTTTTTCCCCTTTCTCTCGTTTGTCACTGATTTTTTCCCTCTTTTGCTCGCATCCAACTTTACAAATTCACGGTCACGACATTCTTACATTCACATCTTTCGCTTAATTACCAGTTACACACTGTACTAATAATTTCCTTTCTTTTTTTTCGTACTATGTATACATACATATGTATATACCAATCTACATGTACAGGGTTTTTTGCTTATAATGAGCGTGTAAATTATTTTCTGCTGCTATTCCAAGTAAGAAGAAACGAGTAAGAGGAGTTTATATCGTTTGATGACAAAAAAAAGGTCCTCCCAAGATTCTCATGCACATCTTTTTTCACCGTTTCAGCTCATTTTAAGGTCAGAATTCGTCTTTATGCCATTAGAAAAAACATGACACTGGGAGAGAGTCATTTTTCATCATCACCAGAGGCAAGTCATCAACCATGTAAAATCCTCTTGGTCATCTTTTCTTACTTTCAATACCATAGAAAATAATTTAAATGTTTATTATAAGTGAGACACCCTGTACATGTATATATGCACATAGAAGTATAATCGTTTAGAATTCTTCGTTTTTTCCTTTCTCTCTTGTTCTCACTCGCTTCAATAATGTATACCATTTCTCTAGAAGTTTATTACAACGAACAATTTTTTTTTGTTTTTTTTTTGTTTTTTTTTTTTTTTAATGAAACGCTCCAACGTGTTGTGTTCTGCCTCTTTCGTATCCTTTCAATCTTTCTCTATTTCTATCTCTCTCTCTCTCTCTCTCTCTCTCTCTCTCTCTCTCTCTCTCTCTCTCTCTCTCTCTCTCTCTCTCTCTCTCTCTCTCTCTCTCTCTCCCTCTCTCCCATTCATACGCACACACTTTCCATCTCACTCTGGATCGTTCACGTAGCAACAAAGGACCTCTCCTACCGAACCGCGATTCGACGCGATTTTCCTTCCCCAAAATTCTTCCTCTCTCCTCCTTTGTAACTTAGCATTCCTCTTCTTTAATAATAAATATGTACACGCATGAACATTTGTACAGTTTGAAGATCTTCTTCCACTTACTTTTCTTTCTTTCTTTCATTCTTTCATTATTTTAAACGCTTCGATCCCCCTTTCTAACGGTATTTGTCATCGATTACCCCTCGATGCGGTGCCTCACCCCTCCCTCGCCCATTTTTCAACCCTTTCTCTTTCACTCGTGCAACTGCAGGCGCAACAGGTGTTCGACTATTTTCCTTTGTCTCATCTTTTCACCTCTTCCTCTCTCTCTCTCTCTCTTTCGTTCAATTTCTTATTACTTTTTCTTTTCTCTTCGTCTTCGTATCGATCGATCGAACAGCAATAGATCCATCGAATAGTCCACGACGCTTCTGTTAACGAACGCACCTTCGTTCTAACGATCAAACAATATTAACCACGCGTGTCCCATTTTTTCTTTCTCGAGAGTGTCACAAAACGCTGTGCAGCGTCTATCATTCCGGAGACTTCGACGCTCGCGTAGGAGGGTTTGTTAAAACGTTCTCTATAATATTTCTAGCATTGCACGGTACGGGGACGGTAAAGAATCGGACTCTAGATCCTCTGGATCACGCCAATCGATCGTCGTTCATGGAAGATTCGCGTGCAAGAAGGCTCC
The DNA here is from genome assembly GCF_001263275.1 of Habropoda laboriosa. Classification (NCBI taxonomy): domain Eukaryota; kingdom Metazoa; phylum Arthropoda; class Insecta; order Hymenoptera; family Apidae; genus Habropoda; species Habropoda laboriosa. The sequence goes on along the minus strand of NW_017100254.1, from coordinate 1,663,055 downwards.
AAAAGGCAAAAAGGGAACGCGATCGAAGGGAGCCAGAATTTTTTTTCGAGAATTCTAGACTGTCGACGTTTTTTGGGGTCTCTAAGGGTTCCTCGAGAACGTTCTACTAGACTAAAAGCAAGAAATGTACGCAGATCAATTGTACGCATATTTACTTCAGCAAGTATATATATATATTCTTGCACAACGCACAGAAATAAACGCTCAATTAAATTAGAAAAGAAAAACAATTGACGAGTATTAAAAGGTTAAAAAAAAAGAAAAAAAAAGAAAAAGGAAGAAGAAAATAAAGATAGAGAAATTCTTCGGTTTGATCAATTCCACGCGCATTTCTTGCGTATACGTGTACGTGTACATGTGTATGTGTGTACGTGTATGTATGGATTTGTGTCGAGACACTTAAAAACTAATCGAATGAATTCCATCACTTCTTTTGCTGCCAGATTTATTGATGAGATATAGATGAATGTACATCTGGGCCCCAATAAAGTGCTACGTTTTATTCTTTTTTTTTTTGTTTCTTTAAATCGAGATTAAAACGAAAGAAGCGTATTATCACCTAAATAGACCATGTCTGCCTGCGTTCGTTAATCGACGTTCCGCGGACTGACTCTCACTCTTCCATCATTCTCTTTCTCACACTCTCTCTCTCTCTCTCTCTCTCTCTCTCATTCTCATTTTCTATAGATCCGTTGAACAGCGAGAAAATTCTTCTTTTTTTTTTACTCTTTCCTTCATCTGAAACGAATGGACGATGTGTTAAATGCAACAATGATTAATGTGGTAACGTTCTCGCAAGATGAAAGGATGATACGTCGTGAAATGTAAAAACCCCCGGGTGTTTTGTCGCCGTTTTTCCATCGTGAACGATCACTTCCGGTTCACGTAGCAACTCTTCGATCAAACATTCTCGTTTCCTTCATGTTCCGGCCACTTTCGACGAGGTACAAACGTTCGAAACAACAATGTAGACGATATGGACGATGACGATCGTCTTCCACGCAAATTCGACCGGAAGTTGCGTGTTCATCCGCTTCGAAGAGGTTGAATCCGACTTCAATCGGGTCACAGACCCGATTCGTACAATTTTCCACGCGTTGCCAGCGTGTTCCTGCGGAAAATTCGTCTGTCCAGGATAACGAGAAGCTTTCGACAATTGTTCCACGATGGCGGCTCGCCTGGCTCTCTATAAACGTATAAAAAAGACGAATTACAACGCGATGGAAAGAGCGACTCACCTGTCCCCGTTTATCACTGTTTAAGATGACACATGCACGGTCGATTTTCGAATCAACGGACAGATAAAAATGGTTTATATTCAGATATCTTTCTTTTTTTTTCTTTTTCTAATCTAGTGACTCGTTCTTTTCTTTGGATCCTGGACAGTCGAATTTTTTCAATTTCTTTTTAGCGAGAAAATGGAGGAAACAAGTTTAAGAAGCTACATGATCCATGGAAGATCTTTCGTTAATACATTTTAATATTATATCTTTCCTGTTGTTTCACTCGTTTACCTATTCTTCTTTCCATTTTCCATCACCCCCGAACAATTTCGTCTTTTGTTTCCCGTCGAGAGTGTAAATGTTGCTACGTTGATTTCTGTTTTCTTTTTTTCTCGAGTCTCTTGTTCCTCTTTTGCCTCTCTTCTTTCCTTTCGTTATAATTTTACAACACACTTTGCCTCTCTGGTTCTTCCGTTTTCTCGTTTTTTGCACCATTTTTTCATTTTCATCTTGTTTTTCTATTCTTCTTCTTCTTCTAATTATTTGTTTCGTTTTACTCCTAAGCTTGTATAAAAACGATAGTTTCAATTTGTTCAATTACACCAAAAGACGAGTTGTGTGTGTGCATAAAGCAAACTATATTGGGACAACATGAATTCTGAATAAATACTTAATATTACAACAAAATTTTAAGTATTTCTTTCGTTAATGTCACCACTATATAGTTTGTAAGAAAATAAGATACTTTACTTGAAATTTGTATGTACAGATATTATAAACAACGTTTTATTATTATTTTTTGTTCTCTTCTCTCTCTCTCTCTCTCTCTCGTTCGCTCGTTCTCTCGTTCACTCGCTCTCTCATAATGCATAGGCAATGTGTTTCTGTCACCTTTTTTTGTTTGTTTAATCTTAACGTTTTTTTTTTTCTTTTTTTACTACACACTTCTCTATTATACATTGCTGTGGAACAAGTCTATACGGATCCGCCATTTTATTTTTTTATTTTTGTCTCTTGTGGGTTCTTCCTTCCTGTTCTTCCTATTAGGTGTCGACTCTCTGTCTCTCTCTCTCTCTATTCCTTCCTTGCATTTTCCCCGAGCTTTTTTTGTTTCTTTTCTTTTTTCTTAAAAAAGTTCTAAACGAAAATGTAAAATATCAATTTCTTTCAATCGTCTGTTTACGAAATCCGTCTTTTTCTCGACAATGTTCAATTATTCTCGTCTTTATGTCTTCGTGAAAAAAAAAAAAAAATTAACATCTCGTGTCGATGTTTCTTTTGCTCTTCAATATTCATTACACAGACAATGTTTGTTCGAAAATAAACATGATGCTTCTATGAAAATTCTATTGTATTCTCGGGCTCTCTCTCTCTCTTTCTTAATCAGGAACTTGGTTCTTAATAATCTGTTTTACCCATAATCTGTCGAATCAAACGTGTTTTTCTAACCTAAATTGAGTTTTCAATCTCTGATATATTCTCAGAAGAACTGCCCAAAATTGATTTCAAATGAGATTCTAAACAAAAAACAAAGGACGGAAGAAAAAGAAACAATTCGAAACAAAAAAAATTAATCACGAGGAATTTTCCTGATTGAGCGTGAAGTGAAACGAAAACCGAACGATACATCGAACCAAGTTCCGCCCTTCAGTCACGCGAGCGATACATTTCGAACGTTCTACCATGGACCGAGCAAATCTTATTAGACGCGCATCCACCATCCTAACCAACAAGATAATCCTAACAGATCGCCCTAAGACAATCAATAATTAAAATCTCTTTCTCACATTCTCACACTCGCTCACACTCTCTCTCTCACTCTTATTTCCAACCAAAAAGTCGTAGCAGACAAGATCACACACGCACTCACGCAGAGCACCACCGTCCTCTGTACATCAGCATCGAGTTTGCTTTCTCTCTCTCCCACTCTATCTATCTCCCTCCCTCTCCCTCTCTTTCACTCCACATTCTCTTTAGTCTCTTAGCTAAAAGTATTTTTTAGTCCATTTCTAAGTGATCGATGGAGTCCGTCGCGATTTCAGAGCGTCCCGGCACTGGTATCCCCTCTCAACAAACGTCAGTGTCATATAATCCGTATATATATATTTCTTCCTCTCTTTTACGCCCTCTTCCTCTGTTCGATCCGATTACACAGGAAAAAACAGAACAGAAAACGGAACGCCTAAACTCACCGGCGACACTACGGCGCACGCAGCACACACGCACACCACCAGCCACAACGCATATTTCACGCGCATAGATACCGCCGTAGGTATTCGTCGCGTTGTTATATAGTATATTATGTATGTAATATGTACAAGAAGAACAGGCGCGGAGGCACACCACCGCACTCACACTAGAAAGTCAGGATCACTGTAGTCCTCACCGCTCTCGCTACTGTCGGAGATTCTTCTCCTCTTCTTCTTCTTGTGTTTTTTTACCTTCTCCGTTTTGTGCGCCCGGTGTTTGCGGTGCTCCTTCGAACCGTCCGTCTGATGCGCGTGGATCGTCAGCTTGGGCACTCGCGGTGCCGCCATTTGTGACGCTGGCGCCGCCACGTTCATCACGACAGGTGGCGCCTGGTGTACAGGCATGCCGGTTGGAAGCAGTGGACCAGCCGCCACCAAATTCACGGTATTGTTCAGATGCTCTAACGAGTTCATATTGGCCTGATACTGATTGGCCATCTGTTGATTGCCCGTCATGTTTCCGTCCGTAATCTTGCCACCCTCAGCCTCAGGGTGCAACATCTTGTTGGTTGAAGTGTCTGTGGATTTATTACCACTCGTGTCGCCCTCGTTCCCATCTTCTTCAGGCTCTTCCAGGTCGAACTTCAGCATCAACTGCTTAAAGTCCAAGTACTCCTTCACCAGCTTCTTCCTGCCGTCGGCGCTGAGCTCCACGCTACTCACGCCCTCCTTCAGTCTCTGCAGCGTAGCCTTTGGTTTGAACAACAGGTTATTCTTGCGGTTCACCGCTTTCTCATATACCTTTGCCGCCTCTGTCGGTGAATACTGGCCGATCTTCTGGTCGGAGAACCCGTACAGATCCTTCAGATGCTGTCTTAGCGTTAACAGCAATAGGAAACCTTGACTGGCGGTTATGTACTCCCTCAGCAACGCAGTGTCGCCAGGTAACCTCGCTAGTAACGTATCTTCGTCCTCTTCGTCGTCTTCTTCGTCTTCTAGAGCCGACAACAGCTGCTCTGGTCGTGGTTGACCGTCTGGACCAACCGACGAATGAGTCTGCTGATGCTGATGCTGATGCTGATGATGGTGTTGGTGTTGGTGTTGTTGATGATAGTGTTGCTGTTGTTGCTGCGAAGATTGACTACTGCCTTCTTTCGGTAACAGTGCTTCCTTGAAGGACTGCAGTAAATTTGTGCCGGACATGGAGATGATGATGTCGATGTGATGAATGATGAAGAGAGGCTCGTCCTGCACTTGATATGTAAAGTAAGCGAGATTGTCAGCCAGGTACAGCATCTGCGACAGGCTCGTCTTCGCAGATTCATCGAACTGTTTCAGGAATGACAGCACAATGGCCCTCCTTTGCTGCTTCGTGTTTCTCAGGATCGTGTATAGAAAGCCGTTCAACGCACCAGGGAACTCACCATCTTTCGCTCTCATGCCCCTCACCGTCATCTCGTTCTGCAGGATCTTCTGCAGCCTGTAACTCAACTTTATCCCCAGCTGTGATTTCATGTGGATAAATCCTGGATACTTCTTCTCTATGTCCTGCAGCTGCTTGTCTGCACTATGACTGACCGCTTTCTCGCAATCTGTGCTCATGCAGATCAGGTAAGGTACTATTTGAACCGGATGGACCAGACCTTGCGCCAGGATCAGCTGGATCACCTTCAAAGCCGCGTGTCTGACGCTGATGTTCGCGTGAAGAAAAGCCTCTAGAATCTCCTTCACGTATAACTGAATCACCGTGCTGGCCATACCTGAAGAAACGTCCCCCATCTCCTTAAGGTTTTCCTGTTTGGACATCTTCGCCCATTCCATGTCCTGCTTGATCATCCTCTTGTCCTCTTCCTGCAGATACACCTCGATATTATTCAGCACCTGAATCCTCATATGGACCAAGGCATTCTCTGATGTCAGCAGATGATGATACAGTTCCTTTAACTCAGGAAGTAACATAAATTCGTAATGGCGAATACACAGGGAACCAATTGCTGATAGAGTGAAGTGTCTAATGTCATCGTTGTCCAAGTGAACGAAATAGTTTAGCGTTTCAAACACCTGGTCCTTGATGTTCTCTGCCAGACCCTCAATCACTTCAGGATCTGTGAAGTTGAAGTGTCTGAGCAACAAACCAACAGTGAACAACGCTCTCCTGACGAATGGCCTGTACTTTAACAACATTGGATTAGTGGGGTCTTTCTCGTAGAAGGATTTGTACTCAGTCAAATGTCCATAGTATTTCTTAAAGCAGTCTCGTATTAACTTAAAATTCCTGGTCACGTTGTTTACTATAGAGCCGAGGCAGGATAGGCAGCTAGCGACGACAGACCTGTCGTGTTGCAAGATCAGCTTCACCGAATCCTCTTCCAACTGGGCTAAAAAAGTCTCGCTAGGATGCTCCATCAATGGAACAACCAGCTCCAACGTGTGTGCAACGCTGCTGATGATTTGATAGTCTCCTTGCGTCTGGCACTTGAGGCTCAGGTAGGGTTGTAACGTGATGGCGTGGTTCACAAGCAACTGTGGCCTGATCTTGGCGAACAGATACAAGGTGGTTAGACAAGCGACCAATCTCTGAGAGGATCCTTTCTTCTCAGACTTTTCCGACTCCTCCAAGTTCGTCTCCTCCAATCTGAGAACATTCTCTATCAAACAATCCACGATCTGCTTACACGCAGTTAACAGTGCCTTAGGGGGCTCAGTTTGCATCTTTGTACTATCGTCTTTGTCCTCTTTAGGCTTGAACAAACTAACCAGCAGCTGTTCAAACCATTCCAGACCCATGTCCTTGCTAGCTGCCACAACGTCCGTGATGTTCATCACCTTCCTGAGCAGAGACTCCGAGTCCAATGTGGGACGTTCCCTGACTGGTGTGAACCACATGTTCTGGAACACCTCCATCACCAATTTCCTAATACCCTCCTCGTCGTTCACCCGTCTGATCATCTTCACGCAGATCTCCGGGATCTTCGGAAAGTCTGGACACTCCATGCAAATGTCCTTCAATATCTTGATCACGCGTTTACGCACGCTGACACCGGTATCTAAGATCCTAGCGGACAGCATGTCGTAGTACTTATCTATTAATTCGGGCCTACTTAGTACAAATTTTCCTACGAGGTCAACAGCCGCCTCGCGGACCGACGTCGCGTGATCTAGAAACGAGTGCTTCACGCCTAACTGCATGTCCACACGCGCCAGTACGCTCGGGTCCGCCTCGACGATCATCGTCAGGCACTTCATCGCCTTCGTTCTGATCGCTATCGATGATTCCGTGAGCACGTGCAGAATCTGCTTCAGGTAACGATCGAAACTCTGCGAGAACGGCCTCTTCGAGGCAAGATACTGCGATATCAGCTCAGCAGAATTATAGTCGATATACGTCTGAAGTATATCTGGCTTCGTGCCCGTGCTACACGGCCTTATTCTACTAACTATGTACTTCTTCTTCTCCTCGATGATCCTATAAGCCTCCGAATTCTTCTGTTCATTATTGTCGTTCTCGTCAGGGTCCTGCTCGTCCAATTCTGATTCTGAGTCCTGGTCACTAGTGTGATGCTTGTTCTTCTTCTTCACCCTCTTTTTATGCATCTTCTTGCTAGGACTGTTCTTCGACTGACCTACTCTAGACTTCTCCACGGCGCAGTCTCTATACCATTGGGCAAGATAGAAGTGGCGAGCGTAGCCCAAGGCTGAGTCTTTTGTACCGTTTACAGCCAGATAGTCCAGGAGAACTTTCTGTAAAAAAACCGTCCGCTCCTCGTCTTCGTTGAGGCCCATTATCTCCTTGTCTTTTACCTGATCGTAGTCTGAGTCTTTCTGCTGTTCAATCTTGATGTCCTTGATGATCTGGTCGATGGTGGATAGCTTACATTGAGAACTGACCGCGTCTTTCCTTAATCTGGCTGCTACTACGCCTAGGTAGTCAATAGAAGCCACTCTAAGCGCCATATCAGAGCTCTTATTGGAAAAATGACCTACCAATAAATTTCCAAGTAAACTCAGGAGTAGTTCAGCTGCTGGCCACTCTGGTTTGTTCACTGTGGCCAACAGATCTTGCACAAAATTCTCGAACAATGGCCTGTAATCAATCTCCTCCCCTTTGCTGCCACACTTATTCAGGAATACCGTTAGAAAATTCCCCGCTATTCTAGTTGCTGTTTCATATTTGTTTATTATTAAAACATCCGCGTCTACGTAAGTGGACTTCTTTTCTTCCTTTTTCTCCTCTTCTTCCTGGGACTTCTTCTGTTGTGGAATAATATTGTCGGATAGGACAACGACGCATTGAATCAATTGCAAGACCAGGGCAGTCAGCATCTGTATGTGATCCTCAGAGTTTAACCTGTACGTTCTGAGACTCCTTTTGCTACTTGGAAGTCGCGCTATAGACGCCAAGATATCGTCCAATAATAATCTCCTATGCTTCTCGTATTTTGTGAATATTACTGTGACCAGTTTCAATGCGCTCAATTGAAGATCACTGACGGACTCGACAAAAAATGGCGCGACGCCCAACGTGGACGCGTGTAAGACGCTTGTGTCTGTTAGAACCTGGATGTTCAACAATTCAGCGAGCAGACCAACCAGTTCGTGCATCTTATTGTACACTTGAAGGATACTCTTCTCGCGGACCTCCTTCATGTGACCCCTCTTCTTACGCCCACTAGAATTATAATTGTCAGTCTTGTTTTTCGTGTCTATCTTGTAAACGGGATCGAAAGAGGGGTAAATGGTGTTTTGTAGCTGAAACTTCATGAAAAGGACTATTCTGTCGATCACGTCCTCCAGGTAGACCATTTTTGGCATGTTGCTGGACGTCATGATGTGTAACGCGATTAAAGACGCATCCACTGCTCGTTGCACTCTCTCCATGGCCAGTTGCATCCACAATCGACTCTCATCCACATCATCGTCAGGATCTGCTAACGGAGAGACTTTGGCTCCATCTCGAATATTTTTCTCCAAGATATTCAATAGTCTAACCAGTCTCTCCGCTGGAATGGACTCCATTGCACCCAATGCCTTCAACTTGGCCGCTTCCGTGCACAAATCATGTAATTCATATTTATTAATTAATAATTCTGCAGGCACATCACCGTCATCCTCGAATTCAGCGTTGGTTGTTGCGTCCTCTGTGTTCTCAAATATCGTCTCTATGGTTGTGTTGAAACGCTGATAGGTGTTCGTCTCCATTAGCTCTTCGACACTGAGTTTAGCCAACACAGGGACAAGTTTTTTCTCTATTTTTCTTATTTTTGGTTTCGTTGGTGAAAGACCTTCCTTTTTATCCTCTTCCTCGTCATCGTCTAGCACCCTTCTTCGTCTACGTATTTTGTCTTCGCTCTTCTTCCTCTCGGCTTTTTCTTTTTCCTTTTGGACTTGGCGTTCTTTCGCGCGCGCCTTGAAGTATTTATTATTTTTGCCAATTTCTTCCTCGCTCTCTGATTCTGATTTTATGTCTTCGCGATTGGAAATGCCCATCTTCGCGGCTCGACTCGGTGACTTTTCTGCAAACGCGGCTAAACTCTTTTGCATTAAAGCTTGGTCTGCTAAGGACAGTCTATCCAACATAACGACTGGCTCTTTTAATTTCTCTGGTAAAGGTCCAGGAATTTTCATCCCTTTTTCTGAATTATTGTTTTGCTGGTGCTGTATCATTGGTGTTGTTACGGCGTTCAAAGTATTGACCATGTCATTGGTATCCATGTTTGGGTAAGATGTGGTTTGCGTTGTAG
>NW_017100254.1:1652393-1653866 GCF_001263275.1 Habropoda laboriosa | reverse complement strand
CCATACTTTGCTTTGCCTCAATATTCTCAATTGGTATATCAATATCAGGAAGACCTGTTACTGGATCTAGTAAAAACTGCTGGTTCTCTTGCACTGTACTATCTATGTCCATTGGTTGATGTGTTCCTAATGGATGATGTACTTGTTGATTCATCAAAGGATCATACATATTCTGTTGGATATTAATAGGTTGATGTTGTGGCAAGGGTATATTAGCACGCATGGGAGATGCCATGTGCATATTATGTTGGGGCGTCATACCAGCCATATTGTGGTGTTGAGGTGTTACATTACCCAGAGTTGTTAACGGCGTTCCTGGAGAACTCATATGCGCTGGGGAATACATATTTGGTTGTGGAGTCATGTTAGGTAAGGGATTTATGCCAGCAGGTGGGGGTAGCACTGTTCTAGCAGCAGCAGGATGAGCTGGACTACCTTGTGGCGTTTGTCTCGATCCCGAAGAGCTCGAGTAAGATGGTGAAAATCGTCCATAATTCGCGGATGTTTGGTTGGTGTGCATCATAGGTGTGCCTTGGGCCCAATTTCGTGGTGAATTATACTGAGGCCCCTTAAACACGTGCGGATTTATTTGTAAAATTGCCTTAAGTAATTCCGGAGTATTCTGCTCGGTTTCCAAAGGCTGTTCAGTATTCGCATAATTATCTTTCAGTTCAATGTGATCAGACGATGTTTGAGACAAAGATAATATTAATTGTGGCACTAAGTTTTCATTGCGAACACTTAGCAATATTTGTGCTTCCTCTGCCACTCTTGGATGAAATAAAAGGGACTTGTTAGTTAAAGTCTGAGGCAGCGGTGTTGGAAGGGGCATTTCAGGTAACAAGTCAGTGAGACTCGCGATACCAGCGAGAGTTGTGATTGGCACACTTGGTATAACCCCGTTCATCTTGAATTTGACTTGTTCTGGCATTACAGCCTGGACAAAAAATATTATTAAAATTAGGTCCAGTGTCCTTACATGTATTCTGAGGTTCATAGAATTATCCAACGTAATAAACACTGCACTGACATATTATAAAAGTTTTGTTCACAGTATATGATAAATATAAATCAACAGAACATATCTAAATGCACTGTTTCCACAAATGTTTAAAGAAATCATTGTTAAAATCTTTACACTTGCATTTCAAGACATACCGACAAGAGAGATATTTCACTGTTTAACAGAATTGTATTTAACGCTTGTTAAAGAACACTAGCACTAAGGCATATACTGGGAACTTAACAAAGTCTCTTTTAAGTTCCCATGATGCACCAGAGATTATCAACCAAATTTTGATGAAGCACTTGGATCCTCCAACAAACGGTCCATTGTTAGTAATAATTTCTTGTCCTGAAACAAACACATTACACCAAATATAATGACATCCAAATTATTAGCACAAGCATAAAAATTCATTACAAAACTAATATTTTAAGATAAAAATTAAATAAATGAAATTATTTTTATAT
>NW_017100254.1:1650787-1652272 GCF_001263275.1 Habropoda laboriosa | reverse complement strand
CTTTTTATAAAATAAAATGAAGTATATGTTAACAAAAAAATGATAATGTCTCTGTGTAAAGGTTAGAGTAACTACATACACATTTTTAGAAGTCAATTTTACAAATTTTTGAAAAACACTATTCTAAATTTTATAAAATTACATTATTTTACAATTATGCATTATGCATAACATTATTTCACTCATAGCAATTACACAAATAATTACATATAGTTATACATATCTGTATATACGTATATATATCCATATATATATGCTATGATACCAAAAACAAACATATTATCAAATCAGTGAAATTATTTCTAAAATCATCATAATATTCTTCACAAATTTCCTTGGAAGTACACTAATCTGATAAATGGAACACATTAAAACAAATACACATTAGATTCCATCAAAAACCAAACACGGAATGAAACGAACGCTTCACATGTACAATGTCAAATGAAATGTCAGTTTTTTCCATATAAACTGTGCTTTCATCGATGATTTTGGCCATTTACATCACTCACATTATTGTATGAAAAGCTTTCGTCTAACATTCAATGGTTGTATCACTATCACCATGTAAGGCTGCTATTATTACCTCCAGTTGTCGGATATCTACCATCCAACATCATACATATGATAACATGGCCTTAGGGACGATGCTACAGACTGGAAACTTCCCAAGTGAATGCAAATCCGCTAAATAATAGAATTGCCAGGGTCAGTGGTGCTAATTGTGACGGTTGTATGTCATTTGACAGAAGGAAATAAACTTCCAGCGAAGTTTTGTGTCAATTGCCTTACCCAGCTATGCACAGTGATTATTTATACTGCAGAATGCGAGCAGTGAATGGAATTTTGGCGGGAGGCGTATCGATATCCAAGATTCCCGTGTCGTTCGACGCGTAGAAACCGTCGATATTTACACGTCCGCCAAAACAACGGTCCGTTCTTGCAAGTCTGTTCGCAAAAGTTTTCGTTGAGAAAGATATTCACTCAATTGTCATCCGTGGTTGTGGCCTATTTGGTTGGACGCGTTTTCTCGTCAATCACCGAGGAATGCACATCGCTACGTGGCACGGCACGATTTTCACTTACATTTCTCACGACACCGCGTAAACATCGCCATGTCAAAGGTGGTGCATCGCGGGGAAAACAGTATTTATAGTGTGAATACGAGGAAAACAGACACAAAGGCGTCCATTTTGCTCAGCAGCGAGTTAGCGGAAGTTGCGTAGTAGATACAGGCTAGATACAGGTATACCGGCGCTACGGCGTCTTATTTCGAATTACGGTGAACCGTTCGCATGAGAGCGATACAGTTAATCCGAATTCGGCACCTTTTGTTAAATATGTATATATATAGCGATACCGTTAGGTACTAATTTTCGTTCGCATGTATTTTCTATCTGTCCATTTTATTGCTCGATAGTAATGGTCGAACGAAAATACCTGTCATTTTATTGCAAGGAAATAACTTAACAAGGGACAACTTAT
>NW_017100254.1:1647856-1650615 GCF_001263275.1 Habropoda laboriosa | reverse complement strand
ATAATTATTATTTAAAAATTATTTCAGTAAATTAGTTGATAATTGTTCAACGAATGAAGTATGTGCAAGTGATTACGCTGATTTATAATTTACTGATTACAATCTGTTTTGTCTTATAATGGCCGTCCAAAAAAAAACAGTTGGCAATCGATGTCCCGAAATTCAAAGTGCACTTTCAATACTACGTTTCAACAGCATACTCGATGATGTAATAAAAATGTTCGTAGGTGGCGCCACTAATACTACTTTAATTGTGCAACCTTTCGGTAATTAACGTTTAAAAAGATATTTTCCAATTAATTACCGTTTCAGTTAGCTCACTTAGCGTCGATAAGTAATAATAGACTCAATTGTTGTCCTCAATCATAATTTCCGAACGCTATAAATAATACGTAAAGAGTATGTACATTGCATAAACGATGACTTGCTCTTCCAAATAATACAAAGAAGGAACATATTATCTATTAAAAATGATTTTAAGCTAGCTTGTGAAACTTGACATGTTTTTCAATTTGGAAATTCAGTACACAGAACAGAAAGGCCAATATCTATGCTTAATTACACACAAGTGTGTACGCATACATATTACGACGCAAAACGTTTCTCGTAATCATCTAACAGATCGCGCTGCATTCGGGGTAATTTCGACTCTCGTGCTTCGAAGACCCGAAGAAAAATAAAATTCCGAGTAAAACTCCAAAATGGCGCGACTGCCGAGTGTAAACACCCAGTTTTGATGTTAAGTAAAGTGCATTAGCCGCGAGGTGTTCGCGTGAAAGTTTGACTGGCTGTTACATCCGTTTTGTGTGTTCACGGTGTGACGAACAAATTTTACCTGAATGTTCACTGTATCCACGATCGCCCATTCCATACCAGGTAAGTGTCGAAGTTGTTTGACATTGAAAGCATTTTCTCACTCAGGTCGAATTAGTGTACACGAGAATATTAGGTTGGGAAATTTTTGGGAAAATTATTTTCACTCGTACAGATAGATCGTATTACGAGTGTTGAGAAAGTCAAGAGGATTTTGTACGGATGATTTTCGTGCGAATTTCGGAACACCTACGCTTAAGTGGGACGCTTTTCTATCATAAAATGCAAATAGTTTTCTATGCGATTTGGCACGTTTAACATGCAAATCTGTTGCTTCACTATGGCGTGAGCTTCTGTTTTCTTGATTCTATGTTTAAGTAATGATTTTGGCACAAGGTGTGTACATGGAGTTATATGTACAGTTTAGATGTACGAATATGAAATATGATTAGAAATATACAAAAATATGTAAGATTTGTTTAATTTATGTTCATATTATATCATTGTACAATCAGTCTAATTGGTATTAACCTTAGTGTTAATGAGAGTAGTGTTAATGAGTATATAATGGTATTTTCTATGAATATGCGAATATGTTTCTGTTCTATATTTAAATGATATGGAAATTATATCATGTCTTGTAATAGTTGTTATTCAAACATATCAGAATTAGCAATTTCTCATCTGATGTATTTCAATGTTAGAAACACTCACAAAACCTGACACATTGCAAGATTTTTATTATATTAAGTTGTTCCAGGGAGTGACCCGAGCAAGATGACGCAGAAGCGTACTGGAATATCACACGTTGTGTAAGTTGTTAGAAAATAATATATTATCCTTTATTACGTATCAGTACATTATAATTAGTGCATATGTACAACTGTATTCATCATACCATGAAATACAATTGCATTAGAATTTAAAATAAGTTTCATAAGTCTGTATAAATGAAAACAAAATAGAATATCTCGATCATTGATGAAACATTGTTAAAAATGACTAAAAATTATTTTTTAAATTTTCCAATTAAATATTCTTCCATTTAATCAATCTTTTAGGTTGAAAAATAAAGTATTAAGTGATGATTGGAAAACAAAAGGAAAGTCAGAAAATGTTTCACAGTAAGATTTTGTTATAAATACAGTTTATTGTTGCAAATTTATGTGAAATTCTGTTGACACGCATTGTAAAACAGGCAAAGTTAGTCGTATTCGATTAAAGTGATTCTAAGAAACGTTGTGACGACAAGTTTGGTTACGATGTCTGGCACAACAGTAGGCAATTTCTGGGCCGTCGATGCCCGCTAATATTCCTTCGCACCAGTCGTTGCGACACCGCGCGAGAAACGTTACGTTATCGTAAGCGCTGCATACTTTTACCGCCGTTGTAAACGGTTCTCGAACGCTCTGACGCGTTACAATGGCTCCTTGAAACGTGAATTTGTATGTTAATCGCTTACAAACAATTAGAAGAGCGGCTTCGTTCTTCAATGAAGCCTGAATGCTTAAAAGGATGATGAAAAGTCATAGAAAATTTGGAATATCCAAGGAATAAGAAATTTGGTAATACAAAATTTGAAATATCCAAAAATATAGGAATTTTTATTAGTAGCAATATTTAGAAATATTTTAACATTCTACGTTACCAAATAGATAATAATTTTAGTTGTAATAATGTACATGTAGTAAAAATAAATAATAAAAGGCTGATAGAAAATGACTTCAAAAAATTAATATTTCAGAGAAAATAGTGGAAATATGAAATTATGTATGTAAGTGAAAGGAAATTAAGAAGTTATGGTAGAGATGTGTTTAAAACAGAGTTGTAAGTCGTGATTATTTATGTTTACACAAAGTTTGTTATCTTTCTTGGAAAAAAGGAAGTTGTTATATAAAGAGAGAAGGAAAAAATTGAGAGTATCATATATCAAAATATAATTTTAC
>NW_017100254.1:1623332-1647800 GCF_001263275.1 Habropoda laboriosa | reverse complement strand
TATAAATCTCTATTACATAAAATATTCATTATTATTTGAAATGATAACTGCGGCTACGATTTGATGTAATAACTTACTTCCTTCAGTTGGTCTCATTAGCCTGTCTCCTTTTATTCTAATAATTCGTTTCATCTGTCTAATAGGTAACACAATAGACTAACTAAATTTTAATCTAGCTTTCCTATTGTGACATTGTTATCGTTTCTCTTGGAAAAATTGAAAACGAAAAATCTTTAGTAGTTTTTTTTTTTTTGAAGTCACTGAATGCAGAAAATTTTCAAATTTTGAGAAATTTCAACAATTTGAAAAAAATAAGGAAGGTAAAATAGAATTAATCGCTAAACTAGAAGATAACATTTAAATAATAGAGAAAACTAAAGGGAAAAATGTCTAATACACCAAAATCACATTTGACAATACTCTGTAATAACCCACAATACTCAAACTCTAAATTTCCACAGAAAAACCTTTTCCAAAGTGAAAGAAAAAAATTCTCAAATATCCCTCAGCCCTTTTAAAATATCAGCGTTCAATCACACTACTCCACAATACTCAAACTCTCAATTTTACCACAAAATAAAAAATTTCCCCCCTCTCAAAATTAAAAAAAAGAAGTTTCCAATCCTCCATAATCACATTTCCAAACTTGGAAACTTTTAAGAAACCCAATATCATCAAAATATTCTGCAGCTCTCTTAAAATATCAACGTACAATCAGATTACTCCACAATACTCAGAAACCAGATATTACCACAAAAATCTCTTCCAAAGCAAAAGAAAAGAAGTTTCAAAAAATCCTCAAACATCTATTTACCATCTCGCTTCAAGACTCCTCCAGCTCAGGATCAGAATTCTCGTGGTCCTGTTGACCGTTGGTCATGCAGCGTGCTGAACGAGGACGATGCATCCCGGTTAAAAGTCATGCTTTACACGGTGGCTGTGTTCCGTGGGCTCTCTGGTGGGAGAAGTGATAGTCCTTAGCGAGGTATAGCACGGCGGCACATTATGCGGCTATGGTGGAATCAGTCACTGGCGAGTTGTGGGTGGTGACTAGTCGGCGACCCATCCGTCCGAGGAGGAACGTGCTTCCGCGTTCGTTCGTTCACGAGGCTCGTTTCACGCCGACGAAATCGTCGATCGCGATCGAACCGATCCTTCTGCGTACCGCGCACGTGCCGTACCGTCCACCTGGGACCCGTTAATCCGTAACAGTTCTATAGAAATTTAAATTTCGATTCGATAGAGAAAAGTAAATTTCTCTACTTTTTTTTTTTTTTAATTTTGTGAAAGTGTGAACATTGAGAGTTGATTAATCGACCGGGGGATTGGATTTTATTGGAACTGAAACTCTGTGCGACAGAAACGAATTCGTGGAACTCGAATTTGGGATCGATCTGGCGGAGTTCGAGGATGGTTTCTTTGTGTTCTTGAAGTTTTTCTATAATAATTGATCTAGATCTTGCTTAGTTCACGGTGAATTCGCAAACTTTCTCGAGAAATCTTGTTGAACTGATCTTTTTTTTGTGTGAAACAATATATTGAAGAAGACTGTATTGAGATTCAGAACCAATTTTGAACGTTGAAAAAAGAATATCGAAGAAGACTGTATTGTGTCTCTACTTTTATCAAAAAAGTGAGATTGAGCCAATTCTGAATGCTGGACAGGTGAAATTGGACATAAGTTGAACTAGCTTTCTGATATTTCTAATGGAGGCGGGAAGAAGATTCTTGGATGAAACTTGGAGCGAAATAATGGCTGTCATTGCCGGTGCGAACGCTTAGATTAGTTTGTCTCATTAGGCTAGCCGCGTGAAACTGATCCACCGTGTGTGTGCTTTCGAAAACGCCACTGAAATCGTCGATATCGAACGATGCGTGTTCCGTCGAATCAACGTCCGTGGTTCTCTAACGATCTTCCTACAATCATGTTGAAAAACGAAGAAATTTCAACCGAAATGGAACATTGAATATTTCTCATCTGGAATCTTCATGTAGTAAAAAGAAATGGCTCACCGAAGTGCAATTTAGTAACGGCAATTCCACATGTTAATCGAAAAAATTGTGAACTGGAATTTTGATAAGAAATGACTCGCTAAAACAGCATAAATTTCACTCAAATATTATAAATAATTAAACTGCAGTTTCATACAATAATAGAAAACCTCAGAAAGTACTCTCTAGATTGCAATTCCATGTACTAATGAAGAGACTGAAATTCTTCTAAAAATAACTTCCTGGAATTTTGATGAGAGAAGACTTTCAGAAGATTCACTAAAAGATCATAAATTTCACAGACTAAAATTTTCACAGAAATAACTCCTTGAAGCTTCAATGAAGAAATAGTAAAGTGACTGAAGATTTCCCCATGAAAGCTGTACAATTCTCTGTGAGTTGATTCGAAAGTGCAGTTAATGTTCCAATAAAATTCGCGAGGATCCTGGAGGTTGGAAAATCGAGGATAAAGGCGCGGATAATTCCTGCGCGCGTCACCCATAAATACCTGTTGGATCTCTGGAAAAAAGTCAGCGGGGACATCTACGAGCAACAGGCCTGGAATATCTGGCAGAGTCGCGGTGTCGCTGTGAACAGGGTGTAAAGTATCAAAGATTCGTCGGGCATAGATCTTTGCCGGGGAAACCAGATGACGAGATAACCCTGGCTAAGGTGAACGAACCAGGTCTCAAGATATATGGGATCTTCGAATCCAGTATGTTTCTTCTGGAGAAATTCACTATGTTCAAGTATCGTTCATCTGTATCTTTCACAGAATTGAGTGGGTTATTTTCTTTGTAGAATGTGTACAGAGGATAATGAATGAATTTGGAAGAATTGTTTGGAAATAAGTTTTGAAGAATGAAGCTAAGAAGATTGTTAAATGGAGTATGGATTGTATGAATACAGTGGCGGGTTCGAGGAGAGCCAGGTAACTTCTTTTGAATACTCCTTGTGCAATCTGTGGACCATCTTCTCCTTGGAGATTTCATGATAAACGTGGATAAGTGGAGTGCATAGTAGGAACTGTGAATTTTTATGCTGGAAGTGGAGGTAGTGAATTGGAGGAATAATTTAGTACATGATAAGCAGTCATAATATTAGATTCAGACATGAATAGAAGATTCTGGTAGATCATTAAAATTAGAAGAGAAATTGAAACCAGTTGTTCAATCAATGCTTGCCACAAGTCTAAAGAAACTCTTATGGATGCTGTGTAGTTCAAGAATGATTCTGTTTACAATATTCCAGAACCATTACGGCAAATCTAGCAGAAAAATGGTATAACATAGACGCTTTAAAGAGTCCAAATAGACTATCAAAAATATATCCAATTAAACTTCAAACAGCGTAAACACTCAGCTTTCGGACCACTGGCAAAGAGGAATACTTATCTCAAGCTGCTTCATTTAAAGAACATTAAACATCGGGCTCTCAGTTTCTAAACAATCAAGAAAAAAGGAGTACCTCAATACTAAACTGTTCGACTTCACAAACTTTAAACAGTGTCAAGTCTTAAATATTGTGTATTTCAATCTGTTTCATCTAGAGAACATTTCAAACATTTTCAAAATATCATTAAAAATCATCATCAGTGCGTACAGTGTTCAAGATGGATGTCTAACCTTTACGAAAAGAATTAAAGTATCGTATATAGTGAGGCGTTTGGGGGTTGATTAATTGGATCAGAAATTGGGCCCACCACCTCCGCCGCCTCCGCCCGCCTGCCCGACCGCCGGAAGTCAGCTGCTGTCTTACGGGCCCAACCTATCGCCCCATCATATCCAGCAGACTCATGCGGATGCGCAACAGTCCAAAAGACGGAGGTATTGTGTCTTTTTTTTTCCTTCTTCTTCTTGAAAGCAAAAATTGTGATTTTTTTAACGGAGGTAAAAATTATGCGCCTTTTTCTACCTTGGAGGTAGAAATTATGTCATTTTCTTCTTAGAAGGAAAAATTGTCCTTATCTTCTTGGAGGTAAAAATTTTGTATCTCTTCTTTTTCTTAGAGAGAAAAATTGTGTCTTTCTTTTGAGGTAAAAATTGTGTCTTTGTTTCCTTTGAGGTAAAAATTCTGTGTCTTTTCTTTTGCATGTGTTTCCTTTGTGCATCTCTGTTGCGACGGAAAGAGAAAAGATGGTAATCTTCAGAGTTTTGTTTTGATTTGTTTTGGTGCTTTCCTGTTTCTTTCGTTTCTTTCGAGGGAAGTATGAGGTATGGGAAGAGGAAAGTTGTTGACCTGTTGGGCTTGGGGACAGGGAGAAGTAACGGGAACGGAGTTTTGGGAGATTTATGGTTTGTTTGATGGGAATTGTGGGGAAAATTGTATCTTTCGTGAAGGATATATGATTTTTGAAGTTTTACTATTACAGTAAATTCTCTACAAGAGTCAGTAAGTTTGGATTCTACAAGTGACAGTATAGATGGTCCTACGCCTAGGTTGCGTCATTGCTGCGCCCATGTTATCTCTCTCGCAGTCAGTAAAGCCTGTAACGCTACACCAATTGGTTTCCTTTACGAGATTACACGGCTCTAGTATTATGCTTTATAATTTTTTTTTTCAATTGAAAATAATGTCTAGCTAGCTATGACGTTCAAAATTTTTAGTTGACAACATTTATTTTATTTTAATTATTCTAAACATTTGAGGCACTCCAGTCACTGATGACCACCATGGCCATATCGAGGAAACAATCTAATGTTAATACTTATTGAGTGATTAATTTAATTTCATAATATATTGCTTTAGCGAGCCACCGTTTGGTTGCCAATTGTTTATCACATAGAGTCGGCCTACCTCCACGTAAAATGTAGGGTCGATTCCACAAGTGTCAGTAAAATGTAAGGTCGATAATAGCAGAAAAGCTGCTAAACAATTAGAATTAAATGTAACGATAGAAATTATTGCAATAATGCGTAATGCAATTGAAGAATTGAAAGAATCAAAAGAAAAATCGCGAATTCGTATCTTTTTCGATTCTAGAATATAAGAAAATTTGAATAAAATACGCGACGAGAATTGGGGAGAAGCATAAGTTAAACGCGTAAAAATATTCAATAATAAACGAACTAGGAATGAAGCTATTATTTGAATACGTGATGTACTGACTCTAGTATTTACTAAAATTCAAAAATTCTCGTATAAATTCCGAAAATAGATTATTAATTACGGTAAACTACTGAGACGGTTTAATTTAGGGCATAGTGCACAAGTGTACTGCAGGAATATTTCACGTTTATTAATAATTTTATAAGAATTAGGAATATTAATTCACTTTGTTAAAATGCAAAAACTAATAATTTTACAGCAAGTGTTAAGAATTAGGAGCAGCATTCGTTACAAGTTCCACAAGGATACTGAAAGAAAAATTTCAAATTAATTTCAATTGCTGGAAGAAAAGTAACGAAAAGGCAACCTCTCAAAGTCATTTCAATATCCTATTCGACAAGTCTGAAGAAGAACGATGACTAAAATTCAAATGTTTATTTCCCTAAACCTTCAAAATAATTTCGAAATACTTTATTCGAATCGGAGTATTCCAAGTCAGTATCGCTAATTGAAGAAATTATTTGATTGTATTTAAAAGAACCGAAAGGAGAATATTTAAAGTCTGATATTAAATGTCTAGCAAGTACCAGTAATTGGTAAAATGATTTATATTTGTTTTAAAAGGAAAATTTCTAATAGGTATTAGTTAAAATGAATTGTTATTCAGTCTATTGTATTGAAATTCTAATTGATTCTAATGTATACAAGTGTTACAAGAAGGCTGAGTGTGTACAGGGTGGACCTAGGCTAGCTAGTAGCCCCCGACCACTCTATTCACATCTCAGAACCTTCAGGTCAAAATACGCCGCGAAGTGTCTATGGCCCAGTATAAAGGGTGAATGATTTCGCGGAGCCTCCGCGGGTCCTTATATACCTGCGGTACCCTCTCCCCAAAGTCATTAGCAAAATCGTCGGTTAGGTCAGGCGGGAAATTTACGCGGGAAGTTTTCGCGGGAGATTTCCGTTATCGTAACATGGTATAATTTATCAGTTTTCACAATTTTGTTATAAATTTATACTTCCGACCATTTGTTATAACATTGCATATAACAATTTATACGTTTTTACAATATTCTTCAATGGAAACATAGGTTTTAGCGTTCTCGTTACTTACTCGTGGTTAAATTAATTTCGCAGGGATTAAAAATCAGGTTGACCTGTGGTCGTAGATTAAATATAACCATAGTACAGCTAAATTTATCGTGTTAAATAATTCTTTTTGCACGAATCAAAAATGTATTCAACGTTTGTTTGTTATAATATCGTGAAATGAATAATATTACACATTTTCTCTATTCACACTGAATTTAAAGATTATAACGATTAAAAATCAAGTTGACCTGTGGTCATTTATCAAGAATAATCATAATAAAGCTGAAATTATTGTGTTAAATAATTTTTTTAATACGAATTAGGAATTTATTCAACGTTTGCTTGTTACAATACCATGAAATAAATTATATTATACGTTTTCTATATTTACACTAAATTTACCGTTCTATATACATGTCATAACAATTATAACTACACGTTATGCTGTGTCCGTTTGTTTTTTCTGTGCAGTTCAACCTAATTTACTTAAATTTACGTTGAGAGACAGTATAATATTTACAATTCTGCCTGGATTTTTGAAATTCAGAAAAACACAGGTAAACTTCCATTTCATTTAAACGATATTCTCCACCAAACTGGACAAAGTATGTACTTCCGTTTGATTGGAATTATAATGTAAGAAGTTTTGATTCTTAAAAAAGACTTGCAAAGCAGTCTATGAAATTGTACTTTTACAGTGAAAATCTTGATAAAATAATTTCGTCCAAGAAAAGAGGTGTTTGCTTCGAAAAAGAAACCGCATGGCCCGCAGTAATCGATACAGAATAGTTATAATTAGCACAAGAAGATGGCCAAGTGAATTCTTGACCTATATGCTTATGAATCTGCCTTGTTGTCTCTCCTTTATGATTATAAAGACAGCCTTAAATAAAAGAATACAAAAAATCTACCACTTAGAAAAGAAAAACAATATACTACATTTCAAACAATTCTAACTCACACAAAAAGTATTTCAAGCTTAAAAGAACTTTGCTTGATAATCTCGTGAATCCAATTTTTACCTCCAATTATACCGATCCATTTAAAAAAAACTCAGTGAAAACCAAACAATGTCCCCATAAATCCATCCACTTTACAATAACCAGATCACCAGAGTTTCTCAAATAAAAATTTCAAATCTCCAGAAACTTCTATTTCCTCCCTGTGCCATGAAATTAAGCATAAATTCCAAAACAAAAGACCATTAAAATTACATTGTAAAATCTATTTACTAGTCTGTAACTCATTCCTCCATCCAACCATAGAACAATCTCTTCTGACTGCACTCTGGGACACGTGGTCCTTGATCAGGATTTCTAAATTGTAAATGACCATTCTGCATGGTTAACGGGGCAACGAAACGAATATCAGTGGAGAAAAGTACGACGAAGAAAAAGAATCAGAAGAAAAAGATCAACGACAGTAAGACGATAAAAAGAATTCCAAGCAGTGTCTACGTCGTGTTCGGTCTAGTTTCCAACTGGAATCGTGACCGTTGTTCTCGCAATTGCTTATTGAAATTGAGAGAGGCGAGCGTGTGTTGGCGTGTGCTCATGGATTCGCTATTCCCTTAAATCAATAGCCCACGGGGCAAACTTCTGCGGTTTACCGTGCGGGAATTTTCTTCTATTGGCCCATTACCGCCGCGATTTATGCCGCTCCTATTTCGACAATGAGGATTATCTCGAGAATAATCTGGATTTCTAACTGGATATCGTTGGTCGAGATTATCATTGGTGTCTTCTTAACCCCTTGCCTTACGATTTATTTATTTATTTATTTTTTTTAAATAATGCAGAAACGTTTTTGTATAGTACAGATAGTTTCTTTAGTTGTTGAGGCATTGATTCATAAATTAAAATGAAGGAAAAATTTATCAGGTTTCAAAGGGTTAATAGGTTTCTTGCCGCGGAAAAAATATGAGTTTTGGTAGAATTTTGAAAGGAAGTTAGAAAGTTACGTTGAAAAATTGAATCATAGGAAAGTGTCAATAGTGTTGAATTATTGTCACTTTAATTTAATTTTGTACGTATTTTGTTTGAGCCTTGAGTCCAAGAAATTTTGTTCCGTTAAGAGTGATTTTCAGGTTGGAAAAGGTTCAAAATGTTATCGTTGACGTAATTTTACGAGGTGATCGATAGCCTATTTTGAAGTATTTGTTTTCTTTTGGATAAAGTCAGATTTGGTAAAGTAATTAGAAATGATTTGAGAGGTTAAACTTCAATTTTAGTGATTGAACTTTCGTAGAATTAATAATTGAGAATTGATAGGTAGCATCATATTGTTATTTATTAAATAGATTGTTGAGGATTGTGGAGAACTTGGATTTGGGGTTCTAGGGAATTACTATTTCTGGCGACTTCGATGCCTGGTTAGGTTACGTTATAGGAATCTTTCCATTTTAACACATTGCCAACCGATGTGGTAAATCTACCATTTTATACTGTATTGTTTACATAGAACTTTATCTTTGAAAGAATGAATTTTACATTAGTAATCTTCCTGACACAGAATACTTTATGAATTTTTTTTAGAATTCGTTTTAGCAATCTTAGACGTCTGATCAGTTGCAATTCGTTCGGTTGGCAAAGTGTTAAGTGGAGCTCCAAAGCAGAAGGAATCCTTAATTTTCCAATTTCCAAAATTTCTCCATCTCCGAAGTATTTTATACAAAATTTGTCGACTTTCAAGCTTCACTGTAAAAACTTTCCAAATTTGTATCCAAAATTCACCCTAGAAGAATTCTCCAGCGTGCAATGAAAAATTTCATTACCAAAAATAAAAAAAAAATTCTTCAAAACTTCTCAATTCTCAAAAATCGAAAAAGTCGAAAAAGAAGAATTTCCACTAATCTCTGGAAGTAATCAGAATTCGAATAAAAAGAAATATCCTCAAACATGACATTGAGCGACATTGAATGTCGCAATAAGAAAGAAACAACCAGAGATAAGATGGTACGTTCTTTATAGACGTCGAAAACGAAGAGACTTAATTGGCCAAGTGAACTTTGATACGATGGATGACGAGCGTCAATCACTCGACAAGAATGTCGAGTTTTTCATGAGATTTATCACGTATTGTGTTATCAATGACAAAACATTCTGGCGTATCGGTAATAATTTCGCTTGTGTACGGCGATTGGCCGAGAAACGGTAGCGTTCGTCGCTACCTTTGAATCGAGATAGCTCGATTATCGGTGAAGCTCGCGTAAAAACAGCGTGGACCGTCGTAAAACCGCTTTACCGCCACCACGTGGATGGAAACGCGAATATCGCGGGCTCGATAGCGGTTTCGAAAACTCGTGTCGCTTTGCTAATACTCTTCCTTGATGTTTTCCATCATTGTACAGCTGTTTCTTTTTCATTCCTCTTTGTTACGATTAACAACTTTTCAGTAACTAACTTTGCATTGTAACAACGAGATATACTCGTGGTGCAGAGTAACAAACGAAAAAAAGAAAGAAAGAGTTTTATTTCTAAGAAATTTGTATTTTAAGATTAATTTTAGCTTCAATTTAACCTTTCCACGACTAATGAGACGAATATGTCTCACGCGAGTATTCGAAAAAAAATTGTAACAAGAAATTCTTAAGAAAAATAATTCGATCATGAAAGGGTTAAGAATCACTTGCAACTTTCTGGTGATTTTCGAAGAGTTACTGTGGGACACTTAGGTTACATAGAAATAAACAATGTCTGTTATAAAAATAATTGTGTAATGTAATTTATCGATTATTTAATTGTTTTTTGAAGATAATATTTTGGAATTTAACAATTTAGAAATAATTATAAAATTAGCTAATGGTGTCCTTCGACTGAACTTTGAAAGAAGGAGGTAGAGGCTAAGAATATGCGTCGATAAAGTTTTTTAAAGCTTTGTAATCAGTAATCCTTTACTCTACCTTTGGAACTGGAAATTTACTGCTTGCAATAGTAAATTTGCTTAAAAATAATTTTTCTGTATTTCTTGTTTCCAAAAATTTGTCACCTCTGAAAATTCTCACTTATGAATTTTTTTCAATTTTTTTAGTTCTTTAATGTACACATTATGATAAGAGTAAAATTGGTTGTGAATATTCTATTAACCTACTTTTAATGTCTATAATACTCTTTATACTGTATAATACTCTTACATTTATACGAGATATACTGTTAGTCGATGACCCCACTCCCAAGTCCGCGGAAAAACATTCTATATAGACATTTCGGTCAGTTTTACCAAGTCGACGAGGTTATTCTTAACAAAAGCACGAGTATGAAAATTCCTTATCTATATCTACTATAGAAGCCTTGTATTACACTATGTGAACGTCGTTGGGTAGCTGGCATATCCGAGTCCTCGTTGATCTTGGAAGTGCGGCACCCTAGGTCCGGTCTCCATAAAAGAATAGGTTACCGTCGGAGAAAATTTGATTTCCTCCGCCGTTTTCGATATTCGGGGTGGCTGTTTCGAAGTTGTATCTTCTTATACACAATTTATTAATAATCCTATCTAAACTACTACTAAACTATGTCACTTCTTACAATTAATAATTAAATTATTCAGATGAAAATTCAATATAAAATTACAAATGCTGCAGATATTACACAAAATGAGTTGTTTTTAAATTCCATTCTGAAATCACTCTTAACACATTCTTGCAGGGAAATGCGAATCTACGATAAAAGAAAAAAGAAACAAATATTTCTACTTTTCTATATAAATTTTAAAATCTTATACTTTTATGCTTTATAAATGATATTCCAATTTGGGAATATTATTTAGCAATTCTTGCGATAGTAAATTTGCTGAAAAATTATGTTTCTGTATTCTTTATTCTCAAGAATTTGTTATCACTGAAAATTCTCATTTCTTCTGAATTTTTTCCCTTTACTTCTTCATATTATTTATTCCTCAAAATTGCATCTTTGTATCGTCTAAATTTTCCTGTATTTTTCCATATTTTCTAAATTTTCTACATTTAACTTCCATATTTCTTCACATTGCAATCAAGTCACTCTTACTTCCCCATTAAATCCTCGTTAATTTCAACTCTACTTTATAATGATTAAAAAGAAGTAAGAACGTTGCTTAACATAATGATGATAAATTGAATTTTTTTCCGGCACGAGTGAATATTTCTTGGTCGATTTTACATTAGAATGTCGAGGATGACCATGTTACTCGTATCTGTGTGTATGTATCTGACCAGCGTGTTGTTACAAGATCGGCAACTTTTTTCACTGAAATCCAAAACACGTCGACAGGACGGATTATAAATAATGTCACGTTTTGGCGGAAGTAAATTGTTTCATTATTGTACAACGTCTTGCGTAACCATGCGACGGGATTCATTGTATATACAAAAGGACTGAAAAACGATGGTGAGTACGACTTCCTCATACTTCGACTACGGATACATTCGCTGATACAAGTTACTAGACACTTTGCACGTTTCAATTATAAATAAATTCATTTTATACTCCGTACATTAGAACGAACACTCCCTAATTTATTTATCATAAATTGGAATCAACACTCACTAATTTTATTTATCATAAATTGGAACCAACATTCGTTAATTTATTTATCACATATAAAGGAACACTTAATTATCTGGAATTTAAGTTTTATTTAATATCAATTTAATTCTTTGGATTAATACAATATTTAGATTGATCATTGAAAAATTTAAATCATTGAGAAACTTTTCTCAACTGAAAAAATGTTATTTCAATTCACAATAGTAATATTTCTTTTTTAAACAAAATCTCTAAAATTAAAAATGTCCTCCCTTAAGAATATTAACCCTTTTAAATTTTAAATTATCCTGTAGGGGAAGAGTGGGCAGCCCTGGATATTTAAATGAAACAGTAAAAAAATATACCAACAAAAGGTATTATTCAAACTAAGTTTTCAGAAAAAGAACTTTAGACTTTATTTTACTATCATTCTAAAATTTGAGTATATCTCTTATATGACTTTAAGAAAAAAATCAGTGAATTTTAGCCTTTAGTTTTAAGGATTCAAAAAATGGTGGGTAGCCCCGAACAGTAATTTTTTTATTTATTTTTATCATTATGAGTCTTCCTCGAAAGTTACTTCACGAACTAGTGTATTGATGCTATTCCTTTTTCTTTCTTCAATCTAAGGAATATTAAGACGTTCTGCCAAATCAAAAGCTAGTTTTAAAAACTCTGTTCTAATCAGTGGCATTAGGCGATTGTCCAATTATTTCACGTGATTATAAAGTTGCAATGAAAATTCCTCATCAAAAGTCGAGGAATTAAGAATTATTTCTTGACCGCTTTTTAAAACCTTTACGCAATCTTGTAGGGAACTACGTGGCACGTTATATTTTTCAGCAGCTAATCTTATTGATAATTCACCGTTCATAACATAAACAATTGCGTCTTTCATGTTATTTTCAGTTCCTTCTATTGCTTATTCGTCTTTTAAATTTCGGCATTTTTTACCCATTTCTAAAGTAAAACCTATTTATATTATACAGAATCTTGGAAAGATATAAGCGGACAAACTATCATAATAGGAAAATGTACGATTTTGAAATTAGCAATAGATAAAAGTGACCGGGGCTACCCGATGAACGTGACTTTTATTAACCATATTTACAATATCAAAAAAAAGAAGAAAAAGAAACTAAAAGAAACTCAAGGATCTTAAACTACATTTACTTGTAAAAACATAAATCAATAAAACAAAAAAATACTTACATTTAGTTCGGAATAAGGTTTGATAAAATTTGATTGGAACAGAAATATCGCTTTTAATCGTAACAAAATTAAGTATAATATCAGAAATAATAACTGAAAAATGTGTTCGACGCTAGGAAGACGTGTGGCAATGTGTTATTTGTTTTTTTACACAGTTGAATAATCGAAATATTTAACTGTCCGGGGCTACCCACACTTCCCCTATATAAAAATTTGAAGTATCTAAACTCAGTGAATTGGTACAAATATTGTAATTTTGCAATATTGACTCCCAAGTGAAAATGAAGGAAAAATTGCTCAGGTTCCAAAGGATTAAAAAAAGAGATAAAAATCTTGAAAAGTAAAAGAAAGTATGAAAAAGTGCAGAAACACCGAATAATCCTTTAATTTCTCACGACAAGAGGACAACAGGGCCGTAAAAATCCTTTGTTGGTAAAAATGGCCGACGAACAGCATGGACTGGCATTTCTACGATCTCGTAAAAACTCGATCTATCGAAAGGGCAGCTGTAGCCGGTGGTAGAGCCGTGAAAGGGACGTTTTTATCCCTTCTTCCACCTTTATACAGATTCTCAGCGCGGTTTTTCGTTTGTCAGCCCATTATCTTCTCACTTTCGTCGAATCCGACCGAGTCACGCTCCATCGACTTCTTCTTCCTCTTCTTCTTCTCCTCCTTCTTCTTCGTCAACCGGGACATTCTTACGGTTCTCCGCGTCACGAGCGAATCTTTTCGAGTAGCCTTGGCAAACTATACTCGGTGATCTCGAATGGTTTTTACGGTAATAAGACCAATTCGATTTCCGTGGCTAGTGATCCGTTTCCACTTTTTGTTCTTCTTTTTCTTTACACAGCTTTTCGCGGGTTCCTGCTTTTTGTAAGGCTCTATTAACGAGTGTTTTAATTAAACGTTGTCTTGATAGAGGGTCAATTAAGGAAGCAATAATAGGGGTTGATAGGAGTTGTTTTAGAGGTTTCAGGTTGTTGAAAGAGTTGAGAAAGTTTTAGTAGAAATGGTACCATTGTTGTGGAAGTTAAAATGTTGGAAAAATGACTTAAATTCAGAAATGAATTGTCGATGTTACCAATCAATGATCAGTGATACGAAAATTCTTTTAAAAATTAGGAATCAAAAGTTGGAGACAGAAAGGAAGTTCGAAATTTACGAAACTTTCAATGAATTTTTTATCATCTAAATGTACCAGATCGAAGTAAATTACTATTGATTCCTGCAATATTAATTAGAAATCCCGAGAAAATTCTTAACATATTCAATATGGATGCAAATTGTTAAATGGTTGAAATGAAATTTTTAGTTGGTAATGTAGATCCACTGTAATACTTAATACACTACAATAATTTTATTATATTTAGTTAATATACTAATACAAATTATAGTTAATAAACCAAGAAATAATGAAAATTAAATTGAAATAAATTAATGAAATTAATATAATTCTTTATTTAGAAGAAAAGTAAGTTTCTGTATTCGTAATATATAAAATAACATTACAATGCGTAATCCAATAACGTAATGTATAAAAATAACATTTGAATAAATGAGTGTTCGCTTTCGTCGGAAAATCGAGTCAGGTCTAAAGTAAATTGAATCTCGTAGAGTACTGTGTTTACTGAATTAAGCTATTAAGTTGATTTTCCTTTAACTGGTGTGGTGGTTAACAAGAAGTGCACACTGGGATATCAATTAGCGTGGCGTGAAACGCCATAAGCACAGGGGAATCATTGCGTTATAATGGCGTTGATAGTTTACTTAGCTTGTGTGAAGATACACGTCGATATGCATTCTATGACATAAATATGCATTACGCGGTGCGTTTAATGAGCGTTACTAATAAGCGGTTAATTATGAACGAAAATAATATGCGCGACCGCCTCAATCTCGAAACACACTTTCCTCCTCGTCTGTCCATCCGGTTCAACGACTTCTCTCCCGAGAGAGACAATCTTGCAAAATTACCAAAGTATAATTAACAATATACCTTGAAAAATTACCAAAGTATAAATAACAATATACCTTGCAAAATTACCAAAGTAAAATGAACAACATATCTTGTAAAATTAGCAAACTAAAGTTCTACAGTATACATTTGTTTCTAATAGAGAATCTATTTGTTGAAAAGAAAATCTTTTACGAGATTATTCTTTCATCTTGTTTCATGAAAATTTATGAAGTGATGAGTAGATTCTGGGATTTTAATTTAGCTTTGTTTTGATTTATTGCTTCCGTCGACGCCTCAGAAGCTTTTTATATACATGGAAGATTTATGGTTGCTTTTGTAATTCAGAATTATTCTGTAAAATTTCGTTGAATCTTTAGAAAATGTATTGTAATATTTGTGAGTACTCTGTGACAGAAAATTTGGAATACTTGATAGATTATATTTCTTCAAATTCTCACTGGTATTTGACAGAAAGTAAAGAAAAATTCGTCGATCTTCTTTCATTAAAAAAAATACGATAAAATCATAATTCTCTAAATTTGAATTCATCTTTGGAAATTTTACGTACCTTTATTACTAAAAATCAAAGTAAAACGTTCATTCGTTTCAACAACAACAACAAAATCTCTCAATCTTCTTCGATCAAAAGATTTCATATAAAAATTGGTCAAAATTGTAATTTCACAAATTTCAAATTTACCATTGGTAATTTCACATATCTTTATCACTAAAAATCAATGACAACTTTCATTCATTTAAAATAAAACAAATTTCTCAATTTTCTTCGATGAAAAAATTTCACCCAAAAATGAGCGAAAATTGTAATTTCACAAATTTCAATACAACAATTCGAATTTCACGCATCTTCTGATTCGAAGTCACGGCGGTCGTACTCACTTTGCTATAGCGTACCGAAAACAGGCGGCCTGCTCGAAGAATTCTCCGTGGTCGGGACATTACGTAACATAATGATCTGGTAATCGGCCGCGTGAATTCGCGAACAGCCGCAAATCTCTGCTACGTGACGAATTCCGCGAGCACCGGGTTTTGTTTGGTCGACGCGTACTACGTTAAGCTGGCAGGCATTAGGCGAACAGCTCGTGGCTACGATCAGGCACAAGCTTATGTTCCCTCGACCGTATTTAACTAGAGGATTTTTCTCTTCCGTTGGAGAATCTGTTAATATATCGAATCTCCAAACTGTTATTATTTTCATTTCATTTTTCGTGGAACTTTTATCGTTATTATTTTTCCAATAAAATTGTATCAAAGAAATTTCTTGTTTTATGAGTTTGTTTTACTGAGCAGAGAATAAGGTTTTTAGAAAGTAGATTAGATTAGATTAAATTAATTTGTAAATTGGTATTTTTCAATTTGAGAAACGAGAATTAAGAATTTTGGAAAGAGAGATGAAATAAAAGTTTGAGTAAAAAGAAAGATTTTTAATTTACACTTATTTTGGGGAAAAATTCAGACGTATTTTTGAAAAAAAATTTCGTCACTCATTTATTCAACTTTCTGTTAAATTTTAGATCATGTGTTAGCAGAAACTTAGAATATCATATTTATCTGAAGAATCCAATTTTGAACTTTACCTTCACAATTGTCCAATTATTTTCCTTCTCAAAAAAAAATTTGCATAATTCAAAATTCAATCTTCCTAAATCTACTCACAATAATTAATAAATAAAACCTTCCACCACATTATGAAAAAAATTCATTCTTTGATCGTGCAGAAATATGTCAGACGTTCCTAAGAGCGTAATAATTGACGTTAAACGGGCAAACAGGGAGCGGAAAGAGGTGAAACGGGATAAAATGAGTAAGCAGAGTCGATCAAGCCATTTACACGGTGCATGAACAGGGGTAGCAAACGTTTTCTCCAGCAATTAACCGGATCTCTCCCTCTTATTTCCTCTTCCTTTTTGCGTTTTGGTCGCGTGACTTTCCGCTCGAAGCTATTCAAGCAACAATAAGGGTTTCCTCAGCCGTGAGAATGTCGAGTTCCTCTCTCTAACCATTCTCGTGTCGTTTCACGTTCCATTCTAGCGTGAAACGCTTCCGATTCGTCAGCTATTGTATCTTTCGTCGCGATCCAACGACGGATTTTCTTCCGAACCGATGGAAACTCCCTCTTTGTTTTTTCTTTTCTCTCTTTTTTCACTTTTACTCACTCGCGTAATTCCATTGTTCTCCACATCAAGGTAAATCTCGTTTCACGGAATCGTTTCACGGCTAACGAACTGGAACAGTGAGGATAAATCGATGTATTTCTGCGGGTGTGCGTTAAATTGGTGAAAAAAGTTTGTAAAAGTTTTGATGAAGAGTGTAAAAAGGGGTGTTTGATGATCGGTTCATTGATTTCGAGAGGGAAGCTTTTTGCGGGAACGTGGGAGCAACAGGTAGTGAAGGAATATTGGTAGGATTGTATGTAAGGGATTTTCTAAGAGGAATTGGATTAATTTGGTGTTCAGGGTGATTTTCTAATGGGAGATTATTTAGGAGAAAAATTGTATGGGGGAAATTTGGTTAGGTTAGGTTAGCAAGTAATGATTCTTTGAATTATTTACCTTTGCTTAAATATCATTCTAGTAATTTTAAGTCTTAAATTTTGAATGTAGCAAATCTAACAACTAAAATTCAACAATTCCATTTTCAAAACTCATCTAGTAACTCAAATAGTAATATACATTCTGAATATCTCCATCATTTCTCCCTTAAATTGTTTAATAGAATTCACAAGTACATATAATTTCAAGCCCGAAATCTTATTCCTTTTATTCTGAATAAAAAAATAATAAAAAGACCATCCAATAATCCAAATATGTACCAAAATACACCTTGGAAATCTCCATTATTCCTCCCCTAAACGATCCAACCCTCCTAAATCTGAATTCAAGCCAAGTAAACATCCTGAGAACATATTTCGCTCGACTCGTGGATCGCAATAGCGACTGTGGCTCGCGGAATGTAAGAAGCGGCTCATGGCACAAGAGGAAGAAGAAGAAGAGGGTCGGTAGGAGCGATCGAGGAGGCGGTGACCAATAAGGTCGCTGGAGAACGGATAACAGTCCCGGACTCGGAGAACGATGGACCGCCTCCCAGGCCCGTTCCATGGGCCCGCCAATAGCTTCGCTCTTTCCTTTTAATATGCGAACACTCGCCGCCGCGTGATCGCCGTTCCCCTAATGAAAAAAACTCGCACTACCAACTGCCTAGGTGTTAGATTCCTAGTCACCGTCGCTGGACGATTCTACTCGCCTCTTTCTCGTCGATTCTCCTCTTCTTCTTGTTCTTCTCCTTCTGCTCCTTCTTCTTCTCCCCCTTCTAGTTCCTCCTTTAGGCCACCTCGTGCTGAACTCCAGGCTAATTGGCTGCTTTGGAGAACCGTTTTGGAGGTGAAGTTAAGTTCAGAGGATATGTTAGTCTTTTTGAAGGTTCTTTTTTTTAACCCTTTGCACTCTAAGATCTTTCTTCTATAAGGAAGTAGCAAATTGAAGCTTTATTGTTAATAATTGTTTAAAATATATAACTGTTTTATTTCAACATATAATATATTTTTATATTATACCAAACCTTGTCACAGCTCATTGGAACTTGTTCCTTTCAAACTATTTCATTGCTCAGAATTCTGATGTATTTAAGAAAGAAGGGAATGAAAGAGAAAGGAGAAGGATAAAAGATTGAGCAACATTTTTCCAATCTGTGACAAAACTGCCCAAAAGTACGAATGATTTATTGCTCAAATTTCCTTCGGTTATGTTCTTCTATGGTTACTTCCACTTGAACTTGCCCCAACTACTTACACGTAACTTCGTTAAGAACCTGATGACCTACTCGCGCCCAGACACTTCTTGTTCATCCTCAACAGCAATTGATATATTGTAACCTTGTCTCGCTAACGGAATCTTGCATTACCAAGCTTCTTTTTCGTTAATTAAAATTCCTCGATACAATCTTACATTCTATACCTAACCTAACCATTCAAACATGCACTCCCGTTCATAAGTGTTAAGACACTTACTGAATGGAAACGTAACCTAGACAGTAATTACAGTATGATTAAGACAAAAAAAAAATTATTCAAGGTGGAATCTCGTAATATAACGAGTACATGCATTTTTGCAGCTATGTGGTACTAAATCTGGCAAAGAAATTTAATTTAAATGGTGTAATAGTTTCTGTATGAATATAAGGGGTGTTCTAATATTTATGAACAACGGTGTATTTTCACAAACCGTCGTAAATCTCATTGAAATGTATTCTAACTCTATTAGAACCTCTTCAAAATGTACAAAACGATTCTAAAAACAATTATCACTCGATAATTCCCCAAACCTTTAAAGATTCTCCAAAATCGGCAATATTTATAAAAATGGAGCGCAACCGTTCCCATTTCTCAAAGTTTTACTCCGTTTAACTCGTACGGTACGTTAGCCAGCCGACTTCATTAAAGTAACACGGTCACTAGACTCATGTGATTCTTTACGTGACAAGAAAACCCATAGAGTACACCGAAAACCCGTATAAATCATCGTCGTTCCACCATTCAAGCTCGAAGAATGTTTCTACGATGATTTACAAAATGTTTCGAGGATCAGGACAAAATAAGAGGAAGAAAAAAAAAAAATAGTAGAGACGAAGAGTAGTCACGTGATATGGTGGCCTCTGTTCAGGTTACAGTGGCGCCTTTTTGCATTTTTCCAAGTCGACTCCGAGAGTCGAAGTCACGACTTTGACCCCCTCTTCACCCTGTTACAGCCCCCTGTTTCTGCTGCCCGTTGTCTGAGATCGTCCTCGTACATTTACGTTCGCCATTCCTCTACGTCCACGTGTGCTATATCCACGTAGCTCTCCTTCCTCTGGTAAATACGTCCGACACTCGCGCTTGCATCTTACCACTGGCCAAGCTATACGTGTACAGGGTGTTTCTGAAAGAAATGTTAACACGTATGTGCAAGTAACTTCTTTTTAGGGAGAAATAGAATATATTATATTAACCCTTTGAGTGCTCGTTAAAATGACCAAATGTGGTAAAAAAAATGGTTACCATTTTATGACTTAACCCCTTGCTTTATAATTCACACTCGTGGTGTAGGTTATGGTTAAGATATTACAAAAGTGATTTGCGATAAATCTGCAACAAATTTTCATTTTAATTCTAACTTCAATTTTTATTTATAAGTCTGAGATTTGTATTTGTAACATGTACGTTACATGTGCTCGAGTGCAAAGGGTTGACAAATATATTTTGTCTTCAAAAAGTCTTCACTTGTTTACTATCAATGTCGATACATTCTTGGAATCTTCTTTTGCAAAGAAAAGGAGATGAAATATGTACAAATTCTCCATATTAGTGTTAACAGTTTTTAAAGCATCTCGTGTAAGGCAAGTAGTTAATATAATACCTCCAGCGAAGCGTCACCTTAACAAATGGATCTCTTCCTCCATCGAGATCACCAACGATCCAAAAAGAAAATCGCTTTACACCTTGACCGAGCATTATCGAAATATTCGCAGCGTGTTAAGATCGATTGCAACGCGTGTAACGGCGCATCTCATTAACGCGAGAAGATACGGTGAACCATGAGGGAGAAGGAGGAAGAGGGAAAACCGGCCGTGGAAGGGTTATCAAGACGTTATTACGATCCTTGTACGCAGGATAATGGCCGATGAGGAAGCGTGCTGTTGCCAGATTAACGAAGCTATTTGTTGTTTTTGTCGTGAACAGGCAGGATGAGATTCGCGTGTTGGCAAGCTCGTTAAGAAGCTTGCTGCTTTACGTTCGAGGCTTTTTGCGCGATTAGGTCAGATTGTGCGAAGCGGCTGCAGACAGTATATTCTCCACAAGTGTCAGACCGCAAGGAAGCTAAAGCAGACACTCGTAGAGTTAGGGACTACGTTTTCGAGCCTCGCGTCCGCCATTGTAGTTTGCCGAACATAGACAAGGACAGCGAATAAAAGATAAGCATGAAACGTGAATCGGGCAACCAAGCGATTTAAATATTAACTTTTTTAATTTTACGTTTTTTTATCCCGAAATTTTTCTTGACATGTTGATGAGATTTTTCTGATGGAAATGACATCAAACACGACATAATGTGAACAACATTTACTTATTAACACGTTCACTGTCACGCCAGATTTACAGGTTGCTGTCAGGCGGCCACAAGAAAATACATTTTAAGCATAGGATTATAGTATTATGCTTTATAATTTTTTTTTTCAATTGAAAATAATATCTAGCTAGCTATGACGTTCAAAATTTTTAGTTGACAACATTTATTTTATTTTAATTATTCTAAACATTTGAGGCACTCCAGTCACTGATGACCACCATGGCCATACCGAAGACACAATCTAATGTTAATACTTACTGAGTGATTAATTTAATTTCATAATATATCGCTTTAGCGAGCCACCGTTTGGTTGCCAATTGTTTATCACATAGAGACGGCCTACATCCACGTAAAAAAAAAAAAATGTAAGGTCGATTCCACAAGTGTCAGTAAAATGTAGGGTCGATAGCAGCAGAAAAGCTGCTAAACAATTAGAATTAAATGTAACGATAGAAATTATTGCAATAATGCGTAATGCAATTGAAAAATCGCAGAAAAGTCTGATACAAATGTTTGAAAAGTAAAATATATAAGATGAGATACAGTATCTTACCACGTAATGTAACTTTTTATTGTGTAACACATTAAAAACACTGTTTGGGAAAAATTTGTCACAGAATTGCATTTCTTATTTAATCTTCCTTTACTGCTACTTCTTGTGAAATTTTATGTCAGAAAATTGAAGAAATTCTTCTTTGTGTTTCGTAGGCAATTGATTGCTAATTTGCTATTGACAGATCGATGTTAAAATTTGATGTTAAATGGAACTTTCATATCTACCATAGAATCTGAATAATTTTTCAAGGTATTTTATTAAGAAACGCGCACATAGTGTTCAATTTTCTATCTTAGAATTAACTAACTTTATCTTACGAACTACTTAAAGTTCAAACTTTCAACTGTGTGTGAGAATCAGAGTGTCGACGGGTACGCGTAGTTCTTAGCTTGGTATCCTTTTGCAAAAGTGAGAATTTTCTTTGGAAAAGGATACCAATTACCAGGTCCCACCACGAGGAGGTGACTACGCAAGGGACCCGACAAAAACACATGCCCTACTGGCAGCTCTCTATCTTCAGAGATACGCGATTCTCATTCGTAGCAAAGGAGATAAGACACTTTATCAAAAATTCGTGTTCTTAACATAAATTTTTAAGGAGTGTCTTATATTTTATTTGAAATTGCAACGCTAATCATTTTGTCATAGTTAATTTAAAGATTGGAAAAATTCAATGCTCTCCTTTGATAGGGTTTCAAAAAATTATAAATCGCGGTCAGATTGAATTCAGAGCGCAACGAGAAATTCGCTATCATTCTAAAGAACCAGCGAGCATACACGACGAATTTACTCGCGAGTATCGCGCGCTACTCGCGAGTGATTAAGTCGCGAATAAACTCGCAGGAACTGAGTGATCGAGAATTTAATGTTCTATGTTTCGAATCGACGATAGCAAAATGTAGAAAGCATTTTTAGTAATTAGCTACGAATGAGAAACGCGTATCACTGTAAGAGAGCGCGCACATTGTACTCGATACAATTTTTCTATCTTATAGTTACTTATTTTATTTTATGGACTACTTAAAAGTAAAACGCACGCATCCCACGACGTCCATCGGCGGATGAATGAAGTTCTGTAAGAAAAGTGTATTATTAAATTGGAATAGGAGAATATATTGTTAGAATATCTTTTTTATTTATATTTTACTTTCATATTTAAAATCATAGTATCGAAGTTCTATAAGAAAATTATATAATTAAATTAGAATAGGAGGATAAATTGCTAGGATATCTTTCTTACATGAAATCGTAGCAATGGAATACCTAATTAAACTTCTGATAATGAAACTCATACCTCAACTCAAGGCAAAATTCTTTTTCGAACAGGAGAAAATTGAACTCTTATGTGAGCTTGAAATATTTACCTAAATCGATCATCGAAAAAACGTCCAACTCCCTAAACGCAGACCACACAGGTGAACATTGTTAAATAGATTTTATTCCTACCCTGAACCTTATCAGTACTCTCGGTACTTTTTATCTCGTCAGAATTGGCAACAATAGGCTTTGAGAACTGATCTCTACGATCAAGAACGCCCAGGCAATTTATTTTCATTTTATTTAGTAAGGAAAACCGCGAATTTATTAGTTTAACAAAATTTCGCTGAAACACTGAAACAGAATATAAATTAGATTGACAAGATAAACAATTCATACGACTCGCCATTTCAGTCCTCCCAGCCTTCGATTTTGACCCACAATTCACTTGGAAGCTTCTCTCAGACCCATGAAACTTTTGCAATTCCCCTCAGCCTTGAATTTTCATCCCACCAGTGGCCCACAATGATAGATTGAAAGACCCACCAGACTTGGAAAGCTGTGAAAGGGTGACGCGCGAAAAGTGGAGTACGAATCGCGATTTATTTTCATTTTCAGGGATTTTGTTTAGTACCCGAAACCGCGAATTTTTATTATCCTCCATATTTTCCTGTAGTTGATTTTAGTTGGGACATTTAGCAAAAATTCAAAAAAGAAAAGAGAAAAGAAACGCAAAAATGGAAAAAGGGACGAAGCTATTTATCAAACGCGACGCGACGTGATAAATTCTCGTATCGATCGAAAGTAAATGGGAAAATTGACTCTAAATTGAATTAACGCGGTATACTACTTTGATACTCTAATAATGGGAGGGCGTTTGCACCATTAGTGCAGTAGAGTCCATCCAGTTCTTCTTTGACCTCTTGGTAGTTCAGCTTCGACATGCACATGCACACACATATATAACCAACCACCAAACCCTCAAAAAATTCACTCACAATTCGCAGATTAAGCAGCTGGGCTCTGCAACGTAGATTTGGCTGCCTGGCTGCATTGCCTCCTTCCTTCCTTCCTTCCTTCCATCCTCTCAGATCGTCATCCTTCCGCAAATCATTCCAGTTCCTCGTCGTTGATTTCCCAAGACTCACAGACTCACAAAATGTGAGTCACTGTGGAATGGACGACGCGAAAAGTATTTCGAAACGCGATTTATTTAAGAGGGGAAACCGCGATATTATATTATTCTCGATTTTTAGAATGAAGTTAACTTTAAATAGAATAAACGTAAAAAAAAGAAAAGAGATATGAAATAAACACGATGTATATAAAGCAAAAGAATAAACCGCGAATTGATATCTTTCCCGAATCTCTAACGCAAGTAAATTTGAAGGAGGGTATCGATTAAACGCGTAAAAATATTCAATATAAAGCGAACTAGGGATGAAGCTATTATAATACTCAATGCAACGACTCTAGTATTTACTAAAATTCAAAAATTCTCGTATATATTCCGAAAACCGATTTTTAATTGCGAAACACTACTGAGACGGTTTAATTTGGGGCAGCCAGCTCATATTTCAGCTGGCAATATACAACACAACTAACTACTAAACCAAATCACCAGAAAAAAAACCCATTTTTGTAACTCACTGTTCGCTGATTAAACAGCTAAGCTCTGCAACGTGGATTTGACTGCATTTCTTCCTTCCTTCCTCTCAGATCGTCATCCTTCCT
>NW_017100254.1:1617200-1621336 GCF_001263275.1 Habropoda laboriosa | reverse complement strand
ATTTATTTCATGGTATTGTAACAAGCAAACGTTGAATACATTTTTCATTCGTGTAAGAAGAATTATTTAACACGATAAATTTAGCTGTACTATGGTTATTTTTAATCTACGACCACAGGTCAACCTGATTTTTAATCCCTACGAAATTAATTTAACCACGAGTAAGTAACGAGAACGCTAAAACCTATGTTTCCATTGAAGAATATTGTAAAAACGTATAAATTGTTATATGCAATGTTATAACAAATTGTCGGAAGTATAAATTTTTAATAAAATTGTGAAAATTGATAAATTATACCGTGTTACGATATCGGAAATCTCCCGCGAAAATCTCCCGCGAAAATTTCCCGCCTGACCTAACCGACGATTTTGCTAATGACTTTGGGGAGAGGGTACCGCAGGTATATAAGGACCCGCCGATGTCCCGCGAAATCATTTACCCTTTATACTGGGCCCTAGACACTTCGCGGCGTATTTTGACCTGAAGGTTCTGAGATGTGAATAGAGTGGTCGGGGGCTACTAGCTAGTCTATGTCCACCCTGTACACACTCAGCCTTCTTGTAACACTTGTATACATTAGAATCAATTAGAATTTCTATTACTAATTATTAAACAAATTTTAACAATTACCGGCACTCGCTAGGCACGTAATATCAGACTTTAAATACTCGACTTCGAACTTCGGTTTAGTCATAATTCTATTAATGTTATAATAACGTATAATTTATTAATTTTCACAATTTTATTATTAATTTATACTTCCAAAAATTTGTTAAAACATTACATATTATTATTTATACATTTTTGCAAGTTTCTTTGACAAATAAGTACGTTTCAACGATCTTATTACTTTCTCGTTGTGAAATCAAGTTCGGAGGATTAAAAATCAGGTTGACCCTTGGTCGTAAATTTAAAATAGCCATAGTGAAGGTGAAATTATTATTTTAAATAAATGTTTCTATACGAATTAAGAATCTATTCAACGTTTGTTTGTTGCAATACCGTGAAATAAATTGTATTATATATTTTCTCAGTTTAGACTGAATTTAAAGTTCGTAAGGATTAGAAATCAGGTTGACCTGTGGTCGTAGATTAAAAATAGCCATAGTGAAGGTAAAATTATTACGTTAAATAATTGTTTTTATACGAATTAAATATTGATTCAACGTTTATTTGTTGCAATACCGTGAAATAAATTGTATTATATATTTTTTCTGTTTACACTAAATTTAAAGTTCTGTTTACATGTTATAACAATTAGAATGTAGACGTTTTGCCGTTTCACGGTTTTTCCTCTGTTAATTATGTGTTTATAAATCATTTCAAACTAAAGCAGCACCATGCCCACCCTTAATTAAACCGTCTCAGTAGTTTACCGTAATTAATAATCTATTTTCGGAATTTATACGAGAATTTTTGAATTTTAGTAAATACTAGAGTCAGTGTCCACCCTGTACACACTCAGCCTTCTTGTAACACTTGTATACATTAGAATCAATTAGAATTTCAATACAATAGACTGAATAACAATTCATTTTAACTAATACCTATTAGAAATTTTCCTTTTAAAACAAATATAAATCATTTTACCAATTACTGGTACTTGCTAGACATTTAATATCAGACTTTAAATATTCTGCTTTCGGTTCTTTTAAATACAATCAAATAATTTCTTCAATTGTCGATACTGACTTGGAATACTCCGCTTCGAATAAAATATTTCGAAATTATTTTGAAGGTTTAGGGAAATAAACATTTGAATTTTAGTCATCGTTGTTCTTCAGACTTGTCGAATAGGATATTGAAATGACTTTGAGAGGTTGCCTTTTCGTTACTTTTCTTCCAGCAATTGAAATTAATTTGAAATTTTTCTTTCAGTATTTTTCATATATTTTCTCTGATATTGAATTTATTTTATGACTTGCTATTTTGTTTACTAATAATTTACCATCCAAGGAATTTGCATGAATTGCATGTTAAGTAGTTAGTTGATTTATTATTGTACGTTGTGAGCTGATTTGCAACGAGATCACTATGCACACTCTAAATTAAACCATCTCAGTAGGTTACCATAATTACTAATCTATTTTCGAAATTTATTCGAGAATTTTTGAATTTTAGGAAATACTAGAGTCAGTGCATCACGTATTGAAATAATAACTTCATCCCTAGTTCGTTTATTATTGAATATTTTTACGCGTTTAACTTATGCTTCTCCCCAATTCTCGTCGCGTATTTTATTCAAATTTTCTTATATTCTAGAATCGAGAAAGATATGAATTCGCGTTTTTTCTTTTGATTCTTTCAATTTTTCAATTGCATTACGCATTATTGCAATAACTTCTATCGTTACATTTAATTCTAATTGTTTAGCAGCTTTTCTGCTGCTATCGACCCTACATTTTACTGACACTTGTGGAATCGACCCTACATTTTTTTCTTTTTTAAGTGGAGGTAGGCCGACTCAATGTGATAAACAATTGGCAACCAAACGGTGGCTCTCCCTCTACATTCGACGGATAATGTGTTCCGGTATTTACTGTAATTTCTTAGCAATTTGTTTTGGTAATTTATTCAAAGCGATATATTATGAAATTAAATTAATCACTCAATAAGTTTTAACGTTAGATTGTTTCCTCGATATGGCCATGGTGGTTATCAGTGACTGGAGTGCCTCAAATGTTTACAATAATTACAATAGATGTTGTCAACTAAAAATTTTGAACGTCATAGCTAGCTTGACATTATTTTCAATTGAAAAAGAAAATTATAAAGCATAATACTATAATCCTATACTTAAAATGTATTTTCTTGTGGCCGCCTGACAGCAACCTGTAAATCTGGCGCGACAGTGAACGTGTTAATAAGTAAATGTTGTTCAAATTATATCGTGTTTGATATCATTTTCATCAGAAAAATCTCACCAACATATTAAAAAAAATTGCAGATGAAAAAAACTAAAATTAAAGAAATTATATTTTTCTATAATGATTTGTCGAGCCGTGAAATCTCATTAAAGAACCGACTGGTGTTGCGCTACACGCTTGACTGACTGAGAGCGAGATAATATGGGCGCAGCAATGACGCAGACCTAGGCGTAGGACCATCTATACTGTCATTTGTAGAGTCCAAACTTATTGACTCTTGTAGAGAATTTATTGTATTCAGAGAATTCTGTTTGGGGTAGGAATTGTTAGAAAGTTGAGAAATTTGATTTCTTTTATGTCATATGGCTTATGAGAAATTTAATGGAAATTATCTTCACTGGAGCTAAAAGTTTGGAATTTTTATACGAAAATATTCGATGATATTACATAATGTAATTAAAAGTTTAAAATATTATGTATAAAAAATTGGAAAAATGTAAGGTGTGAATATAAAATGATTGGTAAGAAAAAGAATTATTTCATTGTATTAGTTCAATTTATTTAGTTCTTTAGTGTACACATTATGATAAGAGTAAAATTGGTTGTGAATATTCTATTAACCTAGTTTTAATGTCTGTAATACTCTTTATAATACTGTATAATGATCTTACATTTATAAGAGATATAAATGACCCTCAAGTCCGCGGAAAAACATTCTATGTATATTGACATTTGGGTCAGTTTTACCAAGCCGACGGGGTTATTCTTAACAAAAGTACGTGTATGAAAATTCCTTATCTATATCTACTATAGAAGCCTTGTATTATACTATGTGAACGTCGTTGGGTAGTTGGCATTTCTGAGTCCTCGTTGATCTTGGAAGTGCGGCGCTCTAGGTCGCGGTCTCCATGAAAGAATAGGTTACCGTCGGAGAAAATTTGATTTCTTCCGTCGTTTTCGATATTCGAGGTGGCTGTTTAGATGTTGTATTTTGTTATATACATTTTATTAATAAATCTATCTGAACTACTACTAAACTATGTCACTTCTTACAATTAATAATTAAATTATTCAGACGAAAATACAATATAAAATTACAAATGCTGCAGATATTACATAAAACGAGTTGTATTTCCAAATTCCATTCTGAAATCACTCTTAACACATTCTTGCAGGGAAATGCGTATCTACGATAAAAGAAAAAAGAAACAAATATTTCTACTTTTCTATATAAATTTTAAAATCTTATACTTTTATGCTTTATAAAT
>NW_017100254.1:1582912-1617156 GCF_001263275.1 Habropoda laboriosa | reverse complement strand
TTTTTATACTCTATATAAATTTTAAAATCTTATACTTTTATGCTTTATAAATTTTTAACACTCTCTTGAATATACCCACATTTATTGCGTTACCTTCCGATGATTTGCGAGAACTGAGGCTATATACATGTGATAACGTATCGTCAACATTGTGTTAAAACTACTTTTAGTGTGTATAATACTCTTTAAGTACATTTATTAGATATGGTCTCTTAGTTGGTGGCTTTGCCAAGTTCAGTTAGTAGATTATTGTTTTGTATTCGAAGTCAAGCTTTACTCGTCAGAATCCCACTTGGGAATATTATTTAATAATTCTTGCAACTCGTTTTTGAAGCTTATCTTCAAGCATGGGCCATCAGCTTTTGCGGTAGAACTGACCATGTTACCGGAAGACAACCATACATGGACTTTGGTCATATTTATCAAGAAATCGACCAAATTATACTTAATAAATGTTACGAGTATATTAAAATTTAATTATCTTCTATATTAGAGAATAAATAGACTCTCAATAATCGTATGAATCCAGAAAGTTAAATTTTTCTTTGAAGTTCTTCGTAAAATTGAGATTTTCTCGTTTGATTTGTTTTTCAAAATAACATCGACCGTCAAAACAGATAAAAAACCGACAATAATATAAGATAAAACTCATATAAATAATTCCTGTTTCCAGCGAGTTTTACTTGCTTCCGATGATTTAGTGTCCTGATAAAACAGATCAAAATCAGAATCAGAGACTCCATTCCCACGGCGTTCGCGGCAACAAATTATCGAATGCTCCGCGATCCGAGAAATACGGAGATTTGTGATCTGACTACAAAATCTACACGTGCACGCGGCCCCTCTGAATCACTAGACACTTTCACCGTGCTACCACGATCGATATCCAAAATGTCGCAGCTGGTAGAACCTCTCTAGCACACTTGAAACTCGTTCTCCAATTTCAATCCAATTATTAATATTTCAAGAATCAATCACTGCCAGTGCGAATCATGAAGAAATAAAGCATGTCATGTGGATTTCCATTGTGGAAAAGTAAAATTCCAAAATAACTAATATTCTTCCTGCAGCACAAGATCTCCAACACAATTTCCAACAACAAAACCATCAAATCGCACGAATCTAATCGAAGAAACGCCAAAAATTTTCTTCAAAACTTTGTGTCACCCCATCCCACTAAACATCCTCGCCACCCAAGCCCAAGAAATCCGAAGCATCTTCCCATACCCACCGACATATGAATGAGTCCCAAAACTGACCCTGTACGTCGGTAGAATCCCCCGGAAAGCGTTCCGTTCTCCAACGTCGGTCCATGTCCGGGGACACCGCGTTGCCTGCTTACCAAGCATGCATACGTATCTGCTAAGTCGACATAATACCGCGGGCCGCATCATTATGTACTCCATAAGTCTCCGGGCCCTATCGTCTCTCCTCGTCTCGC
Source organism: Habropoda laboriosa (assembly GCF_001263275.1). Taxonomy (NCBI): domain Eukaryota; kingdom Metazoa; phylum Arthropoda; class Insecta; order Hymenoptera; family Apidae; genus Habropoda; species Habropoda laboriosa. The sequence continues at coordinate 1,615,715 of NW_017100254.1, read as the reverse complement.
TGTAACCGCACTGCACGAGTGGAAAATGGAGAAAAAAGAAAGGCAGAAAAAAAGCTTCGAGGCAAAGCCAGACGTATACACATACACAGTGAAGGGAAGAGTGGTTAGAGGGTTGAGGAGGGGGGAGTAGGAATATGGGGCCTACTCGTTGTACCCGGATACACTGACTACGGGCCCTACACTACCCCCACCCCGTGCTCCAAGACCCCTAGGACGCCTGGTGGGGGGCAGATGCTGGCTACAGAGTTCGCCGTGGCGTTCACCAGAGCAAAGAAAGAGAAAAAGAAGGTGGAGGAGGGAGAGATAGATAGGGAAGGAGGAAGGGGATCTCTTTCTCTCTCTCGCTCTCTTAGTTTTTCGCTCAGGGTCAGAGGCGTACATCAGCCGCGCGAGTATAGTAGTATGCTACGCTGCTGGATAATGGACTGACGATCAGGCCCACGGATTTCTAGGCTTCACCAATGAGAGCATAATTTTCTATCCTGCGATTAATGCCGGAAAGTTTGAGCGAGGGAATAACACGGCTGACTACGGGTAACGAGACGTCGATGATGGATTTACGACGCCTCCTCTTCTGTCCCTTCTGTCTCATGAAATTTTTTGTTATTCTACTTTTTGTTTGGTTCTTATTGCTTTGAGTTTTATTTATTTTTTCATTTAATTTGTTGAACCCTTCAGCTTTATTTTGGGTTTTTTTTTGTAGAGGGTTGATTTTTTGGAAAAGCTTTATTCTTGTTTCTGATCGGTTTTGTTATTATTAGTTACTCTATATTCTGAAAGGTTTTTGATTTTGATTTATAAAGAAGAAATGTTTGCTTTTGAGGAAAATTGAGTCATATAACGTGTCCTCTTATTCTTCCTCTTTTGTTGCTATTGACACTTTTCTGATTTTTGTTCTGGACATTGTTACGAAAGGAAATTATGCTTTCAAGGAAGATTGAGTCGTGACGAATAAGAGTGGATGGAGTTGGAGAGGCGGGCTGGTCGATAACGGGTGATGACTTCCTTTAGAGTCCTCGCGTTGCATATTGATTGCTCTATTAGTGAGATTTCTTCCTTATTTTTCTCAATCTTCTTTTCCTTTCATTAGATGATCTTTATCATGCTTTACAGTGATTACGAACTAAAAATTTTCTTTCGTACGTAGTTACGTTAACACAAAATATCTTCTCCAAAAGAAAATCCAAAAAAATTGTTTCACTTAAAAAAATATTCACAGTAGTTTAATAATCTATTGTGATGAAATGGAAAACAATAAAAAGAAAAATTGAGTGATCTTGAGTGTCTAAAATATTTAAATACGTGAATCAAACATTTTTGCAATCTAAGTTCAGAAACTTTTGTTACACACTGTATTACTCAAAAACCAAATGAAACAATGAGCTACAGGTGCCACGTGGCATTGGGGATCGGCATCGATCGACACAGAAGACCATCCTGATTGCGTAAAAAGTCACGCGAAAACTTTTCCGCCGTTCGACCTTCGTTCAACTTCAAACGAGGAACGATACACTCGAGGTCCATCTTGTATACTGTCCAATAATCGCGTATTCTGCTAACGTTGCGAATAAATGTCGCGTCGTCGATACGTCGCAGTGTAATCACTTCCGGATTACCAAACGCGACGCGAGGCCTTACAAAATTGGCCGTCGCCTATCCAACTTCCCCAAATCTGGATCGTCGTGTAACAGTAAGCTCGAATAGAGAGAGGACTCTCTCATGCAATATTCACGCCCGCGTTCTGCTCTCTATAACGACCAACACTACGAGGAGGACATTGTTGCGTTCACGTGTTCGAGTTCCATCGATGAATATGGCTTTCCATATGAAATTTTAGTGGAATTAAACACTTCCCTTGTATATTATATTAGGTTGTACCACGTGAAATTGTTATATTTGTAGGTCGAAATAAATAATGATGTATTTTCAAAAATAATTATCTTTATTTAATCAAAATATGCATCATTAGTATTAATTGGTTTATTTCTTTTGACAATTTTCTTGTATTATAATTTATAAAGGAGTTGTGTTGAAGTTTGGTACGTATTCTCGCGGAGATTTCAACGCGTGTCTTGTGCGTAACCAGTTGAATGGAGAATTGATTTAGATTTTATTGTTAGTGAGAGTTGAATAATGTTGGAATATTTTCAATACAAATTTACTCTCAATTATCAATTTTTCATGCTACGAATATTTCATGATCTTTGAAAAATCAAATTTTTGAAATTTCTCGTGGTAACAATAAACGAATGACTATACCAGTAATTAGACATTTTTCTAACTGATCATAAACGCTTGTATCTTTGCAGATCCGACGAGGATGATCCCAACGGGTGTAAATATAGAAGGCTGGAGAACGAGAATGTACAGGACAAAGAGAGATTTGCGAGGTGAGTGTCAGGCTCGACGTAACGTGCATGCTTTTCGTCTTACGATAAATGAGAGGTGTCGGTGAACGGGTTAAACGTCCCCTTTTTTTTTCTTCCCCGGAAAAATGCATCCTCCATGAACGTCTTCTGTAAGATTCTTTGCAAAAAGAGAAGCATTTGCATGCTAGACGGGGGGAGTTCGCTCTTTGAAGACTTGTAACCTGAATGAAAAATCTCGTTACGTATGGAAGGTTTATTTAAGAGTTTCGACACGGTAACTGTAGCTTTCAATGTTATAGAGGCAAATTTTTAAATTAGAAGGAAGAGATTTTGTAAATTGGGACACAGAAATCATACAAATTTCAGAAAATTGATAAAGGAAAGTTTGAGAATAGAAAGAAGGGGCTTTAGAAACCGCAAGTAGGAAATAAAAACAATCCTCCAGATTTCACTCGTATTACAAAATAGAGATCAAAGCATCCGGTTACTATAAGTAATCTATTCACCCAGGTTTAATTACTTCGAACCCCAATTCCGTCATATTTCCCTCACCATGAATCTCCTTGAAGTCCCCAAAACAACTTAAAAGAAATCCAAAGACACCCAAAAAAGAAAATATCCATTCTCCAACCTTTTAACTCTCTCTATCATCCACGAACCCCCCTCTAATCTCATAAAATCGTCAAAAGAAAAAAAAGAAATCCGTATGTAAAATCTTCAAAACGACTTTTGACCACGTTTTCCCGTTTCTCGATGAGTGAAAGAAAGAATGAAAGAGAGAGAGAGAGAGGGAGAGTGTCAGTCTCCTTCCTGATAGCCAGCGCGGAGACGGCATTGTTAATTCGTCTCACGAAATCGTGGGCCAATATGTTCCACCGGTACACCCTGTACATGGCCGGGCAAGTACGAAGATACATACATACCTACATGATACCCGCCAATGTGAGTCGATAGCGGAATGGGAAGCCCTCCAGGCTGCTCCAGCGTGGGAACACGGGCCACTTATACGCGCGCGTCGTTCGCATAAGTCTCGTCCATGGCGAAGACACCGGCCATCTCGATCTCGCGACGCGATAGTCGCCGTTGACACGCCGCGTGGATACGATGGAAATGATACGCGACGAAGAATAGATATTACACGTTTCAACAATTCATGGATCTTTTGATATTGGGTACACTGGGTTGTGTGGTTATAGGTTAGGATATGTTGCATGTACTGTGTCGAGGTACTCTGTTCTCACTACCCTCTCAAAATTAGAAAATTGACGTTGAAAGAGAGAAGAAGATCGAAATTCTACTTCAAACTCTAAGAGAGGTAAAGAAATTATTATGTCTTATTATCATCTTGGATGGCTTTTATAAGTTGAAGAATTCTTTTTGCAAACGAAAAGAGGTGAAAATTGCACCTATAAGGCCAAAGAAAGTAAAGAAGGCGTGATTTTTAATGCTTCCTCAAAATTCCAAAATTTTCTCTAAATCGGAAATATCTAAATTGCACTCCCAACTTTAAGAGTGGTAAAGAAGATATTCTTAGTATCCTCTAGAAATTCCATAATTTTCTATAGAAAAAAAAGCCATAAAATTGAAAATATTCAAATTCTACTTCCAACTCTAACAGAATTAAATAAAACATCATCCCCAAAATCGTCTCAAACTTTCAAAATTTTCTTCAGAAAAAACTGCGAAAAAATGAAAGTATCAAAATTTCATCTCCAACTCCATAAGCATGAAAGAAGACATCAATCTCAGCACCCTCTGAAAATTACATTTTCTTCAAAAAGAAACATCAGTCTCAGTATCCGCTCCAAAATCCAAAAAATTTCTTCAGAATAAATGCAACAAGAAAATATGAAAATTCCACTTCCAGCTCCACGAGAACTAAAGAAGACATTATGACTCTGTCTTACTCATTTTCGATCGAAAGGTATATTCGCCATGGACAGAGACCGGTAACCGAGCATTTGCCGTATTTTACATTCGCCCCGGCCACAGGGGCAGCAAACTAAGGGGGAGTACTGATTGCACGACGGCCACCGTACGTACGCGTTTCATGGAAAATGTTGGCGGCGATGTCGCGAGTACCGGGAGAACCTCACTTTTAACTTAATAACGCAATTACCGCCTGCCGCCGCAAGGCGTGCAACCCTCTTATCCCGTCTCCTCCCCCGCTCTAACCTCCTCCTCCGCCATTTTCTTCCTTTCCTCGCGTTTCTCAGACGTTTTCGGCCGCCGCAATGGCCGCGATAAACCACGAACTCGAGAAACTTGATGGACAGATTCAACTTTTCTTTCCTTTTTTTTCTTTTTGGTGAACAGGTTTTTTTTAGAAAAAGACAAGGCTTGTACAATAATTTCTATGGTGGTTGAACCTCTATAACCCCATTTTTCTTCGTTCATTACAATTTTACATTTTTATTGGAGATGCAAGAGTTAATAATTATTTTAAAGAAATTGATAACGATTTTGAAAAAGAGAACGATTGATAACGAAACTGATAACGATAAATAACGAAATTGATAATGATTTTAAAGAAATTTAATTGATTAAGGAAGAGTGATAACGTGGTAGTATAACAATAAACAAATAAAATGAGATTTTTCAAATATAGATATATGGTACGTAATTTCCAAATCACATGGTGTTGTAAGGGGCTCGAGAGTGTGGAGCAAAGAATAGTTATTTGGGTATTGGATTTTGGTTTTTAGAGTTTTTTGATGAATAATTCTATTTTTAATATCAACAAATTATTCTCTCTTTTTTACGAGAATAATCTCTTTCATTGTAACATTGTCAAACAAAAAATGGCGACGTTCAGAGCGAAAACTGGAACCGTTTAGGGCGCAATTTCACTGGAAGCCATCGTCGCGATACGATCGTTCACTGGCGCGCGGGGATAATAGAGAAATATTGTTTGAACGATAAAAAAGATCAGGATTCGCCGATGGAAATGATTTCCAAGCTGGTTACAGTCATTAGTATCTTACGGTCTTCCATTATCTGTAATGTCAGGCTTGTTCTTACCCGGTATAATGGAATTATAAGACTCGCACAGTTAATGGCGGTCAATGACAAGACGAATAACTCAAACAGAAATATCAAGAAAATCATCAATCTAATGATAAATTTTCGCGACAGTCATTAAAATAAAATTATTCTACATAATCAAAAATTCTTCTTAATTTTGTTTATTTTTTTGTTAAACGAGTTCAAAGAAGTTATGATATAATTATAGTAAAGCTGAAAAGAATTTTTTAAATTCATCAGTGTATGGAATAATATAAATATATGGAATAATAAATTATGTGTATGTATACAAGGGGTTAGAAAAGAGGGTATTGAAACGATCATTGGTCAGCTTATGGTTGCCAGGCAGTAAACTCGAAGCAGGGGAAAATTTATCGTTCGACACTCGCTAGGATTATAACATCTTCGTTCAGAAATGATTTAAACGGCACTCAACGCGTCGCATATTCGACGTGAGATTGCTCGTTCCGACGTTCTATTATTTTATGAGCCGGTTTATGCGCCATTCAGTTTATACGGATCACGGGCAACAGCCGGCGACACTTTTCCGGGCTCATGCGATCCGATCAAATGATTTAACTGCCTTTCTGAACTCATTTTCATATACATCCGACGAATTTCTGATTGAAATTATTTTATAAATTCTTTTAAAAATAAAATTTTGAACATTTAACTTTCGCATTCAATTGTTTAATGGAACTTTTCAACTGTTTTAATTATTTTATTTAAAAATGAAATTTAGGACATTTAATTTTTTAATGGAACTTAAAAATGCAGTTTTTAGGCAATTACACTTGAATCTAATTTTCAGTCTCCAATTTTAGTGATTAAAGAAAAGAATTATATTTTTTATTGGAATATTTTTGTGAGTGCCTAAAAATACATCAATTCTCAATATCTTTACGTCTAACATAACTCACATTTCTTTCATAATATATCAACATTCATACGTGCATTGGTTGATCTTTTTAGATCCAGAAATCATTCCTTCTTCAAGCTATTTAAATTCTAATTTTTTAACAAAACTAAAGGATCCCAAATAAACAAGAAATTAGAATAATTTCTTTCGTGACGCAATAATGCAAATAACAATATAAAAATCGATCGTGAAATAATAAAAACACTTTGAAGAGCTGTAATATAATGAATTCAAAAGTCCAAAAATTAAAAATTCGAAAATGTGATAAAAAGAAACTCGAATCGATCTGGATGGAAAGCGCAGAAACTGGCATCGGTGTTCCATTTGCATGCGGAATATTAAGATTTGGTATAAATCATCGATGGCTCGTTAACATACGTCCGCGAGTGGAATATACATTTGATAACGAATAGGATCGCATTAAACGGTCCTCGATCGATTCATAATTCATTTCATTGTTCCTAACCAGACAGAGACAGACATAGCAGAGTCTATAAGTTCTATCGACACGCTGGCAGAGGGACTGGATCGTTAGACGAATCCATAATTCACGTGCGGACGTTGTCATTTATAGGATTGCCTCGTAATGCCGAGAGTATCGATGATGATCCGAACGATCTCCTTGCGATCTCTTTTTCGTACAGACGTATAGGTAAAGTACATACGTGTGTTCCAAGTGTATATGTGTGTCGAGGAACTCGTTTTTTCCCCCTTAGAACGATTTTATGTGTGCGGTACGTGCATTTCAGTGCCGACTTTGTATCATCGTAATGCAGAGATCGATATACAGGGTGGGTGCACCTTTGGGTGATCTGATATATGGAAAATGAAAGTTGCATGCAGATGAACATCTTTAAATTGCACGTTTTTCTGAGATTTTTAGATTTGTTGGAGATGATTGAATAAAAATGTGTTCAGTGAAAAATTCTGGCTTAGAAGTGGGGATTATTAAGAAGAGAATTTTAAAAGAACAATTTGGTACAATGCTGGTACTTATCAGAGAGCAGAAAATATGCTGTTTCAAATTTGTTGAATTGAAAATAACTCGATTTCCCTAGAAAGATTAAATTTTGAAGTTTCTTTTTATTTCCAATCAAAATCACATTATCCCAAAAATATACAGAATCCAATGTTACAATATCGTCGTTCCAATGGTATCTACATTTAGGAAACTGCAAAAACTGAATTTTTCAGGGGAGAAGAAAACAACTTTAAATCACTTTTACACTAATTTTACATTAACCGACAAAGTGGTTTTTCTCTCTCCAAGAAATATTGAATTTTTACAATTTCACAAAATTATCGTTGAAACGATGATATTAGAAAGATACGAAGATTCATGAAAATAAATTTACAAGAGAATTATAAAAGACGAGTAAAATTGTATCAGACCACCCCGTATAACGTTCGCTGGACCCACGAAGCGAGCGGGTAACTTCGGAACGTCTGACCCCTGACCCAGGAGTTCTCTCTATCCTCCTCTTGGTACCGCGTTCCTCTTCTGGCCCTTTCTCCTCGTGTTCTTCTACCGTCCTGCACGGTATACATACTCTGCTTTATACTTGCGCTTTAAGCGCCCTGGCCTCTTTTAAATAGCGGCCCTGCGCTGCTATTTCTTTGGGACCACGTCGTCGAGGGCAGCCGTTACCGATTCCAACGAAATGGAAGGTCCTGCCCGCCATAGAATATCGAAGGACTCGCGTTCCAATGAAACACACTTGAGGAAAGTCTCTTTCGAAGATGAACAGCAGTGCTTCACTCGAGGAATTTGCGAATCTCTTCAGGATGAAGGAGGAGTAGTATTGAATTTTGGAGATTTTTTTCTTTTTGAGCTGGAATATCAAAGGATTCATGTTCCTACGGAATGCACTCGAGGAAAGTCTCTTTTGAATATGCACAGAAGTGTTCCATCCGAGAAGTTTGTGAATTTTTTTCAAGATGTAGGAGAAATATTGGGTTGGTCAAAAAGTCTTCTCGTTCTTTTGCAATGTAAGGTTTTTATTATAATACGTGAGTAAATAAGCAAGTAACTTCAGGAATGAAAATGAAATCTGACAGTAGACGTTTCAGTGCACAGTTTTTTGCAGTGGAAGAAAATAAGATACGTTTTGGACGCATTGTGCTGTATTATACTATCGTAAGGTTAAAAATGCAGCGCGAATACATATCTCAAAGTGAAATATCGCTGAAGTTGACGCGCGGCCTGATGTCTTCGTGTCGTGAACATTGACCTCTCGTTAAGTTCCGCGTCCAGGACGTCCACCCCACGTCTGAAACGGCGCGACCCCGGTTGAGAAAAATCGTTCTCCAGTTTGTTCCACGTAGAATAGCCACGTAGTGAAAGCATTTCTAACGTGGCGTAATTAGTTCGAAATGTCGTGCAGATAGGAGACTCTTCTATTCGTCATCTTGAATCTTGACTGTATTCTGCTTTTGAAAGAAGAGTAGAAAGCTAATCATGTGAATATGAAAACAAATTTTGGTGATATTTGTAGATAACAGAAAATTGTTTTTACTGGTGATACTAAAAAGCAGTTCCAAGATTCGAATACAAACCTTTTGAAAGTTCGAAGATTTAAACATACGGAAATTCACTAAAGGTACTCTCCAACTTCTTTCTCAAAATCTCCTTCAATAAAAAGGGGAAGAATTCTTCTACCATTACTACCAAATTGTTACAAATTTTCCCAAATTCAATGATCGAGACTCCAAAGATTCCCCAATATTATTCTCTCTTCCTTTTCGAAATCTCTTTCGTTAAAAAAAAAAAAGAAAAAAAATCTACTCTAAATTCAAAGATTCACCAAAATTATTCTCCATTTTCTTCTCAAAATCTCTCTCAATAAACAATGAGAAGAATTCTTTTACTCTTGATACCAACAAAATTGCAGAATAACGGAGGTTTTATTCTTGTCTTCAATTTTGCCCCTTTATTAACCGAGATTGTTTCGCGGCTCTGAGGCCAGAAGGAGGCTTCACCGCGGAAGATTAAAGGGAATCTAAAATACATGAATGAACTCGTTTATTTTCTAGAGCCGGGTGTATCCGGGATGTTTCTCCGGTTGGCTCGGCTATCGCGACTCTGGACCCAGGGTAGAGAACTTCCTTTTGTGTCTACTCGCGAGATAAGGTCCTCCATCTCGTTCTCCAGCTCCATCAGGAACTATTACCTCATGCTTATTCCACCTTCGTGTTCCCAGCTTTCATTCTACCTCATACAAACCTACTCCCTAGATGCGATCATCTTCCACTCGATTATATTTTTTCTTTCCTTTTTTAGAAGATAAAAAGATGAAATGCAACGTGTTTTTGAATAGTTCAATGCGTAACTAGATCATTGTTTCAATTCTCTTTTCTCGAGATAAATTATGGAGTAGTTTTATTGTTGTTTAATATATAGTAGTTCCTAATTATGGTTACTATTTTTAGATGACATATCTAGGGTAATCTACATCTTTTTGGTCTCGAAGATTTAACTGTTTAATAAGCAGAACTATTGTTATCTCCAACCACCATAATAAGCTACGCCAAAGAAAAACTTCACTCACCCCTGTTTGAAAAATTCTGTGTGTCAAATAAAGAAATAAAATTCGCCATTTATGCAGGCATTTCGTTTTTAACCTCTTCGGGGATGATTAGCCTCTTAAAAACAGGGTTAAAATATTTTGTACCGCAATATTTCCACTGGAATAAAATATAAGTGTTACCTTATGACGGTATTTCTGTTTTTTCTTTTAGGAGATTATGTATATTTTCCTATGTTTTCTATCACTAATATTGGAACTTAAAAAAAAAATAAAGGTACACATACTCTCTCTCTCTCTCTCTCAAAATACTGAAAATTATTATCTTTAACAACTGGAACGAACTACTTCAAGGAAACATTTCACCATTCATTCTGTCACAAATATTGGAATTTAAAAAAGAAAATAAACGCACACATATGTATCAATTTCCACAGCCCCCCCTCTCTCTTTCTCTGGAGTTCGCGTGCGTCCCGATGCTGCGTGGTTCGTTCGACTCGAAATTATCAGGAATTAAATGCCATTAAATTTACGATTGCGCGCCGACAATTACCCGCGCCTGAAGAGACGCACGCCGGTTACCCTCTGGTAGCGGTAATAACAGGGGAGGCATGAAATTGTGGTTTCATCCGATATCCCCTTTCTCGATGGGGGCATCGTTTCAGAATTTATTGGCCGCATTGATCACGATACACACCCTTATCAATAAACGCCCCATGTGCTGGATACTTCAACTTACTATGGACTCTTTCCTTCGTAGGAAGATCGTTCTAACATCATTAGTTCTAAAGTGTTATGTTTTGTGTATTTTAAAAGCTGTGTGAAATTTTCTTCAATACTATAAACGAGAATTTTCAAAAATAAATCACACTTTTTCTTTAGAAATTGTAAAGAATGTTAATTTCTCAAATTTCCAATATCTAAATTTACCCTTTCTCTTAAAACTGGCAAATAACTCTAATTCGTTAATTTTCAGTCTCAAAAACAAAACAAAAAAATGAAAAATATACTTGAAATTTATCTTCGATTATCTTTCAGGCGCCACTTAATAATACCAATGCTTCAGCCAACGAATAACCGTTTCCCTCATGAACAAGAAATTACTATTACCATCTCTAATACGAGAATTCTCGAGCACTGTTCATATGTAAGAGAAACTTGGCCGTGAATAAGATTTACGGAGTCGTGTAAACGCACGGCGCCAATCGCATATGCATGGTTCGTTTCCATAATTTAGAGGCGCAAACTGCACGGTGCCTGTATTATGCGATTTTAGACGGAGAAACGTGTGGATAATGGATAGATAGACGCGACTTTAACGCACGAATCATCGTGGCCGAGTAATTGAAGAGCCGCGAACGCAATCGTGGATCCAACCTTAACCATACTCTCGCGATATGTAGATGAATTCGTGATTTAGGTACCTTGTATTTGCCTCTTCTGACGTTCATGCGGATCTTTCAAATTTATTAGTACAGTGTATCCAGCTATAATTTATGGAATTTCTTTAGAAAATTTTTAGCTTTGCGGATTAATTATTTCTTGTTTTCTGTTTGATAAAATTGTTAAAATTTGGAATATTCGGATATTCGAAATTTACGAAATATACGGCACACCTCGAAATATAAACACTTCAAATTATTCGAGTTATCCGAATAAAGAATTCGTGTTCGAAATTACCGAAATTATTGGAATAGTTCGACTATTCGAAGTTTTACAGCCCTACCATCCAGGAATTTCTTTTCCAGCGAAAAACCGTAAATATCTTCGGTACTTACGTTAATAGAGCTGTATAATTCCTCCAGTGTTCCTCGAACTATGCAATTACCTCGGTTTTGTCTTGCGACTTACTGCAGGGAGAATCATTGCGAAATTGAGCGGCGGCGGCGGAACAAGATGACCGCCTATATCACCGAATTGTCCGACATGGTGCCGACATGTTCAGCCCTGGCAAGGAAACCGGACAAATTGACCATACTCAGGATGGCGGTCGCCCATATGAGGAACCTCAGAGGTGAGTCCCTTTTTAATCTTCTATTCTAATAAATTCTTGAAACTGCTTTGCATTTTTTTTTTTACAAAGTTTTACGTTGCTTTGAAATTTGTAAAATATTTTATAAATTTCTAAAACTCTGAATCAATAAATTTAGAATTTTTTTAACCGATTTAGTGATAAGATTGACATTAAATTCGTCTAGAATTTTTAAAAATTGTCACTTGGATTAATTTTTCAAATTGAGACAAATAATGTCGATATCACGATACAAAAGAAACTTTATAGGTGTTGAAAAATAAAAGGTAATTTTTTGTATAGTGAAAGTAAAGTTGAAGTCGGCCGATATTTTCAAGCTCCTTACATCGATAGTCGCGTAGAAATCGTATAAGCGTAATTCAATCGGTCTTGAGTCAAAGCTTAAAGATCGCGTTGCCAAAGTTATGTTGCTGCTCGTGCCGGATAACTAAAACATCGACGGTGCTTAATCGTCACGTCCCGCATTGAACTACTTTCTGCGTTATCGGACAGCCAGTGACTCGTTTGCGAATATGTATATTTTCACGTTGCAACAATTCTTCTCCGACTACTTTATTTATGTGATTCTTTATTCTCCAACCATGATTTATAGTATTATACTAATAATTTCTATTTACCAGCCTTGTTACACAATAATCTACAATCCTCAAATCTCTTACGGTAAATATTCATAATATCAATGAATGTAAATTGAACAAATGAGATATTAATGAATGAAAATTTATTTCATCTAATTCTCCGATCACGATTTACAGTATTACAATTTTTATTTATCAATTTTACCGTGTTACGTTATAATTAAATTTCACAAATCTCCGTGAAGAAGACTTCAAAAATTACAGTAAAAAGACACAACGAGAACTCATTTACCCTATCAACTTCCTCTTCCACAAAAAAAAAAACTCCAGAAAATAACTAAAAACACTCTCGTTCAAAGTTCGAGCAACATAACTAGTATCTATCATATGCGGAAAACTTCAAAAGCAAATAACGTAAACACTCTTGAGTACCTGTCCCTACATAAGGGTTGATTTGTAAAAAAGAAGAAACCTCCTAAACGTCTCCTAACATATTCATTAAAATCGATAATTCAAAGTTTTAGCCCTCTGCTTGTTATCAAAGTAAGCAGGGGATGTCTCAAGAGGCGAAGTCACATAGCTAGTCCTCCAAATTGCTCGTCAGAATGGTGTCTCTTTTTCTCCGCGGAGAATTCATCCGTCCGGTGGTGTGTGCACCGGAACGGTCGTAATTCACCGAAGGTTTCGTCGTTGCTTCGGTCATATCGAATGCAGAAAGCGCGATATATGCTTCCGGTGCAAGAATGGGTGGAGTTGCCCCGTCGGCTGTCCCTTTAGCCCCGGCTGCGTGCACACACGCGCCTCTATACGACCTCTCCTCGCCTAACTTCTCCCTTCCTTCACCTCTCTTCTCTTCGTTCATCATGCTTCTGAATCGGTGTGCGTGCCGTGATTCCAGCCTAAGTATTGGTGGTGCGTCGCATTGTTTATAGCCACTTCTCCTCTTTCCCGACAACAGGGCCGCTGAATACAAATTGCTTGAAGAACCAGCAGCAACAGAGAGAGCCTTTATCTTTTTCCTTCTCTGTCTCTATCTTTCTTGGTTAAAAGGTGTTTCTTCTGAAGATTCGTTCTATACCCTATTGTCTGCGTCTCTCTCTCTTTCACACTGTTTTACCTCGGTATCTCTTCTCTTGTCCTTTTACTTGGTTTGTTGGCAAAAGAGAGAGAAAGAGAGGTGATACGCGCGCGTACACGCACCCACCCTCAGGCGATGATGCGTCCTGGTACCCGTGGGACGCGGCAGAGACACTTTTCCTGCCAGTTTTCTTCCTTTCTTTTTTTTCCCCTCATTCTTTTATTTTTATTCTTTGGTTTTCTTTTTCAAGGGGGTTTGAGTGATGGGTTTGGATGTGCTTTGGTGTGGTCTGAGTGAAGCCGAAGCTAGGAGAACCTTTAAGGAGAGTCTCTTCCACTATGAGTTTTCTTCTTCCTTAGTTCTTTTTCTGATTCTGGTCCTTTGTTTTTTGAGAGATTTGATGTGAAGGTTTCAGATGTGTTTTTTTAGTGTAGTGTGAGTGGTGTCGAAGATTAGACTCTAAGGAGACCCCCTTTTATTCAAAATTATCTTCCCTCTTTTTTTGAATTTTATTCTTTGATTTTTTGCGAGATTTTTAATGATAGGTTTTTGGATAGAGTTGGAGTTTGAGTAATATTCGGGTATATACAGAGTTAAGAGCAAGAGGGTAGTCATATTAAATCTGCTATTCTTACTCTAAACTCTTTTTGTGTTGCAGTAATGACACATTGATGATACCAAAATAGATGATGGGAAGTGGACACTTTTGCAAGTAATTATAAAGGGAGATAATAAGGGGTGTATTGGTTCTTATTGGCTAGACAGGTTTATTTCATTGAATTGTTAGATCGTATCGACTTCCGGCGTCCCTGATTGTCTCATACAGTACGAGAATTAAATTTCAATCAAAAGTTGAAGATCTCATCAAAAGAACGCAGCGGAACATTGAATTACAAGAAAATAATTCTTCTGAATTTTATTTTCTACATTACTTAAGTACTCAATTCATCCGTTTAACCACAATTCTACCTCCAGTAATCATCATACTATCTTATGTCTCACCAATTACTAAATCATTCCCTTAAATATCAAAATCTACAGCAATAACGAGGATACCAAACACCATAAACAGACATTCACTGTAAGTACATCTTCCAATTCATCTTATACGATCCCATTCATTCATAGTTGCACAATTCATTGAACTACAACTGTAAGCCCTCCAGTAACCATAACTTCACATTCCAACCTGCTTCATACCTCAAGGCATTCGTTTGAAAAGCCAAAATTCCTAACATAAAATTCACAACAGTACTTTTAAAAAAGTAAACGACTACCAAAAATTAGACCACGCATTGATCATAACTTCTGAAGCACTTTACATTCTGCCCATCATTAAATCATCCGCCTGTGATAAATCTATCAAAACTAATACAAAAACACACATCAATTCAACAATTTCCAGCAACAAACCCAATATACATCTGGATCAAAATTACAATTCCTCCTCATTCGTCATAGATCTGAGTTGATTTACATTCACAAGAAAACATATCTAAAAAATCATTTGTTTAAATATACCTATTTCAAAATTTTGTAAATATTCTAAAATTCTTTACGTGATTGAGACGTCCATTCAAAAACAAGCAATTAAGAAAGAAAGTGTTTTCCCTAGACCCTCTAAATCTCGAGATTTCCCAGAAAATAGGTCTTCAACCCTCAACTTCGAGGACATTTTTCTACCCCTTCAATACGGACGATTGTCGATAAAAAAAATATACGCGTCAAATATTTTCTCGTGATCCCCCCGTTTAAGTTTTGTAAAAATCGACGTATGTGGTTCGATATGTGTCCCTTGTCGAACCAAAAGAAACGTTACCTTTGCTAAACGAACAAATCGAGATCAAACATCTGTTTTCTCGAGGTAAGAGATAGTCGAATGGAATCCATAGCCCCGTGTCTTCTTTTCGAAGGTGGAAACCAGCATTAATGTCCATCGAAGACTGTGTTCCTCTACGTGGAAGGTAATGGTAACGAAGGTCACCCGGGGTCTTCCATAGATCTTGTTTGGAAGTCGTTAAAGTACCTCTTCCCGGAATTTCTCCACATATCGGGGTAAAGATCGCATCGCGAACCCTCTCTCTCTCTCTCTCTCTCTTTCTCTCTCTTTCTTTCTTTCTCCGTCTTAGCCGCCTTGCTCGCGGGATCCTGTCCGCTTTGCAATTCCGATCTTGCACCTCGATAGTTACCTACGCTGCCGAGCTGCCCCGTCCTCATTTTTGGTACCATGCCTCCTTCCTTCTTTCTCTCTTTCTCGTCTGCTCGCTTTAGATTCGTGTTTATCGTCGAATTTCTCAATTTTTCCGGATTTTTACGTTTTTCCCCCTTTCTTGTCTTTCTCCTCTGCTCACTTTAAATTCGTTTTCATCGTCAAATTTCTCAATTTCTTTGTTTTCTCTTTTTTTGTCCTCTGTTCGATGTAAGTTCCTGTTGTAAATGTTGTTAATTAGTTGGTTTCGATGGATTATTGAATTTATTAGAAATACATCATTTTTCTACTTATAACAGACATAGTAGGGAAGTTTCTTTTTCGAATACCCGAAATGAAATCACTTCGAAAAAAGGGTGTACGATCTACACGTAGAAAAGTAGTTGCACGTATCCACGGACAAGCATTCGTTTCGCTTGAAAAGTGTTCCTCGTTACACGTGCACTCGATGTCGAGCGACCAGGGAGATCGCTCGATCGATACGGACCATTTACATCAAACGCGATATAAAACTCCAGACCGTATGATAGAAAATGAGAACTCGTTCGTTAAGAGGGGAAGCAATTCTCTTTGTTCGAGAATCCAATTGTATCATTAAAATCAGATCAATCTTTTAAAGAAACATTATTTTTAATTAAAAAGAAAAGAAATGCAATTTTGTACTTAAAATTGTATTGGAAAGCAGGTATAAGTGTCTCAATGTTAAAATGCAATTCTTTATTTAAAATCAACACTCTTCTTTCTTTAAGTAAATAAATAGAAAATAACCTTCCTCTAATGAATAATAAAAAAATTCCTCTGCAAACTAAAACCTAACTTAAAATATTCTAAAAATACGAACCCAAAAATATTTCAATAATAAATACAATTATCTGGCATTAATTGTCCATGAATATTTAAAAAGGGATACAATTACTGGTACATTCGAATATTTCTTTTAATTCTTAATCATTTGCATTCTCAGTATTTTTTTTTATACAATCGACCAACAATTTGAGCATACTTTTGCAGTGAAACTTTTTCAATTTAAAAGTTAAAAATTGTTTACGAATTTATTTTTATTTATTTTGTTAATTTTCTTTATTTTAATAAAATGAATAAAAGGCAGTTTACATTTTATTGAGTTATCATGCAAATTACACATGACGTCGTAACGGCGCCACTGGAATTATGGTGTATATGTAGTATGAATATCGCCGTGCGGCGCTACTGGAGTGCGAAGGGTTAAAAATGCAAATTATCTGATCGTTCGTAAAAAGAGAGATGTAAATTGTTTGTTACAGGAACAGGAAACACCAGCTCGGACGGTGCATACAAGCCCTCGTTCCTCACCGATCAAGAGCTGAAGCATTTGATCCTGGAAGCGGCTGATGGTTTCCTGTTCGTCGTCAGCTGCAATACCGGAAGAATCATCTACGTGTCCGATTCTGTGGCGCCTGTTTTGAACTTCACGCAGAACGACTGGTACGGAACCAGCCTCTACTCACAGGTCCATCCGGATGACACTGAGAAAGTGAGAGAACAATTGAGTGGTGCTGAACCAGAGAACGGTGGCAGGGTGCTGGATCTGAAAACGGGGACCGTGAAGAAAGAGGGACAGTGTAAGTAGATATTATTCCTTTTAGGTTAATCAGGCATTCTTAGGAGTTTCACTTCAAACTCAAAACTCCCTTTTCAAGGATCCTGAAATTCTTTTGAACTCTAGTGTTATTAAAGTTAAATTTCAGAGGTTATAGACTTTTATCTTTTTATTATCAAAATTTAAATATCTTCGGTAATAAAGGTAACTACACAAATTTTAGAAGCAACTTTAGATTCCACTATCTTGAACTTTATTCAATTTCATGAAATTATACAATCACAGAAAGCTACAATAATTAAACTAATATATCTACAGTATATCCAACCTCTTTTATAACATAAAACATTCAAAATTCTATGTAATTAACCTAACACGTAACTTCACAGCATCGATGAGATTATGCATGGGCTCTAGAAGAGGCTTCATTTGTCGCATGAAGGTGGGTAATCTTCAGACATCCGGCGACATGGCTGCCGCTCATGGTCTCCACCACGTGAAACAGAGGAACTCACTCGGTCCTCCAGGTCGCGACGGCCAGAATTACGCTGTGGTTCATTGTACAGGATACATCAAGAGCTGGCCCCCAAACGGTGAGTTTGCTAGAGGTTTCAATGATCGTTCACATCGTTCGTTGTCTAGCAATAATAGAGGTTACGTCGATCCTTCTCGTCGTCAACGACGACAAATATAACGGGGCCAGACTGCCGCGCATGCGCGCGCGCGCGAGACGTAGCGCCAACTTTCTATTTTAAAGCGAGGGAGACGTCGGCGTGCCTGAGGAATATGAACGAAGCCGGCGGCTTCGTAGAATACACGAGGATAGCGACGTTTGTACTATAAATTAAGGGGCCGCGGTAGCTCGGTGGCGAACACGGATAGTATGATCGGTTTTATAAAGAATGAATGGAATCGTCTTGACCTAACAGCCGACAGACTGGCTGGAATACCGATAAACTATGTCGGGACAGGTCCGATGCGGAATTCGTACGTCTTATCGCGGCCAACGATGCATAATAACGGGCTTTCTGAGTGATTTTCGCACATTTCCGCCTTTGCCGCTTGTCCTGTAGAATTTTATTGAGTCTCAATGGTCAACGTTTATTTCAGAATTGTATAGTCATTATAGAATATTTTTGTGAAAAGAAAACAAGGAATCCTACATATTTCCCCTTAATTTATATAAAGGTAGCTATTGTGTGTAATTGTGTATTGTTTGCTAGAAATGTGATGATTTCAAGCTGGACAGAAAACATGTAAGATTTCTAAGGGAAAAAAGTCATGTGCTAAGAATTAATTCTGTCCAGCTGAAATATTGTGCTTGTTGTCAGATCTAGTAGCATGTAAATCATGATCAGAAATCGATTATGAGGAACCATAATGGACTGACTTATCATTTTGCACTGTAGGTGATTTTGTTCCCCCGTGTGTACCAGGTGTGGGTATAGCTGACAGGGAGGCAGCTGGTGTTGAAGTAGGACCTGATGGAGTGGTCTCAGATGGAAATGTCAGCACTCATTGCTGCCTGGTTGCCATTGGGCGATTACAGGTCACTAGCACACCAAATAGTAGCGATTTAGCAGGTTCCAATAGCAATAATGGTAAGTACATTCAATAACCTTAATAAACTATAACTATGATGAAATTATATATTAATTCTTTTCCCTTAACGTTTCAGAATTTATTTCACGTCATTCTGCAGAAGGTAAATTTACCTTTGTGGACCAAAGAGTCGGTGGAATTCTAGGGTACACACCTTCAGAGCTCTTAGGTCACCCGTGCTACGAATTCTTTCACCCGGAAGATTTGACGCATATGAGAGAAAGTTTCGAGCAAGGTGAAGCTTTTCAAAACTGTGCCAGAGGCAATCGTATATAGTACACGTGTTTCTTATTGTTGACGAATCCCTGTCTTTGCAGTGCTGAAGCTTAAAGGACAAGCGCTCTCTGTGATGTACAGATTTCGAGCCAAAAATCGCGACTGGGTGTGGTTAAGGACGTCCGCATTTGCATTTTTAAACCCGTACAATAACGACGTTGAATACATCGTCTGCACAAACACACACGCCAAGTACGACTCGTTATGCCGGGCCCTGAACAGTTTATCCCATTTATTTTGCTTCGTCCAGATGTGCTTTTAAATCTTAACACGTTCACAATAGCTTTTGTAGTCTTAAAAAAGAGTGATAAGCTCATCACAATGAATAATGTATTTTTCTTTTTATTTGTGTTCGTTTATAATAGCTGTGAAAAAAATTTCAGATATATTTAAAGAGTTTAGAAAAAGATTTTTCTATAATTTGTTTAAATTTATTTAAATTTGTTATAATATTTAAGGTCATTCCCTCCTGGCAGCGATAGTCAGACGGAAAGCGAAGCTGTACCTGCTTACGGACAACCTGGCTTAGATTATTCCCTTCAGAGACACCCTACCAGGGATCCTCTGTACTCTGGACATCATATGATGCAGCACCCGGCGACTGTCGCTGCAGCTGGTAAACTATTAATTGCGTCAAGTTGAATATTCACTATACTAAATGTTATTTTTATTACATTCAAGGTTTAGAAGTATGCTGTGTTAATGTAATCATAAATTCCTTAGGTCCCCAACAACCTAGGCCGTCCAGTACACAAAATGTTTACCAAGGATATGAAACGACGCAATCTCCCATAGCTTATGGTTCACCTGGACAGCAAAGCGCGTCTTCTTCTGTCTTAAGTAGAATTCAAAAACCAGCAAACACATCACCAACCCCAGTACAACAAGCGTGGGCTATTGGAAGACAGGTACACGCATAACAGTAATTTTAATGCTTGAATCTAACCTCAAAGACTTAAAAAAAAAGGAAGTTACAATATTGTTCTGTTTTAGCAACCTGTAACAGAAGGATACCAATATAATCAATTGAGTCCTTCGAGGTCACCAAATGGACCCACTTATACTCAATTAAGTAGCGGCGCTAGGACGCCAGCTACGCAATACCATGCGGTCACAACAGTACCTAATAACCCCGGTAAGCCTAATTTTAACATACAGGTTATATTTTATTTAATTAAAACCGAGCAGGAAAGCTCATAATTGAGTTTCCTCAGGAATGTGGGGATGGCAGAGTCAGCAGCATCAAGCACCCCAGCAAGATGGAGGACAATCAAACCCCCAGGTAGCCGGACAAGCACAGCCGCCTCATCCCACTCAAGGTGGTCCTGGCACGCAACCTCAGGAGTTGTCAGACATGTTACAGATGTTGCAAGATCAGGGCGGAGCGTCCGGTTTCGAGGAGTTAAATATGTTCAACACTAATTTCGAGTAGCGACAAGGAAATAGCATGACCGAGAAACGACTACCTTAAGAAAGCTTTAAGGTTTGAATACATTGGTGTAGAGTCCCGGGATTGTTCCGAGCATCGTAAATCGCACTTTTACTTCAGCATTTAATTACGATATACGAGAGTTCGCAGTCAGCACCTCACGCGTAAACAAAGAAAAAAAACTTTATCCGAATCGACTAACTAATCGATAGGTTAACCTGACCTTCATCCGGCATGTTGTTAGCTGAACATATTTCGTTTTGCGAGAAGTTTCTGTTTTATCGGTTCACGGCACGATCGTCAGAATCGTGCGAGAGTTTTTACGACGAAATTTGTCCGAAATTCGCGAGTATCGTTGTGTGAAAGTGCCATTAAACTTCATGATATTTGGAAAAAGGCAAACATGGAAAAGTATGGGAACTTATAATACGCACAGATGGTTCAATTGTCGAGGCTTTAGGTAGCTTTTCACCGAGATGCGAGTTTTGGGATTGGACATAACGAATGACGCAGGAGGGATCATTCGGGGGGGTATAGTTTGTATTTTTTAAGCATGTTTTGTTTGCTTCTTGCGACTCGAATATGATTTACATCGTGTTTTAATGAATGATTATGAAATAATTTTTATTATTTCCTTCCATTGGTCTGATTTTAAGATATGTAAGGAAAGCAGTTTTAACGAAGACATTGTAAATTAAACAAACAAAATGAATTTTGAACTTTCCTCGCTGTTTAAAAAATTTAAAAAAAAAACGCAATTGTAGTGACGTAAGATATATTTAAATTGTACATGGAGTTCCAGGAATGGTAAGATAACAAATAGAGAAGCCTAGAGTTTCATTGAGCTGTTGTTAAATGGATGTAAGTATATGTATAAAATTTTTGGATAAAGAAAACAAAAATGCGTGTAAGATTTGTAATTGTTCAAGAAAAGCGACGCTTCATTAAGATTTTGAACGGACATGTATCGTGACTGCATGTATTTTGTACGATTATTATCACTTTACATTTTTATAGGATTTTAACGCCTCATCTGTGCTTATTAATAAGTAATAGAGTGTAATTTTTTCCTCTTTTGTCATAGTAGCTATTTTTATTTTCAAAAGAAGAAGCTAGCGCACTTCGACGAACGTTCAAAGAGGTGCATTCTAAACGATAAGGGAAAGAAACAAATAAAGTATTTTTAAAAACTTCTCAATCAAACCTACACAAATCACGGTAATTTTAATACCAGCTTATCGTTAGATTTCTAAGGTTAGCTTAATTATTTTAATTTAGATCTTTGTAATTATAAATAGTGCAATCGTCAAGGTCGACGCTGAACGGGGAAAATGAAAAATTGTTTGAACTCGACAACAACAATGATGTACAAAAAAAAAAAACTTATATGTAATCCACTTTGCTTCTCTGTGCAAACAACCAAGAAAAAAATACAAAACACTACCATTTTTAGATATTTCTAAAGAAAATATAGATAATGTTACACATACGGAAACATAATTGCATTTATAAGTAACCACGTGTGATTTAGTGCATTGTAGATGTACATGTCTAGCAAATTCTTATTAAGTAGATTGAAGGAAAAAAATTGCAGCATATCATGATGAATTGGGAACATTTGTCACTAATATATATAAAAGTTTACATTACACGTATAATTCTTTTTAATCATCCTATGTCGAAAGTAGCTACGATACTGACAATAATTAACATATTGAAGTCGACGAAGGCATCAATATGTATAACACAAATAATTGATTAAACTTCGAAACATATCTATGAAGCATTTTATGATCCTTTGTCCTCTATTGTTTTGAATTATTTTCCCACCTTCTTTTACACAAAATAAAAAAATATTCATTTATATGCTTGTTCAAAATTCATACTGCAATGCAATTACTTAAATAAGAAAAGTGCGGCTATGAGGCAAGAATAATTCATCCAATGTGTTTGCTACGTTGAATAAACGTAAAAATTGTACGATTTACGGAATAATTAGTAATATAAAATCCACGTTTGTGTTGCAAAGTTGGAACACTCATTGAACCCTTTGTACTCTATTCTTTTGCTTGGATAATTCTTCCGTTTACATTAAGACTTCGTGATAAAGGAAGAATCGAATTAAGGTTAGGTTGCAGAAAATCAAATGCGAACTATACAACGTAATAATTTGTATTTAAATAACTTTGTACAAAAATTATAATTTTAATTTCACCGCAGAAAGAGTATTCTTTTCTTTCTTTTTCTTATTTGCACCAATCTTTGTTTTAATGTGACTTTTCACCTCTTCTTGCAATTGATTAAAGAAGGCGGTAGACGATTTCGGAGCTTTGACACCTGTCTCGTCCATTTGTATGATGTTTCGATTGTTGCTCAGTTTTTTCGCCAATTGTGCCGCCTTTTCTTTCTTGTATTTCTTGGCAACTCCTGGTTTTAGTGCTATCAATTTTTCTTTTTCTTCTATGGCTTGTTGTCGCGCGCGTTGTTTTATCTTCTTACGTCTTCGTTGTCGTTTCATATCCGTCTTCGTTCTTTCCGCTTTACCAATCAGATCACCTCGCGGTTTTGCTACAAAAAAACAAATAATAAAATTAAATATCGCACATATAGGAAGTTATAATTACGCGTGGTACCTTTAATTTCTTCTGGCGCTAATAAGGTAGCATCGCTCATTCCCACCGGAGCTACTTCCTCCATGTTAATCGCAGGAATATTGGTAACAATTTTCATTTCTGGCTTGGCCTAAGAAAAAGTGTAAGAAATTAATGATTAATATAGCACCAGATAACAGCATGCAAACAAATTTTTTGTTTTATAATTAACTTACCATTTTTGGAGTGTAGTGATAGTTAGATAAAGCATTCAACTTGGAGAACACAGAATGCATCATCTGTCTGATTTGAATGTGTAATGGTGGTTCCTCTTCCTCCTTTTCATTGTCATCTGGATTTAATGATTGTTTCTGTTTGAGGTATTCATTTTCATAAATTTGAGACAAACTTTCTTTACTCTTTTCTTGGTTTAAAATTAGCTTCTTCTTATATTCTAATGGAGTCTCAACTGGCTTAAATTTCTTTTCAACATCATCCCAAGCTTTGTCTTTTATCCTTTGTTTAATTATATCTTCTAATTTTAATGTTGTTTGCTCAGTAATGACAGGTGGAGGTCTAGTTGTGATGTCAAACTCCACAAATTCTTCTAGCAAAGAATTACGTGGTCTACGTGTTCCAGACACTTCACCCTTGAGTTGCCAAGGTTTCTCTGCAATAGCTTCTTGTTCTAGTTGTTCAATTCTCTTTTTTAACCTCTCTTGACGGGTTTCTAGAGTAGATTTCACCTGTGTATCTTCCTTTACACTAGTATTCTTATTTTCTATACTATCTGTTTCATCAGAGTCATTTGTGAGATTGAATGTGACTTTCTTCTTAGAAGGCTGTTCCTCACTATCCACTTCCATTTCATTATCTAAGTCACCATCATCATTCAATGACTCATCATCATCTATTTCTTTACCATCTTTGTCCTTGTGATACACAGAATCATTATGATTCTCATCTTCACTTTGTGGATTGTCAAAGAAATCTGCATACTTCACCAATTTTGCTTCCTCAGTATTATCTTCACCAGAAAGGTCATTGAATAAATCTAGTGATTCATCATCAGATCCCACCTCGTTTTTTGCACTTTGTTTCTCTTTCTTGTCCTCCTTTGTCAGATATTCATCCAATTCTTCCAGTTTGAAGAATTTATCATCCACTATGGATGATTTCTTTTTATGGTTTTTGACATTCTCTTTCCTTAAACTACTTCGTAATTTTATTTCATCTTCAGAAGACTCTTCCCCTGATATCTTTAATTCTAAATCATCTTCTTCCTCTTCTTCTTGATTTTCTTCCTTTTCTTCTTCTGATGAATCTTCTTTATTGTTTTGCACAAGTTTAGGTTTGACAGCATTGATTGGTATTATTAACTTCTTACTTTCAGCTAAAGCCTTTGAAACACTATTAATCAGGTGGTCAAGTTCACCTTCATTTTGTAATTCAAGCTGCTGCCAGATCTGTTCCTCATCAAAACCTTCTGTCACAAGTTCTGGCAGAGCATTTGTGTTTCTTTTTGACTGTTCTTTCGTAAAATCATATAATCGTTTTGTACATTTTCTGAAATCTAGGGCAACGTCATTTTGCACGCTGTAAACAAAAATTGCTGTTGTTATATTAAAACAGAATAGGTTAGGAAAAGAAAATTTCAAAGAAATATTCACCTTAAAAATTGTTCCGGCTTTTTAGTATTATTATCGACCGTATGTATAACATTATTAAGTATTTCTATGTCTGCCATTGTATATTTACATTGACAATAAGATTAAAACAGAATATTACTTAACTACAGGTTATGTTTTTCCTGTAAAACCACCGTAAGCGTAATATGGTATGTACATGTACTACCATAGACGAGGTGTAGGATAGACCTTGCACCTAATATATTTTTGTGTCCAACGTTCTGAAATACCGATCCTGTACAAAATCATTGTTTCTGTTATGCCCCCTATGATATAAAGCGGTGAGTTTAGGAATTACATAGAATCCAACCATCCAAGATGGTATAGTCGACAGATACAAAAGATCCTCTTTTATTCAATTTGCGTATAAAAATACATACATATATTGGATTGCTTGGGTAGAATTGTTCACGATATTTTGACAGTAGGAGAACACGCGCATATGACGAATTATCTACTAATAAACAATTACGTTACTTTTTCATTTGTGATTTCATAAATACGTTTAATTCCAATTCCAACCACTAGTAATGTTATAATCGTATTCTATACTGAATCGGTAACGTTGGTAACGACACGAAAATGGTAAGGATCTTCTCGGCCCAA
The DNA here is from genome assembly GCF_001263275.1 of Habropoda laboriosa. NCBI lineage: Eukaryota > Metazoa > Arthropoda > Insecta > Hymenoptera > Apidae > Habropoda > Habropoda laboriosa. Next base: position 1,590,211 of record NW_017100254.1, on the reverse strand, counting down.
AAGTTCCATAAGATGCAAGGTTTATCCTGTACGTCATCTGTGGTGGTACTATAATGATTAAGGACATACATGTAACACCGTCAATCAGTATTTCATTTTTTACCACCCGGTATATTACCATGAGTCAATAAAGTAATTTTATGATGAAACAGATTTCTGCCAATAATCTTTATTTACAAAAAACGCACAAAATATATTTACAAAAGTAGGTAATTAATATACATTTGAACAATAAAGATTTCAAACAATATTTATTAAAAGAATTAATTTTTTTCCAAACTCAATACATTAAAAATTAATATTCTGCCAGAATTTATTATAATATCGCTGCAATAAAAAATAAACAAATTTCTATAAAATTTAAAGTATCAAAGGTTGACGAAAATTCAAGGCGCCAAAATTCTAATTTTCGTAACGACCCAATAGGTATCTAAGCTAATATAATTTTGTGCTCACAGGTGGCGACGATTGGTTAGCGGTGTTAGCGACGCAATGACGGGCCAACCGACATGGTGGGGCGTGCTGATCTGCATGGAACTTCGTCGCAAGGAAGGGTGGGCGGGAACCAAGACGAAGAACCGCTCGGAGTTCGAAGCCGCAAACGCATTGGCGCAGACCTCGCGATAGTTCGCTCGATCCTGTACCGTCAAAGTAAAGTTGAAACGCGTGCGTTTCTCAATTCGGTTATCGTGTGCGCGTGTGTTTATACATCAAGCCACGTAAGGAGACTAAGGACGAAGACTGAGTGTGCTCTTTTCGGTGGATTTTCTGTGAAAAAGTGCGTTTTAACATAGTGTTCCTAGGGATTCGCCAGGTGCTGTTGCGTTTTGGATAAGCTTCGTACACCGTCGAAAAGGTACGTACGCGAGTCTGACACCGTTCTACGAAATAATCGATCGTATTGTTTACACTATCGAACGATTTAGTCTTGATCGACATACGTTCAATTCCTGTTGGTAAACTGTAGTTTGGTACGAAATCACAATAATTTCGTATAGTCGCCGACTGCACGCTATTGAGATTAGGCTTTTGAATTTTGTTTATCGTCCTTGAGCGGACCAGTCAACAAACAGAAACTTAATGCGCACAAAGGTCGACGGGTCACGTGGGACATTTCATACAGGGGATCCAGTGATCCGTTTCGACACCAGAAAAATAGCTGCATACGAAAATTCTTGCTTATTCAAAGCTTTCTTCCATCACGATCGAAGAATTCTTTGCGAACTCGCGAGATCAAAAGGTTATCTTTCATCTTTTCGAGATTAGCGACTACTAGTGTCGCATTAATTTGAATTCTTTCTCTCTGAATATATGCCCCCCTTTATATAACCGTTTTTGGTACATTTATTAGCTTTTTGCTAGGGGCATTATGGAAGACTCTTCCTTATTCTTTTACTCTCTTTTGAATTAATTGAAGGGTTAGGGGACCTTAAATTGCTTTCTTTGGGTTGGCGTGTAGGAACTGGACGAAAAAGAAAACGAAGGGGATTGCGTTCGATACCTGGAAAGTCGTGCAAAAAAGAGAACGACAGTTTAAATCTTTTACCAACCGTCATTCTGCACAGATCAAGTCTCTCATATCCCAAGTATTTTTCTTGGTAATAGCTTTCTGATGACACGCGGTGTATGTTATTTGTGTCACAATTAGTAATTCGAAAGTAATTTTCTTTCTCGTGGAATTTAAATTTCATGTACATTGTGACATGCAGTATCTGTTCGATAGTATCGAACATTCAAGAACTATTCAAAAATGTAATTTGCCATCATTTATAATTAATTTATAATGTTAGTAATTTAGTTGTTATCAATTTTGAAATTCGATTTCTCCCCCGAGATGTCTCCACCACCACTACAGCCCACCCCCATCCCCTCCTATTGAAAGTGTCGTCACGTGTGTCTGGGTAGAGTCATTCCGTTACGAGGTCAGAATTCCTCGTGGAGGAGAACTGGTCGTTTGCAAAGGTCGCTCGACGGACAGCTGGAAAACCGCGTGCATAGAAGGGAGTACGGACCGGTGGAGATTTTCCTTTTCCCTCCGCGGCACTGAACAAGTTCTCTCTGTTCTCGAGCAGAGAACGATCATAACGGAGCGCTGGCGTCGTTGCACGTGAAATTGGAGCGGACTTCGATCCTTTCCCGAACGGTACCCGGCATTTGATCGGCCTTAGCCCCCGCGTTCCACGAGGAAATAATATTACGCGCGCGCGTTCACCGCCGCCGCTGCCTCGAGTTTCTAATGAGCCCCTCCAAGAGCCGTTCCTCTACTCGACGAATACCGTAATTCTCAATGGACGTCGTTTTTTCTCTCTTTCTCTCTTCCTCCCTCGGTACCTCCCTTTCTCAAGAGTCGTTTTTCTTACCCCTACCACCAGTGCTTTTCGCGTTCCCCTACCATCTGGCCCCTTTCGATGCGCGTCTCGCGAGCGAAAGTCGTGTGCGTGGAACTAGCGATGGGACTGACTCTTGTATAAATCGCTAGAAATGCAATGTGGTTAGAATAGCCGTAAATTTTGTTACAATTTATTATGTATTCAGTACGGGTTATTTTTGGTAATCCAAGTAGGATATATAGGTGTTTTAATCAGTCGATAAGTTTGTATTTACTATATTTAAAAGCTTTATGACCTTTTGGGATAAAATTTTTGGGACATATTGCATAATCAAATTGATAGAATGATGTCACTTTTTAGAAGGAGGCATGAAATTCATGATATAATGATAAAAGAGATTGTCGGAGTGAAAAGAAATCACTAGTTGTCCAGAATAGGTTAAGATAGGCAACATTGCCTCCAAAACACCTTATTTGCGTGACACCGGTCAATATAATTAAAGTAGATCTAAAAATATCCCGGTTCGCCGGCGCATTAATATGTAAATCTAAGCACGCGTTGCGATACAGATTGTCATCCGGTGATCTCACCTGTTGGAGAATTCTTTCGTTCAAGGTCATTGCAAGGTCACGCCACTTAAATGGTTGAATTTCATCGAACATAACCAACAAAAACATAGCGGTTTCAAATGTGTTTTCGCTGCATTCGACCATTCAACGTAAACAGTTTATACCGATCATTGTATAGGAATCACCTTGTATATATACATAACACGGAATTTGTTTACAACTGTATTGTATTAATACATTAATACCTGAATATTTCCACGAAGTATTGATAGTGTGAATTATATAATCGATTTTCAATCGATTCAACAACGTAAACTTGAAAGCATGTATAATATCAGTTCCATCGCTACTCAACGCTAGTAGGGTATACTACCAACGAAACGTACGTTTCTTATGCGTGCGCGCGCACATGCACACACACATTTTCTGGGGAGTTGCTGGACCGCTCTCAAAGCCTCCTCACTCTACCCTACCCGCTGTTTCTTCGTTCAGGCCGCGCGCAACGGACGAAGAGAGAGAGAGAGAGAGAAAGAGACAAAGAGAAAGATCCTTGGCGAGTCCTGGAACCCAAGTCGAGTGAACAAGCCAAGACTCCTCCGGTTACAGACTTCAAGGCTTAACGCGTACTCCCTCGTTCCGTCAATTGTGGATTTACGAACGGCCCACAGGGGGAAAAATTCTCGCGTGCAATGTTATTGTGCCGGGACTTGGGTATCGCCATTACAGTCAACCTGTTTCGACCTGTTCAATGATAGGTGGCATCTTAATGCTTTTCTACGTGGCTAGGAGAACTCTCTGGGAATTTAGGGTACAGGAACAACAACATGTAGGACAGTAGTGTGTCTCTCGATTCTTGTTTCAACGTAGAAGTATGAATTGTACCTTTAGATCGTTTCTGAATCTTTCTGTAAGCTGTTCGTGTAATAACGTTCACTGTATACCCGGTAATTCTCTTAACCTAACGAGTTCGAATTATTCGTATTGTTTGAAACGAAAATTAGAGTATTGTGTATGCTCGTTTCACGTTTGGTGACCATTCTATATGCTTTATTCAAGTTAACATTTGGTATACGGTTGTTTTGACTATTCGAAAAGGTGAGGGAGTCAGGGTGGGCAGATTTTGGTCGTACATCTCGGCCAACGTCTCCCATTGGCGTAATTAGTTGTAAGTCCCGCATACGTGACCGCGTCGGGCCGCGTCGACGGAATACGATATGAAGGAACGGAGTTTTATCTGGCGCGCACACGCGGTCGGACTCTTCTAGTAGACGGCCGCGGCGCGACGGTGAATGTAAAACTGCCAGAACGCATGCAGGAATGTAGATTTTTCTTGTCAACTTTCTACACGCCTCTGACGTCATCACGGGAATCATTGTCGAATGCAATATGGCACGTTTCAAAAGTGAACACATGAATTTTCGCGAGGTATGATGCTCGCTTGAAAGTTTCGAATTATATAGGGTTTCTAAAAGTTCTTGACCTTTGTAATTCTTATGTTTGTAAATAGTGAGTTACTGTAAACAGACGGTAGAATATATTGACATTTAAAGAAGTCAAGTTTCCATAATTTTAATCGTGGACAGTTTAAATTATTATTCTTGGAAATATTTCTGTTTCGACTGGAATAGTTGTGTTGAAGTGTGAATGTGAGAAATTAATAGTACTGCTATTATGTAGATAACGTAAAAATCATGGCTTTGAAGAGAAGATGGGAGGGGTTGAAAGGGAAGAGTGAACAAGCTGAATAGGCGGCTGTATCGTTTAAGATCCCGCGTAATTAATGCAGGAACGGCGATAAGATAGAGGAATAGTTTTCAATTGGCTCGGTATAGTGCGGCTATCTCTGACCTGGTAGCGTGAAATCATTATTCAGTGCCTATACACAGCCAGTAAATTCAAAAGATAACCCCAACAATGCAAAAGGAACGATGGAAAGGGACCGTTATCAAATAGTTGAATATTTATCCGATTTTTCTAACGCATTCTCGCATTCCGTTTACTATTTTCTCCTGGAATCTTATTGGATTTCGTTATCTTCCATTAAACAGGAACGTAAAAAGCGTATCATTTCGGTCAGCGACCCCGCTTGAATTTCACCACACCACGCTGATGGTGAAACGATTCATTATCATTCGATGTATCTTCTTCTATGATCAAACAAAAAAATTATACAAACCGGGTCTCTCATTTCACTTTTCACCATTCATTTCACCACACGGAGTACGTATGTATATGTATTTCATTTCTACTCTCGTCCGACGCTTCCTTCGCGGCATACTTAGTAACTCGTTCATGGCGTGGCCAAAAAAAGTCTACTTCATATTATCTTCCGGTGTAAGTGGTCTTGTTTTGAGTGTGTGAATAAGTGGCGTATAATGAATACGTTGAAAACGAAGCGTATATACATAACCTCACATCTTGTAGAATAGGAGGTCATGTTTAAACTTTTTCATTTATGGTGTCACTTTTTAGGAGCTCTTACAATTAGTAGATTTAGGTTATGTATCGATAATTTCGACTTTTTCATCGTTAAAAGAACATTGCTTTGAACTGAATAATGTTATGAACTTAATTCACGCAGCACGCATTTTTCTTGCATAGCACTGACGTAATGTTTCGCTTCGGTTTCCGCTCGAGAGGTTCCATCATGGTGCAGCATCTCGAGGATCTAACGGTCGATACCGTCGATCGCGGCTTTTCCTCGCCACGGTGCATGCGCAATGTAATTTTGCTGAAATTCAATGGCCCGTTAGAGAAGCATAGGCAGGTAGGTAGGTAGGCTTCTTCGAGATTCGTCGAGCGAATCAGAGCGACGGAGCGGAAACTGGAATCGCCGTGATTCTACTGAAGATCCTTCGGTTTCAACGTTCGACCTAGACGATCCGAAAGAATGCGTGGCGAAAAAAAACCCACCGAGGATATTCACCTTGGAATCTTATTAAATTATCATTGAACCGATTAGGCGGCCAATGCGGCAGGTAATTGGACGAGGCGGGACGAGTCATTGCAAACGGCTCGATTACACGAAAAGGATGCGGCCAGTGGTTAGTTAGTCGTGCTTTTCTGTAAATTGTCTGTCATTAAAGATGTCGAATTAATAGGGAGCAAGTAGAATAACGCAATTTTTTGCAGTTCTTGAGATGGAAGATGGTAATTGAGAGAGATGATTGTTGGTTTTGAAGAAAAAATGTCTTTGGAATTTGATTTTTATTCAGATTACTTTATTTTTTATTGTTCTATACAGTTTTTTATATTTAAACATTTTTTGATGAAGTCTTAGAAAGTAGCACTTACCTTGTATTACAATTTTGTTGAGGAAATATAAAAGATTTTGTATTATCTGTTTGTGAGTCTAAAAATAACACTTGATAAGATGATTAATGTCAAAATTGAAGTAAACATTAATAAATTTGTTTGCAGAGATTAAATTAATATATTTATAGGGGCTAATGTAACACAGTAGGTCAAAAGTGTACAAAAATATTCTATATTTATACAATTTATTTACACTTGAAAGATAACTGATAGAGAGATCACACAGCTTGTGACTGTTCACTAATGAGTGTTATTTAATAAAATCACTAGTCTTTTCTTTCTTCAAAGTCAGTAAATATTTCTTTCTAGCACGGTCATGTAAATGTCTCAATGTAACTAAATCATTGTCTAAGGTATCACTTTGTTGTTCAAAGTAGGTTATTAGTTTTTCAAGTATTTCTGTTGCTTCAAGGTGGTTCACATCTGTTGATTCTTGGTGGCATCCATTGTTAAAGGCATTCTGAATGTCATCTTCATCTTGAGTAGATAAGCACACTGTCACAATGTCATTTTCTAACAGTAAATGATCAGAACTATCATTAGCAGTAAGATCTTCTAACAAACTATCACTAGGAAGATTAAGTTTTATTCCATGACGAGCTTTCCACCTGCCTAACCATCCCACACTTGCAGTGAATGTAGGATCACCACCTACCTTTTTATTAAGGGTGAGTGCTTTCTTTCTGAGAATGGGTCCTGACACAGGAATACCATTTTCACGTTCTTTTATATACCATACATACAGTGCATCATCCAGTCTCACATTTTTTGCTTTCTTAATTGTCCCCCTATTGCCTAAGCTATCTCTAGAAACCATCTTAGCACAAAAGTCTTCAATTTCCTTCCTGTTCTTTTTCCAATCAGAGACAGTGGATGTTCCTACCCCTAAGTCAATAGCAACACTTTTCAATAGCTCACCTTTGTCGATTCGAAATAAAGCTTCCAGCTTCTTTTCCATGGTCACTGTCACTTTTTTCCTTTTCCCTGACATGCCTGTAAATGTCAAATGTAGAAAAACACAGTGTATCCTGTAACAAACATTATGAGATCCAGCAACGAGCAAGAGGTAAGCACTATTTTTAGAT
>NW_017100254.1:1535625-1582881 GCF_001263275.1 Habropoda laboriosa | reverse complement strand
TACCAATTAATCACACAAGCATTGTGGTATAACGAAGAATCACTCTGCTGGAGCAACTGCATGCACAGTTTTCCAAGAAACAAGCATCTTTAACTTATCAGTTGCAATAGACTATGAATACAGTTAATTAGAAGCTAGATAAATCGGTTTCTGCTTTGCAAACACATATTTCACATTAGAAATTACAACAGATGTACAATTAAATTTCCACATTTTTTTATTAATTTGAAATCCTTTTTAATTTTTTAAAATACTCAACTTCACAATAATCATGATCATTAAGTGTTGTTTATAATGCAGATGAGAAAGTAAACAAATAGTGTGACTGATGAAAATGAAATATATTCTTTATTAACATTTAAAAAACGGAGGACATATTCATTCATTAATATTTTTTGTTAAATTCTTGTAATTATCGATGAACATTAAACGCTGTGTTATTTTACTGATTAATAAGTGCTCATTGTACAGGTTAGGTCGCTGAACCTCATACCAATACTTTAATTTACATATGTTTAGAAATTAGAGTAAATGACATATTACACTGTTGCAAATCGTCTAACGAAATTCAATTATTTTTACAACTCGATCACACTCAAATTGTCACTTAAAATACCTATTTAACCACTGCACGAAAGGTAAAGAACTTTTCGCGCGCAGCGTCATCTAGTGCTCGCAATTAAAAATACTTGAATAGAAAAACGGGGTTGTCAAATAGAAAAAGTTTAGCTAAATGTGACGAAGATGTACAAAAGAGATTCATATGTAACGTTTCAAACTTTATTCATTGCTGTGAAAAATAAATAATACAAAATACTTTCGCCATATATCAAATGTTATACATAAATTCGTTATACAGGTATATTTAATAAAAGATCAATTCTTAAGGCAGCTTTTTTCGATGGAAAACAGAGATCGCCAGTATTGAAACGTGGACAAGTCCTGCTCGAAATGACGAGCCGTCATTCATCGAAATTCAAATCAGTCGATCGAAGCATGTCCAGATAATTCCAGCCCATTGTATTCATATCGACTGCGTAAATTCCGCCACGAATTCGTGCGTCTAACACGAGAATGAAAGCGGGCCTAAATGTGGCGCGTGAGAGTTGACGTAAAAGTTACAAAAGACACCGCAAGCCGTGTTGTTGCGTAGATCAGAAACACGACCCACCATGATGCTCGCGACTAAATGGTGCATGGATAGCCATTTTCTGTGAAATAACACGTTGCATTCGGTTACGTTCGCGGTAATGCACAGGTAGAACGATCCACAGGTTGTAATACAGGTTATATGTAGTGTGGGATGTAGGAAACGCAGCAGACAACTAGAAGGTAACGTAAAAGATACTGTGAATCGTTCCAAGTGTCTCTTTCAAATTTTTTCAAGGTTATGTTAGTTGATATGGTCGTTTAAACTGTATTGGAAGTTCAGTTGTGTTCAAGTTTGAAATAAAAGTATTTAATGCGTCTGATTGGTGGTTATAATTTCCGTGATAGAGTGCATGAGTCCTCTGACCCTGAAAAAGTTGCTCGATGAGAGGTTCATGCACACAATTTGTAAAAGATTCGTTTAATCTCATTCCTTGTCCCGCGAGATCGGGAACGCGGATAATTGCATAATGTAACTGGTGGTTGCTTAATCTGTTTCGCGAAAGTTATAATTTAACAATTTACGTCCGCAGGAAACCGAATGAGTCACTGGGGTCTCGTAATTATAAGGGTGATCCTTGTACAAACTTTTCGTGGGGCAAGCTGTTATTAATTCGTAAAGCGGAATGATTTTTTCATGTTTTTCGTTGCGATGGTGAATGTCAGTGACACGACGTAGAAGATCGCGTAAAATAATTACTTCACTGCTCGTAATAAGCATTTTATCGTAATAAGCGTTTTCCTGTGACCAACAGCGAGGTCGTTGTTTCTTAACCATGCAACAACTTGAACGGTTATGAACTTCGCAATAAATGGGTCATTATGCGAATGTTACGACTAACGCGATGCTATTTTTCATTCAGCTCGAGTTGTTGGTAAGGTACAAATTGTAGATTTGTTGATTTTTAAATTTTCGATTTTTCAAATTCTTGAAATTTTGAATTATCAAATTTTTAAATTTAATCTTTACGCGCTAAAAATCTTAGAAATAGTTAGAAAATGATTGCCCTACTGATTAGCGAACCTTAAATGATTGTGATTCAGTGAAAAGCGAGTGAGATGAACCGGAAGCGAACCTTTGCGCTGTTTCACTGGCGCCGTCTTAGTCAAGTTTGCAACCTGCAATGACGTCGTGGAATTGAAATTAAATGTCGGCAACATATGTACAATTCCAAGAATTGTGATGTCATCTGGATTAAGGAACTGTCATTCTGGCTAAATACATTACCGCTTATTCGCGACGAAATATTCTTGTTTCACAGTTATGCGAGTATCAAGAACTCACTTTATCATCATTTCCGCGTAAAATTGTTGACAATTTTTGCAAATACAAGAAAATCGTTCTACTTTATCTGCTTTAAATAGAAATGACAGGCGAATCAACGGTTTCGTAATTGTTAACACGGTGTAAGCAATGTAACGACAAAAATAACGAGTCTTGCATAGTTTCAAAACATTTACGTAAAACCACAGCAATCAGACTGTGTTTTTATTTTCGCTGTTATGAATACGCTTATCAATGTGTGACTCAATTCGAATAACAATTAAGCAAATTGGTAACGTGAAACTCATTCTCAGATGATTTCATTTCTATTATACTACCATTTACGTCATGCAACGCCTCTATAGGTATTATTAGGAATTCTCTATAGTTATTATTATTTTAATTAACGAATAATAGTACACGTTTAATTTATTCATAGGTTATATGCACTTTCGACGTATTATTTTCTGAGAACCGACTTTTTTCCCCAGTTCCTCCATAATTTTCGAGCCCCTGTTACATTTCGGCGTCTTACGTTCATTCGCACAGTTACAACGCTGTTCTACTTCCCATAAGACAGAAATGCTTCCGGCGAAGCACTGTTATACCGAACCAGTGAATGAAGGGCTTGCGCATATGGCGCACCGTAAAAAAGTTATATCTCTTCCTGTTCGTTGAATTTTGTCAGTGGATGAACACCATTTCTCATACAAAGTATTACTATCTCACATTCTAGAGACTCTTACACTTTTCCTTAATAATGAACTTGAACCATAAAAACAATTCTTCCCATAACCATAACTTTTTAATGTACAACAAAATTCTCTATCCTGCGGCTATAGACTCTTCCCGAAAACTAACCTCAAACACAAAGAACAATTCTCTCTTCCCTATTAAATAATTCAATTTAACCATAACCTCGTAACTTATCGCAAAATCAACATACAGTGCCCCCATTCTTAGAGAAGTTTCAAAAATAACCTCAAACACAGAACAAACTTGAATATTCCAGCCGTATCACTGCGAGTAAATCAAGAGAGAGAAAAATCTGGTCAGTTGACCCAAATAGCGACACTGAATCATGGAATTCACGGCCGGGATAGGAAGTAGCTGGGCAACAAGTGCCACCGAAAAGAAAGAAGCCGTCGGGACGTTGGTTGACGGTCGGTAATGTAAGTCGCTGACCAAATATAGGCGTGTCGTTATATCGTTTGAACTTGCCAGACCTTGTCACATCATTTTCTCTCTTTTCAACTCTGTCGAGCGTACGTGTGTACGCCAGATGAATGTTTGCTTGGGCTATCAGTGTCAATAGAGCGTCGGTGTCTCTTTTCGAATGGACGCTGGACGAGCCTCGATAATAATACGGTTCGGATTTCACCTGGTCTCCTCTGCCTTGGTCTTCTCGACCCCGTGGGTGCGTGTTTCCGGGGCAATTTCGTGCTTCCTGTCGACAACCGACCATCTAAGCTCGTCGAACACTTTGTCTTACTTCGTTATATTGTTCGTTTCTTTTGGAACATTTTATTTGTGACACGTTGAGGAGAGATTCTTGGGTTTGTCTGAATGATGGATTGGTAGAATGGAATTACAGAGAGGTTAGGTTGAGTGTAATATAATGTAATATAGGTTAAGGTTAATGGTAAGAATAATATTTTAGAATTTTTGGCTTTCTGTAGTTGGTAGATTGGTGGAGGTGGAAATTAAAGCTTAGTGATTAGAATACTCAATAATTCTCTAGAATAGGTATTCCATGGTTCTGGCATTCTAATGCCATATATGGAGATAGCTATATGTATAGATAGAGGAAAAAGGTTAGGTTATGATTTATACTTGCTCTTCTTTTTTTTTATCTTAAAGGACACTGCCAAACTTTTTACACCTTACTTGTGAATATCTAATTTACGTAGTTAGAGAGATTAAGTTTTATTTCGAAGGATTACTTATTAATATACTTTGCAAGTTTCTGTAACGGTTGCGATCTTTTTTCTTGAGATATTTTTAACCTTATCTGACCTCGAGGCGATTGTAAACCGTACTCTGTCAGAATAATGTGAGAATATTGCCTCCAAGTACCATTTCACACCTCCGACGAGACTTCCTCTTGCAAATTAAATGAAATCACAAGGAAACGACACGGACGTGACAAAAGTGGCACTCGTGGAGATTGCTCGAGGACACCAGGAAGTTAGAAGTGTGCACTTTCTCCATTGATTTTGGTAATCGTTTTGCCAACATGTAGATTCGAAAATTATTCCGTTTAATCATATAATTACACGCCGTTTAAACATTCCTCCAGACTTCATAACATAATTACTCTATAATTGGACCTCTAATTATTTAGTCGCTGAAAATTCAAGATTAAAAATATTACTTAACTAATTGATGAATTTCATTCATTTTCTCCAATAATAAATTGTGCAAACTCCTTTGTATTTTATCATTTTAATTTTAATTTATTGTTAATTGCAAGATCTCAGTGTGTTTTTGTTAATTTTTTCTGGGTTTTTTTTTCTTCTCTGAAAGCCTCCATAAATTCCGCCTTGTTATTTTTATCGTTCGCAGCCGAAGATAACCGTTCGATACGATTAATCTCCGAGTTGATGGATTACGAAAGCCCCGTCAGGCGATATCTAGATGTTGCTGAAACCTTTGGTGGTTTCTCTGGCTGTGGCGTGGCGCATCCAGCGTGCTTCCGGTTGGATCTTGCGTTTCCTATTCGCTGGCCTAATAAATCAGCTCATATACGGTACCTATTGCACCCGAGGCTGAACGATGAAAGTTAATGCTAGTAAAAATTGACGCGTTACTATTAAAAAAAAAAAAAAAAAAGTTAGCAAGGAAGCGTACTTAAATCACCAGATTAATTCGTAGATCCTTTAGAATTTATAAACACGTATTTATAGCTCATGGTGCACGCAAAAGGTGGTTTATTTTCAACTTCGTGTTACTTTCTACCGTGCGAATCGGTTGAACGAAAGTAACTAGAAATTGGGGACAAATAGATCTAGCATTTCTTTCTGTTATCCATTATTGCACTATCGTGTTAGGAATTGATAAAGAAAATTGAATAAATGGTGTTAGTAATGTGCGGGTTTTGTGGGTTTCTTATCAGAGGTGTTTAAACATCTGAGCGTTATCAACCGGGAAAGGTAGTAGTAGTAATATAAGAAGGAATTGATAAATAACGTCACCCGCTACTTTTGCCAGATAATCATCGTGACAACTCATGCAATAATGTTTGACGTAGTTGATCGGCGATTTTGTTCTTGAATCACGATAGGAATTTTTTCGTGGAAGATTCGGTGTCGACTGTAATCAAGATTTATCTCGAGATATAGGTATTAGGATCTGGAACTGTTACCGCATTATCCGAAGGATCGATTAAAATGGTTGAGAGAAATGCAAAGTGTTGAAAATATTGACAATGTTGAAAATTTGGAACTTGTTAATTATACGAATAGCCTTATAAATATTGAAACACGGTGAACAGTTGAAGAATGTTGACAAATGTTGATAAGCTTCAAACTCGACCCTGTTAACAAATATTGAAGAATATTTTAACGATCATTCACACGAAATTGAATATTCTGAAAATATCGATGAATATAAATGTTGAAGAAGCTCCAAGAGATGCGACAATATTTGAAAAACTAACTGTACAGCAATTCTGCATGATTAGAAACAGAAAATCGAACGATTCGTTCCCCTTAGAGCGTTCACCGTGTTTCCGGAATGATCGCTCGTTTCCTGTCGCATCGACTAGTGTTTCAATAATTCCGCGTGTTCGCCAGTTACATCACGAGGTGACGACGAGTTTGTACTATAAAAATATATTTGCTGATCGTGTATTTCTATCTCGTGACATCAGACCTCCGTCGAGGCATAAACGTCTTGAAACATACTTACGGTTTTCTTTTTTCTTTTTCATTCTTCACCGTTATTTCTTGTTTTTGTATAAATTTCAAATTCTATCATTGTTACTTCGACTAACACAAAACTCGTCCTTCAAAAAGTTGCACTTGCGAACAAGACTTGGAATTCTTTTGTCACGGCCGTACGCCGATTAATTTATGGAAATTTCATTCTAACACGATACACGTTACATACCCTGTGTCCCTATAAAAACGTCACGGTTGGCGCACGGCTGCATAATCACGCCGCAATTTGTATACAAGCGAGGATCTAATCAACTCGAAAACGATGCACGCCTAATCGTTCCGTGGCCCGATTTAAATTCATAAGTGTATCTGAACCACTGTTTTACCCTTCAGTCAAGCTCATTTCGTTCTTCACAGCTTTGTGGGGAAAATAAAGTTTTAGAATGAACCTTCGCGGAATGTAAATATGTTACTACAGACAAGTGTTTATCGAATGCGAAAATATTGAACAGAGTGTTAAAAAGAAACCGCTATTTGCAATTTAAAATTTTAACCGTTACCAATCTCAACTTGGATTCTTAAATTAGCACTGTTAAATATTGTCAACATCAGCTTGAATCCCGTCATCCTCAATTCTTTCAAATTAAGTTCTATTTAAAAAAGAAAATGCTACGAACATCAAGACATCAGCATCAACATCAACTTTGTTTTATTAACATCAATGTCAACTTAGATCTGAAAATTCGCGATTTTATCAACCGCAACGCTTATTTCCGAATTCGCAGTGTTTTACCATAATCAACGTCAACGTTAATTCTTCATCGATATTCAAGTTTGCGATTCCATTAAACCACCCGGCCGCTACGCCACTGGTAGGTGCACGTACGTCCGTACTTAGCTTCAACTACATAAAAGAACGGCGGACATAACACGTTCGCGATACGCGATAAGAGTTCTGTCTGTCAGTGTTCTTGGGCTAACAGCTGAATCAGTTCGGTGTCGACATTCGCGGACGTTCAAACGTACATAATTTCGTCTCGCAGTATTCCTATTCTGAAATCGTGGAAAAAGTTTCCGAAAAACTTCGTGTTTCTCAGTAAATCAAGTCATGACGAACGTGGATCGATAATTATCGAAGAACCAAGAGGTGCACCATGTCGCAGACTTATTATTATGGTATGTGCGATAAACGTATAAATCAACGATTCGTAATGTGTGATTTAACAATGTTGCATTTAAGTTTGAAGGAGAGATTATACATAGATTAGGGGATTACTGGTCAACTGGCCACTAAAATCCCTTTATCTTTTCTATCGACCGAAGAATTATAGTTGATAGTAGCAATGCGTTTTATGGTGCACGATAGACCGATCACGAAACAACCACACCTGTACATCAAGCTTATCTGCCTAGATAGGAGATTATCTGTCAAAGTCCCGTCACGCATTCCACGTAATTAGAGCCCAATAGGTGTCGCTTTGCTACTTAGCTGTGTGCCGAGACTTGGCCTGTCTCTGGCTCGATTTAATCGAGAATGCTTTCCATTTGGATCACGGTTGGAAATTGTCCATAGTGTTTAAACAACTTCTAGACACATTTGCTTCAGTTACACTTGGTTATGTAACAGTAGAGAAAGGTCCTTTAATTCGTTAAAATTCTAGTGGATTTAATATGCCGAGTAATTGATTGTAAAATTTATATTGTAAAATCAATGATAATTTATGTTAGAGATGTCTTGAATTGGAACCTCTTTTAGAAACGTTAGATATTTTGGATTCATATAGAAGAAGAAGAATATTTTCCGTTCGTTGTTAAGTTGAGACATTTTTCTTCCGTTTCCATCCATGTTTCCTTCGTTAAACTGCATCAAAATGGAATCCATCATGGCTGCCTCTTCACACCTATTTCGTCGAAAAGAGACACATAAAACTTTGTCTTATTTCAAAGATATTTTCGCTACGTTTCTACTTTTACAGAATTGTTCACCCGGTGGATTTTAAGTATCTGGCTAGCATAAAAAGTAGGATTTGCTCGAAAGCAGCAACAATGTGTGTTTGCAGACGTTACGCTCGATGAATCTGAAGCGCATAGTGGTAACACTGCCTGGCGTGCGCGCGCGTTACAATCGCGTTACACGGTTTGCAACATACTTAGAAACGCGACGAACAGCTTCAGACAGAGACAGACGACTTGAGCACTCTAATCAAATCTGCGATGTTACCTGCTTGTCATTGCCCTCTCGGTTTGCACGCAGACGCCTATTGGCACGCT
Source organism: Habropoda laboriosa (assembly GCF_001263275.1). NCBI lineage: Eukaryota > Metazoa > Arthropoda > Insecta > Hymenoptera > Apidae > Habropoda > Habropoda laboriosa. Next base: position 1,574,316 of record NW_017100254.1, on the reverse strand, counting down.
TTTCAACGCGAATGCGAGCTAACCACTGAGGTTACTGTTCCTCCCCATTGGCGTAGACCTTCCATTTACTCGTTGAATTTTTCTTCTTTCTCTGTTTCTCGAACAATAAAACGCAGATTCGTCTTTAGATTGGAAAAAGTAGGTTAGGTTTGCGAACGAGAGATTAGAAATTGGTGAAAGTAATGTTCGCGTGAAGTTTTACCGTGACAGAGAAAAATTCTTTTGGACTTAATTTGGTTTACATGACCGTTTTTAGGTTATGTTGATTATAATGATTTAAAAATGCTTAATAACCCATTCGTATTTTTCGAAATAAAACTTGGCTTCTAAGTGAGATTATTTGAACCTAATCTAAATTATCGTTTGTAACGAACTATGATTTGTTTGAATAAAATGTTTTTTGAATAGTTATTACTTTGAAAAAGAAACGTGTAAGAATTCCTAACGGCGGCAAGGTTGTCTAAAAATTGTATATTTTCGCCAGCGAGCACGCGTTAATTGCCAAGTTTCTTTGTAATGAAAACCAGCCCCCTGGCAGTCGTCGAATTTCACGATACCACTGCATTTAACATAATAAACACTCTTACTGAATATGTTTTTCAGCGACATCACACGCCCACACATACACACGCTGCACGAATGTGCCTAAGCTGCGAGTTCAATTAATTGTAATCAGACCAGTCGCTGCTTAAATAGTGTATATAACCGTTCGACGAACTGATCGTAGTAAATTAATGGTACGAACGTTGTATAATTATTAACGATAATAAATCGTGTTTTATTTCATCGCGATAATGTTATAAATTGGAGAATTTCATTTAACGAATTGATTCTACCTTTTGATAAATTCGTTGTTCTAATGATAATTAATTTTTCTTCCAATTAACTCTAATTGCGATTTTTTATGTTACTTTGCTGAGCGTGAAGAAGTTACGATAGGAGTTCATACAACGTGCAAATAATAATTGAGAATTGACTGTAAGAAGTATTTAAAAGAATGCTTGCAAAATATTTACAGAAAAAGTCTTTGCAAATATGCCTTAAAGATAGTAAAAAATTATAAATATCAAGAACTGCATAGATGATGCAAAATTTAAGCTAAACAAAACTATATGAAATCAGAAGGAAACTGCTATATCGAGCATGTCTGTTTTAAACGTGAGCTATCTCTGTGCCGCGATAAGCTATCTTCTTACAAAAAAATCAAAGGAAAACATCGTTTCCAACGTTGCGAAAATAGAAAATTGTTGTAAGCGAATAAAAACGAACGACGTTACTTTATTCGACTTCTTTCGCAATTACGTCCTTCGCGTTCTTGTGCCCAGCGAGAAAACAATAGAACTCTCGGAGAGATTTATCTCGAACGATAAGCCGCGAGATATGAATCGATTATTAATCCAACATGGCGATAAGGTACGCTGTTGAACGTGTCAAACTTTACGACTATAATCCGTTTCTCTGATAAAGTTTCGTCCTGTTCGTCCTTCTCCCTTGGAACTCATCGTTTGCAGAATTTTGTTATTTATTTTGTATCACCCTGTATATTTTCTGAGCTGTATTCTAATGACACTGTGAATGATTGTAAAGGTTAGGTGAGATTCTAGTGCAACAGATAAACTGAGATTGCAATACCTTGTTGACAATTTATCGTTTATACATTTATCAATTTATCAACGAATCTAAATTTCAGAATATGTTAATATATAAATTAGAAATACAACAAATAAAGAATATATTGTACATTAGTATTGTATTTTTATACTGTGAAACATATTATTGTGGATTTCGATGACACCTGGTGATTTAAACACACCGATAAAAACTGAAAAAGTCTTAAAAGCTGAAATACATTTTACGACCAGGTTTTCCTGTAAATTAACGATCGAAATAAAAAGTATCCTATCTTTTAAAGACGATCGGAAACAGTAAACAAGAATTTACAACTCTCCTGCAACAAATTTTATCATTTGCAAACAAGTTTCTTATGTTAACCAGTATTTCTACCATCTAACCTAACCTCAAATATCTTGCGAACACTGTTACCGGCATCGATTAAGAATCACGATTTATTTTACAACCAATATTACGAATAAATTATCTCCATTTAAAGAGATATCGTATTTCTTGAATTAAAGACTTTTATGAATTAAATTACGCGTAGAATTAACGCGCGTCGTTCGTACACAACAACCAACCGAGACTGCGCAGTGAGAAGAAAACCAAGGCGGCAGCATTGTGGCGAAATGCGTGCAAAGTAAATAAAGGGTGATAACGACGTTTACCTCGGGGCGAACGTTTCTGTTTTTTGCCAGTGTTCGTGACTCGACAAGATTATTGTCCTGGGTTTATCGTTGCTATCGCCAGCGCTCAACCATGTGTCGTAAATTTTTTCTCGCTTTATAAGGGCTAAATAACAGCCGAATAAACGTGTACGCGAACGCGAATCGGTTGTTTCACTGGCTGCCGGAAAACCGGGTCCCTAACAGGGATTCTTTTTACTTGCATAGCAGGGTAAATTGGTCGTTTTGTTTGATTCTTAATCTTTACGCTTGTGTACGGTGTAAGCGTGGTACGTATGTAGTTCTATTTGTTACAGTTGCTAGTTTGCAGATAGGCTTAAGATTAGGAAGTTTGTCAAGGTTATGTTGGGAAGATTCATTAGAAGGATTACGTACCATGAAATTAGAGGTTAGGTACAGTAGTGGTTGGTGTTAGGAGTGAGTTGCCGGTGTTAAACATCGATATTATCTGCATGCGAGGGTAATTTTATACAGGGTGACATTCAATGTCGAAAGTTGACACCAGAATTAAGAGAAACACTCATCGCTAACAGTATCTTTTGTTAAAAATTAACACCGGGGTTAAAAATTAATGCAACGTCGAAAATGTATACTTTTGTTGAACCATAACTTTCAACATAACGAATTACCACTGTAAGTGTTTAACCCATAAAAGAGGGTTACACGTGGAAATCTAAGTTTAACACTTCGTATATATGTACAGACGGAAATCTCTAAAAATTCCCCTAGCATCTGCGTACCACGCCCTTTAACCTCCCTTCGAAATGTTATTTTCGAAAGGAAACAGAAATTTCCGTTTCCGTCACGAGTGTTTCTCGAATTCCCAAGAATGGGATACGTGATCAAAGCGTGTCTAACTTTAGTAAAATGTTTGGTTACAGGGGCGCAGTATGTGCCCGGCGCTGGGCTTGGCGCCGCACCCCAAAACAGGACCTTTAACCTCGAGTATACACCACACTATTCACCGAGCAGAGCCAACATATACAGGGGTGGTTCTGATATACAGAAGAGAATGACTCAAAGGGAGGATACGTTGAGGTTCGAGCAGGGCCGCATTAAGGCCCTGCAGGAGGAACGTCTGCATATACAGAAGAAGACATTCACAAAATGGATCAACTCCTTTCTATTAAAGGTACTTATACATTCTTCTGTTTCAGTGTAATTCCTGGGTGTTGTAAAGAAGCATTATTTATTAAGGAAATAGTATAACGATGAATATGAGAGGCTTCACCTCCTTTGGCTTCGTATTTTTTCCCTTGATACGATTAAGGAGAAGAGGTCAATGAACTCTTGAGCATCTGGTGAAACAGTTCATTGATATGTAAAGAGTGTTCCATAATTACAAGTAGAAATTTGAATAGCCAAGAAAATGTTAGAACTTAGCACTTGGTGTTAAAGATTAACCCAGGGGGTTAAAATTTGACAATGGTGTTAAAATTAATAATCGATGTCAAAAATGAATATTTGTATTAAAATGTAACCTCCGACACAACCAACACATCTCTGTTCACTTTAATAATTATAATTTAATTGTAACTAATAAGTCTCATAAGTGAAAAGTATTGTAAATCTTCTATATAGACATTTTTCATCTTGAAATTTGTAACTTGTAATTTTTTAATTTTTCGAACAATGAATCGAAAATATGAAAAAATGGTAATGCAGAGTATTGTCGAGGATATTTGTAAAAATGACTTCGTCTAGCGTGTCTACAGAGGAAGGAATCCGGTGTCACGTTGAATCGATTACTTTCACTTCACAGGCGCGTATGGAAGTGGACGATTTATTCACGGATCTAGCGGACGGCAAGAAGCTACTGAAACTACTGGAGATCATCTCTGGCGAACGATTGGCCAAACCGAACAATGGTCGTATGAGAGTGCACAAAATCGAGAACGTGAACAAGTCACTGGCGTTTCTTCACACGAAGGTAGGACTAATTGTCTTCCCACATGCTATTCAAATTAGCCTAGCTGGTTCCTTTCGTGCCTTTGTGAACGCGTGTTCGACACACGAAATAGCGTTTTGTCGCGATAATTATGAATTATAATACCTGAATTAGATTCACATCGAATCTAGGGATATTTGAAATTTTAGGGTTTCCTAGTCCCTGACTCAGAAAGACAATACATAACCTCTTATTTCTTAGAAGAATAAAAGTTCAGGATTTTTTCTGGAAGAATGTTATAGATAGTGATTTTTGAAAATTTGAAATTTTGGATTTCCTACAGGATTTTTTCTGCAGAAATATTTGAAGCTCAGTTTTAGTATTTCTAAGAAAACATTTTACTGTAAGGAAATTCAGGGATACAGAATTTTTATATTTTACTGCAAAATTATACTTTAAAATGAATTTCACAGAACCACCGATTCCCTCAATAATTCTTCCCATGATCGAACAATATTTGCAATGATTCAATTTGCCACTCAGGGACTATCTCTACTTAACAGCTAATTTCTCGTTAAATCTTTATCTTCTTCCTGGTTGGAATTCACGAATGTGTAACTATCGTGTTCGACATCTTCCTCGAGGAAGATTAGAAAATTTCTCCAGAGATATAGACTGCAGCAGTTTGGTTCATTACGTCGATGGATCTAATTGTTCGTTAGGGAGGACGTAGGAAATAATTCTCACGCTTTCACGATTGTCTCTCCCCATTTCGCGACAGCGTTACACCCGACTGTGATATTACGTAAGGGGCGACACGGTTACGCAAGCGAAAACTGAAATTTTCTCCCCGTCGAAGCTTTTCCTCGACATTAATAAATGACTATATTATATCTGTCGTTTCACTTGGCTTTGCTCGATCGTTTCATTACACACGAGCTATTAAACAGGAGATAAAAATAGACAAATTACACTCATATATGTATGTTTTGCAAATGTTGAGATTTAAAGAATAATGAAAATTTAGTGTTTTAAATTTTTCTAAATGTTACATTTGTTCGGGAAAAATTTCTGTCCTTTGGAATTCCTGTATCTTATATTTTTTCATAAAATACCAATTCCTGTATTCCAAATTTCTCTTGACTAAATTTCTGATCAATTTTTGTTCGAGCATTCGAATAAGTGGAACATATGCGTCCGTCTGGTCACTGAAGGGTTGAAGAGATTTTCCCAAATTCCACATTTTTCAAGAAAATATTGAATTTCGTACTTGAAAATTCACCATATCGCATATTTTTGCAAAAATTTCTCTAGATTCTTTATACTTCTAAAGACATGAAACACCTTATCCCATCTACTTTCGATATACCCAAGAGGATCATGATCGAACTCTCCAGTTACCGGAAGTCACAGCCACGCGTCGCTCCTCGTATTCTCTCTCTCACGGTCTCACGTGTCCCATATGTATTGAACCTAATCCACTAGAATTCTTCACATATTTTTCAAAATCATCATTGAATTACTTTCATAAATTTTTCTAGTATACTAAAGTTTAATTCAAATATGAAGAAATTTAAAATGCTAAATCTTTCAGAAAATTGAAGGATTTAGAATTTTAATTTTCCAGAAAAATGGAGAATTCAGAATTTTCAATTTTTCAGAAATGTGGAGAAATTAGAATTTTAAATTCTCCGGAATAGTGGGGAATTTAGAATCTTGGATTTTTCAGAACAGCGGAGAAAATAGAGCAGTACTTAATTCAGGAATCTCTTTCATAAAAAATGCAAACATTCACGTTATAAAATTTTTCAACTTTTGTTGCAATAAAGCAATGATATTGCTTTTAATTTTGCGTTTCATACGACAAGAATGGATTGCAAAAGTCACAGTACTTATGTACGATGTCTCGTAGACGCATCTCCCATAAGAGCATTACGCTGCGGCGTACATAAAACTATTATGTCATAAGCTACGAAGCATAGAGGCCATTCACGAGGACTTCGTAGTTTGTAGGGCTTCGCGACGAGTTCCGTGTCCACGTAGGACGTCTTCTGATACCTCTATGGTTGTACCTACTGTGTCAAATATTTCCATTATTAATCACTGTTGCCAGTAACAAAACGGAAAAAGGAATTAATTCTTCTCCTGTTAAAAAATTCATTTGTGAGGGAAAAAATTATCAAGTTAGCAAATTATCAGTAAAATGGTACCAATAGTATCAATTTTCTTTGATTATCTAAGAAATTTATAGAAAGTGAAATACAGTTTCTTATTGTTCTAAAAAGATTGATATAATGAGGTACAATGTTCAGAAAAGTTACCTTATTTTGTACGTATTACATCATTGGTACGAAGTACATTTTATTTCGTTCTTATATTGATTGTAAGAACTTTCATTCTTTCATTCTTTTAGAATTCTTCGGTAATATTTTAAAGAATTTTGTATTAATTTTATTAATTTTTCTGAAATTCTTTACCAATTTTTCAGCATATTGAATCAGTTACTCTAGAACGTTTTATCAATTTTTTCAAAACTTTCTAAAATTCTTCATTAATTTTTCACCAATTTTTCGTCCGTTTCCTAAGCTTCTTTACTCTAATGATAATTATTCCACAAACCTTTATCTATGCCTTCTCAAATTTTACATCAACTTGTTAAAAGAATATTGAAAAATAAAAATTTCTTCAAATTGCCATTCATTTGATCGCAAAGCCTTACTTTGCATGTTCGTGACAAACAGAAAAGCAAATCAGCAGACAGGAAAATCCACTGGAAAGGAGGAACTTTCATGAAATACCTTGGCGAGTCGCCGTGTTTGAAATCCACCGCGGCAATTTTCCCCGACTTTCTAAGCAGGTGACGAAAAATTGTCATGGAATGCGTTTGCACTGAACGAGAATCACCTTCCAGAAATAAACTTTGCTTCCTTTCCAGTAGATCCAGGTGGGAGGTGTGAAGGACGTCATCGCGACGATGAAACGTGTCTACGGTGATTGATTTGCGCGCCGAATTCGATTGGGCGCGGTTTGTCACGGATTCCACGATGTTTATTACCGTTCTACGCTATCGAGAACGATCGCTTGTTATTTCGATTTATACCTTGTTGATCGATCAATCATTCCATGTATTCAAAGTGTTTCTGTGATTGGTTCCATGTAAATCTGGAAAATGAGTTCGATACTGACAGTGAGAGTAAAATTTGATTGATTTATTTGATGAATTGATGGATAGAGTTTTAGATGAAACGGCTCTTAAGAATCTTGATCAAAATTGCGGAAAAATTTTGTTTAAAAGAATTAGAACAAAAATTGTCTTTTTTTTTTTATTTAAAAAATTGTTAGGAAAGATTTTGATCCAATTAGTGAAAAATATTGAAGATATTAAATTTTTGTTTCTCATTCGTCCAGAGTAATTTACGTTTAACACGAATTGAGAATCTTGAATGCGCAAAAAGGTTGCAAAATACTGAGACTTTCTTCCGTTTTTATTTACTTATTTGGAGAAATCATAGAGAAGAATTTGGTCCGACAGAATTTAGGATCTCGAGGATGTTGCAAAGAAATGAGAAAGCAGAGAACTTTCGTTCTTACTCGTTCAGTGAAATGATGTAAATGACACGTAGAAAATTAAGCTAGTTAGAATAGGACTAACGTCAAATTCAGTATCCAAAAAAAAAAAGAATTGATAATTCCAGTTACTTAAAAGTTTCAAGTACCTAAACTGAGTTCAAAATTAAAAATTTTAAAGCTAATTAACTTTAATTATCTTTAAAATTGTTTTAAAATTTTTAATTAGCCTGTATATTGAAATTTTAACTTTGTAATTTTTATATACAGGTTAATTTAAAATTTGAAGAGTCAAAAGTGCGAATGAGTGTCACTGCTCATACAGACACTTAATGGTTAATAAAAATGCATTAAGAATTATTCTATGAGTATTGTTCATCGTTAAACAGAAATTGTCGCCTTTTGTTCCTCTTCTAAATGACGAATCGAACGAGCGAGCAACTCTTAGATGGAAAGTTATTCGTGGAAAGAACACGTTTCGCGCGTGCTTATTACAGCTTCTACGTGTTACGCGATTCGCGACAGCGCCGTTACGTAAAGGCGTCTTGCTAATCGCGCGTAAAAAGCATAAAACATGCGGACGTGATCTTAGCCGAGCATTAAATTTATATCCCTGGCTGTGATCGAACCTGAACACCTTTCGATTCGAATCTCTCACTATGTAACCATACAAAAGCTTCACGATTAAACATTATTCACCCTCGTTATTATCTACTTATTACTCAATTATCGTTCACTGTGAACGGTAGGAAAACTATGCAAATTTTTTCCAATGCATCTGTGAAGCTTAGGAAATTTTACTTGCAAATGTTAGACAATAAATCGCCTTTACTATACAAATGCATCATTCCATGTTAATTGAACTATTCATCGTCACTATTTTTTATAATGCGATTACTTTATTTTATACATAAAAATTTCCAGTGGAAAATTAGGAAAATTTAGAAAGCTGAAATTCGAAAGTTTGGTATATATGTACACTACCGATCAAAAGTTTCGAATCACTTGTTATTTTATGCTAATATTGAATTTCTCCATTTTTTATGGATTTGTAATTGATTTTAACGTGTATTTTTTTTTTTTTCTTAATTCGAAGATGTGATCAATTTTTAAAAAAGAATTATATTTGTTTTTAAATGAAGTTGCAAAACTAGTTAAATCTTCGATTTATACCTAGGAAGTTGGTTACCTTGTGAGTAAAATGATTAGGGCTGTAATACTTGTGAGTGATAGTGTGTATAATTTTAGAGGGAGGGAGTAGATTCACGTTACTTTGTAAGATTAGAATAATTTCTACCTTGAGTAAAACCTTGTTCTGCAACTATGTTTCTGTACCCTTGACAGGATAAGTGCGCCTGAAACACGGATCACTTTAGCTAGGGGCTGTTCCCATGACCGAAAGAATTCGAACCCACGGTAATTAGGGAGATATCCTCGGGCCATTCTGAGAAACCATCGTCCCCTGAAAAGCTATATCCACGCCTACGAGGGTAATATTTTTCTTTGTTTAACGCCTGAGGAAAGGACGCTTGAAATAGATTCGACACGAGAGCAGGGAATTTTTTGAGGTTACTGGTGATTTTTAGTGATTTTATTTTGAAAACCTTTTAACATAACCTGGGGTATTTTAGGTCTTTGATGAGTTATGCTATTGAAATGCTACAGTATTGAGATATTGGGGTATTAGAGGGGATGGAATGTTAGTGTATTGAGTGTTTGGGTATTTGGGGTACTTGTGTATTAGAGTATTTGGCGTATTTAAGGCATTTATGTATTGGAGTATTTTACAGTTGGTGTATTTTTTTATTTGAGCTGTTTAAAAATTGGTGTATTGGGTTACTCGAATAATTAAGATTCTTTTAATACTGGTGCAGCTGCACAATTAAATATTTGTATACCGAAGTATTTGTGTACTGAGAAATTTGGGTATTCAGAGATTGAAACGACGAGGTATTAGCATATCCTCATAAAAGTAATCAGAATATCACACAATAAACTCCTTATAAATAGGGTGTACAATACTGAACAGTAAAAAGGAATAAAGCATGGCCAGAAATCGAGGGGTAAGATTCGAGGTGCAATAAAAGTGATGGGAGCATTATAGGACCAGGGGAGAAGAAAGTGAACAGCTTGTTGCGGGCTGCAAACGCTGAGAAAAGGGGAGAGAGGGACGGTGGAGAAGAAAGTGAAAGAGGATTGACGAGAAGAAGTTGGCAAGAAGAGGATCAAAATTCTGGACAATTACGAACCTAACCTAAAACCCTTTCTCTAATTCCAGAAGTATCCATTTCTAGTTTGAAATAACCCGAAGTGAATTTATCCTCAACCTGAAAAGTTTTGTGGAAGGATCCATCTCGCCGGAACTGGGAGGAAAAAGCAAAGATATGCACGAATTTACAAGCAACAGTCGCGGACGTGGAATAATCGATTCCCAGTCTCGGCGACTGAACGAAAGGGATCGAAATCGAAGGGTACAATCGAACAATCGAGAGAGAATCTCTCTGAGAAGAGGACATGGAGACATGATCAAAGGAGTGAGAAAGAGAGAAACACAAGAGAGAGGGGTGGGGGGGTCAGCGACCGAGGCGAAACTTGCTAGACCGTGAGTCCCGCAGATGTGAAATGAAACCAGACGGCACATACGTTGCTCGTGTGCTGATCATTTCACGTTAGACGTTGTTCCGCCACTCGTACGAACCTGTCCACACCTTGGACCGACGCCTCTGTGAACACTCTACGACATTTATTCTCTGATACCCCTCGCATGGAACATGTGGTTTCATGATGTTGATCAAGAATGGTGTTTCAGATAGAGATTTTGTACTGGAGAGGTTCAAAGGGCAGGTTGAATCACATTTAAGTAGGTTCAAGTATTGATATTTTTTTGGAAATTGATTTTGGACTTTCGTTAATGTTAATTAGGGGTTGGCAATGATTGAAAGCTTGGTTTTGGTGATTTATGGTGTGTATCTTTAATTAGAAAGTTAGATTAGTTGACATAGTGTGGTTATTGATAACTTAGGGATTGATTATATTGGTAATTCTAATGTGAGAATGTCAGTCGGTAGGATAAAAGATTGGAAAACAGGAATTTTTTTTTGTCAACGTTGGTAACTTACCACACGAGTATTAGCGTAGAGATAGAGATCTGTTGGCATTTAAAAAATTAATAAAATATATTCGAATACGTAACCGTAATCTTTAACTCATTTAAATGAAATAGTTTCAACCGAATCACTCTATACATATACAATAGAATTCTTAGCTAAACTCGACGTTCTGACACAATTCACATATAATACTTCAGACAGTTACGCCATTCGGTAAAAGAAGCAACGAGAGTTTCACGTAACCTTATCGACTAACCAAAAAAACGACACAAAAGAATCTGTTTATATTTTTCCGTACATGCACGGTCGTGGAAAGATTCGGGCAAAAAGGTTTCGGTGAAAGTGCAGACCGGGGAACGTGTGACTTGCATTTCTTAGCAATTATCGTGAAAGTAATCGAGAATTGGAGCGAGAGCGTATCGCGGATTATTATATATTTGAAAGTAATGAAAAATTTCGTTCGAGTAACCGCATGATAACCTCGTATCTCTCGTATATCTCGTATCAAAACTCTATAAATAAAAGAAGAATCCAGTAAACAATTAATTGGAACGATTTGGTGTTATCACAGTGGGTGAATTAATGTCCCGAGACCAATTGGAATGGGGACACGGTACAAAGGTCGTGAAAATAATTGCGTCTTGGCGATGAGTTTAGGTTATGTGCGCCTTGATTTATTCGACGCTTTTAAAAATGAATGTTCTTTTTGGCGAAAATTGATGATGTCACGTGTACAGTGGTAATTGTATAATGAATTTGCGTAGGATGCGTGACTTAATATCGGCACCGTGAGTCACAATCGGTTTTACGATGGAATAATTATCATAGAAACTCGTGCTCTTCCGGTATTCTGCGGTATATCCGGCATACGATTATTCTTCTGAATTATTACGCGATTTATTTCACAATTTAAATAATAATTGGAAATTTTAGTAAAACTTCGTTATTTTGATTTTTAATTTAGAATGTTCAACTGGTAGTTATGGAATTAAGATTGGTTAGTTAATAATCAGGATAATTCATTGGTATTCACCCAGCATCCCTATACGTATGTATTGTCCTATAAACAATCGATATTAATGGCTCAGGGGGTTCGTAAATATTCGATTTTTAAGTTAACCACAATTTTTTGCCAGGTGACCTCGTATGCATTTCCCAGGTTTCTCTTTTTAGCACCCGTCAGAGAAAGCAGTACAGGATTCTGCAAAATTGTGGTCACGTGTGCTCATACAAAAACATATAGGTTGTTTCAAAAGTACAAATAGAAATTTAATTGTAAATTGTAGTTGCAAATTTCTTTAAACGATGCGGGACTTTTCAGAAATGTAGATGTAAAGTTATTTAAACTTATACAGTATGTTTCAAAATTATACATGCTGATTTATATCTAATTATACATTCAGACTGATTTAAAATTCTGCAGAGTGTTTCAGAATTTCACAGATTTTTAGTCATAGATCTTTCAACGGTTATACAGAGTGTTCCAGAATTGAAAATTTAAACTTAAAGGAGACAATGTATATACATGCTAACGAATAGATGTTGACGATTCTAAAACGACCTGTACACGTCTCATCGCGTAGGTTTTCCCCGTATTTACGATTCCCCCGTAGGAATCGCGGGACAGCTATTCGCGAAACGGTCGTAAAACCGAAAGGACGCGGCCCCAACCTCCTTCTAACAGATCTTCAATACATCCACCTCGCCGTTGAACTTATCGCTGGCCAGCTGTTCGACGCGTTTGCTCGATACTGTTTCGTATCCCGTTGCAAAGAAAATTACGCTCGTTGCACGCAGTCTCTAAAACACTTAAGCAAGCGATTTTACATTCTTCGAAGAGTCGGTGGATACTAACCTAAAGTAAGATGTACGGCCGTAAATAAAGTTGAAAGTTGATTTTTGTGAAAAGCGTTGTACATAACCTGTCTCTTCTATCGAATTCTATTATGCGTAGAAATTCCAATTTTGCTGAAAAATCAAAATATATACGCGATAGAGAAGGATTATTGAAATTGAAAAATTTTATTGCAGAATTTATTTTTCGCGGTTCAAAAATTAATTAGATGGAGATCTTGCATTTTTGTGGAAGAAAAGTAATCGTCATTTCACTGTAGCAAGTATCTTCTGCAGATCGTTGCATTACCATTGGCCAGGAACGAAATGTTGCGGAATTCCTGGCCAGAGACTGGAACCAGCGTTTCTCGGCCGGTTCATCATTACGAAAGCTGATTTATTCCTCTCGTCGTGATGTATCCTCTGGCTATTGTCGAAGGCTTCTCGATCAACCTTGTGCTCTATAACCGTACAAGGTATTCCTCGCTAAAACTCCATACAGCATTGTTTCTTAGAACAGGAATACATAACCAAAAATGAACGAAACAAAAAACTGTTGAATTGGTTAATTGTTAGGTTAAGTTACCTAAGCAGCTCGTACTCAAATGCTTTTACAGACTTCAAATGGTAAAATTGTCAACAAAAAAATAATTGTTTTGCAAACGGTGCAGAACCATAAAAGATAACCGAATGTCATAAGAAACATAAATCAGCCTCTGTTTAAAGGTTTATATAAAGATGCACCTGAAGGCTTGTAAAATTTTCGAGATATTCTTTGTTATAAAAAAAAAAATGAAGAAATAAGTGGACGTGAGTTAATTATGTTCCTCGGAAGATAAGTCTCGCGTTTAGTGGACCGGAATGATACCGTGAATTTCTCGTATCCATGGTGTCGCACGCAATAAAGTCCCTTTATTGACGTTTCGATGCTGCGATATTAAAGCGACACGGGTCTCGGTTTATGTTCGAGAATTATGGCGGTTGTGTGCCGTTAAAATTGATAAGGAAGACGCTCGTTGGTTGGAACGTATTTTACCAAAGGGAATCGAAATATCTTTATTAACGAGGGGGCTGATGTCATTATGATGATTAGTAGCCCGTCAGCCATGTTGATCCTTGTGTTTATGGCTCGTTAAGAACCTCCTGTGGTCATGGTGACACATTTTTCTAAATCTTCTCAACATATTTAGTATTCTAACCTTTCCTTTTCACTTCTTTAATTAGACAAGTTCTAAACATAAATTTCCAAAGACAAATCTCCCCATAAAGAAACGGAAGAATGTCTAATATCTTATTTAGAATGGCTTTTTGTAGAAATCTAAATTTCCTAGGTTATTCAGATACTTCCAACCCATTCATTAAACAAAAGGAAATAATTGCCACTATAAAAAATAAAAAGGTAACCACTATTATATTTAAAATGATTTTCTGTAGAAAGTTCGTATAGGTATAAAAATGCAAGCATTCCTAACATTTGTTCAAAAATTCCAGCATACCTACCTGATCCCACAGAAACCATGTCAGTAATCCAGTTATAATCGTCCATCGCAACCCTACATCTTCAATTCCACGAGAAATCAGATAATCCAGTTTAATTAGCATGATCAGCCAACACCGTCTAATAAGGGGATTTAAAGAGGCAGCTGTGCTCTTGAAATTCACCGGCAATTTTCATCTATCAAAGATCTCCTTTTCCTCGACTCTTTTTCTCTCCTCTTGTTCGTAAGCCTACGTTGGGCCGCGTAGCGGTTTTCCTACGGCATCGTTTACAACTGGCGACGCGCATTCTTGGCAGGACTGCGGAATGTGGATCGAAGGCACGCGAACGACAGCTCGAAAAGGACATTCCTGATCGTGACCGTGCACACGCGCTGCACCACCAAAGACTCCCGGTGTTTCGTCATCGTTTAAGGAATCGTACGAGCGCTCATCCGCGCCGCTTATCCGCTTTTACCGTTACGTCTGTACCGCTGTGGACGTTCCGCGTAAATTCAGCCTTGGATTATCGCGATTAGCCCTCAGGTGGATTATTTTTGCAACTTTTCGGAACTTGTTCCAATTTTTACGTAAATCGTTTCAATATTTTCTTCGTGGTACCTTCTGAGTCTTCTTCGTTGTTTCATTAATAATAATAATGATGAAATCTGTAAATTAGTTAGGGTCAATGTTTTTGCGATGGATAGTGATTTCTTCTAAGTCGTTTCATAAATAGCGATCAGTTTCTGGAAGAGTAGTTATAATTATTGGTTAGGTTAGGTTAGGTTAGGCTAAAAAAATCTTCAACTTTTTGTTATTACCACTAATTGAAGCGTATTGTGACAAGATTGTCGTAAATCTGTTCAACATTGAATTCACACAGCAGTCAGTTGACCCAATAAATCCCAAACAAGATTATGACCACCTTGACCAAAGACAGATTGTGATCAATATTCTTTTAACCTCATTGTGATCACGTCAAAGTCAACCTGTAAGCAAGTACATTATAATCAAATTATACACAATTGCTTCATAACCAGTTTATATGATTCTCCCCACTAGAAACAACCTACTACCCTTTTCATTGAATATCGGCTTCGTACAAAGCCGGTAATCGATTCCCATCTCGAACTACATGTCTTGCGAATAGACCACCCAGCTGTAAATTATTAAACAACGATCGTATCATCGGTTACGGTGCACGGTTTTGCACGTTTAAAGGCTACATTGTGGCTGCTCATATTGTAGCCAGTTAACGTCCGACGGAACGAGCGTGTTTCGCAGTCGAGTTGCACTTCGTAGCTTGTGTGGTGTGGTGTGGTGTGTCGGTCGATCCAGTGAACGTAGGAGTCGCATTCCACGCTAAATGCATTAAGAATGCCTAGTGCCGTTCCATTGGCTTCGCGGACACCGTGAACTCACTGTTTATTGCAACCCTGATTGGAATTAGTTTACACGAATGTTTTCATCATGGCGTGTCTTTATTGCTTCTGAGCGTTGAAGTTAAAACTAAGTAGTCGACTAATCACTTTCCAGAAACTCTGTCCTTCCATTTTCTTCCAGAATCTTCATTTAGCATTTTTAATTTTTCTCTCTCATACAATATACACTTATAAGTATCCGCCCATTGATTTATATTTTCGCATTCTAGGGAATTTTATTTTGTAAATTTCATTGGAGGGTATTTTTGAAAAAGTTTGTAAATAAATTGGGTAGGTAAATACTACCTGAATGATAACACACGTCGTAACTAACCTAACCTACCTCTTCGAACACACTTACCCATATATTTGTACGGAATATTATCATAACGTGGTCTATATTCAAATAAAACCAGTCTTTTTATGAAACGCAACGAGATATAGCATTCCACGGATGTTCAAGTCGAACGCGGCGATAACGGTGCACGCAATTTAGCAAAATGAATGAACGGATGATCCGGTGAGCGTTACGAGACGCGATGGCGTTTAAGGACGTAGACTGATATTCGCGCAGGATAGCTGGAATAACCTGTTTAACGAGAAAATAGTGCGGAAAGTCGTTGGTGAGGATCCTCGGAATTAATCGATCAATACATCGTTACCCGACCGGCGAAACTAGTTCACCGTGTAATATTCAATGCTTTACGGGGATGTAGGTGTACGCGATATCGATCTAGGGTATTAATTTATCGACATAGGATAACGTTCACTATGGGGGGCGCTCAAAGTCCTTTCAGATACTGTCATGGTAGGTTAATAGTTAATTCGAGCGTAGGTAAAAGGAGATTTAACAGAGATTGTAATTAATTTGTAGTTATTAGTGTATTAAAGAGGTGTAATTTTAAGGGATTAAGAAACAATTTTGTTGAGAAACAAGTTAGTTGTACAAGTTGTGAGTAATTAAATCACTTTCCGAGGAATCCAGTGAAATCGTGGAGTTTGCATTCTTCTGTGTCCTCTTGTTACAAGATGCTTTATCGCCATGTTTTGGCGAAAATTCTTGGTTTCTTTTGAACATATCAGCGAATATTTTCTATAACAATCTTTTTTTTTTTCACAACGATCATTACATCATAATACAAGTTTCACTTTTTATTGTACACATAAAAACAATTAACCTAACCTAACCTAACCTTCACAAAAAATACCCCTGCTTGGTACTTTCTTTAACAATACCTTTCAAATATCTCTACTCACACACACAATAAACTCAACACAATCGTCAAAGACCATTTCGATAGAGCGTCAACATAACCTCCTCTCGATTCGATCGAACTTACCGAAAAAATAAAAAAAAACGTCGAAAAATAAACAAAAACAAAGAAAACAGAAGAGAAGAGGTCCGAAGAAGGGAAAAAAAGAAGGCATTAGCCGTTTCGCTGGTCGTCAGAGTGTTACTCGAATTGACGTGCCGTAGCCTACAACGAAAAGCAATCGGCCAGGGAACGAGTACCGGTTATTTAACGCCGTCGCTTTTATGCCAACTTATTGGTCGACCCGTCTCGTTGCACGAGTTTTAACTGTGCAACTCCACCTTTTCGCTGGATGTAACAGTACCGTATTCCCGTCGTCTTACTATGCAGCCTGGGGCTCATTCATTATTCATACACCATACGCCGGTATACTCTGGCCGCTTTATAACGTGATCGTATGCAGTTCGACTGGCTGGAAATTCGACGGTCGATCTCTGATGGTCGGGTTAACGGATTATAGCACCGAAACGACTCGATTCTCCACACGCGCTTTATCCGGCAAGGAAGTGATCTGTATCGCTAGCGACTGTAACCGTATTGTAATGATCGAGTTTATTTAGGTTAAGATACGAAGTGGATGTTTAAAAAGTTGTGGAAGCTTGAATTAATTAATTAATTTAAAGGAGTTAGGAAATTCGGTGTAGAGTTTTCTTAGCTGAAATTATTTTAAGGTTATGTTGATATTTGATAGTTTAGCTATATTCCGTAATTGTGCCTAGTAATGACGCGTCATCTCTCTATCAATCTCACTCTGATGACACATTAGGTAGTAAAAATGATAAACGAGAGAACGGCATGGCTGACGCCTGCTTCGAGAGCCATTATGTAGATCGGGAATATGTTATTATCGGACGATCACGTCGATCGTTACACATGTGATACGCGCACGTTACGGTTGGAAATTACGCGACAGGAAGTGGTGTATTTGCCCTGGCGTGTAACGCGCATCGAGCAAACATTTGTTTACTCACCGCAGGCTAATTGTCGGGGCCGTGTGATGATTGATTCTAACGCGTGGTTTACATCGTTACACGACGTGTTCGAAAGGTGGACGCTTGTCTGCTACCACGTTGGTAATTAGGTGGAATGTAATGGTTCGATGCTCGCGCTAAGAGTAATGGATAACTTCCGTATGCAAATGAGAATAATTCTCGAAGAATAACATGTTGCATTTTTGTTCCAATCATGCAGAATCTCTTGTTGGAAAAATTTCCTGCTTATCAGGGTATTCCTACTTTATTCGAATTTCTCATCATTGGTTATTTTAATATTTCGCGCCATTTAATGTTGGAATATCGAATAGAACAGGTTATGGAATTACGAAATATAGGTATATTACTGACCGATCCGGGAGTGAACGACCTGATTCATCAGAGGGCAATTTCGCGTATATCTTTGCAATCCCATCTTATTATAAACTGTGTTCTATACGAACGAGCCAGTTTCCTCTTCCAGGATACCTTTTATTTTTACCTTGATCCATGTTTACTTATCATTGATGGACTTTTCTTTCTTTTTTTTCTGTCACTCGCGCGTAAATATGTACATATGTTCTACATCTTTTGGATTCCACGGGATGACAGTCGACCAGAAAGAAACGATTTTCATTTCCCAACGGCCTTGATAGACCGGCACAAGTGATCAGACGGCATTCCAGCAATCGCGAGAACGTCGCGAGCATGCGCGATTAAGTGTAATAACGTGTGGCCGAGGGTGCAAGCGTTTGTTGGCCCACGAGCGTTGCTTCAGGCCCTGATCGTCGTTTATAACGCTCGATCGAACGTGTCGAAGAAATCAATGAAGTCATAAGTCTATGTCGAAACCTGGCTACAACTCCATTGTGGCGAAGCTGGGCTATTATACAATAAATTACTGTGTATTTTCAATTAAATGCAAATAAATGAACTTTTTCTTCTATACAATGTCTATTTAATTGCTACTTTAAGGTTAACTAGCGATTACGGTCTCTAAGACAGTAATTGGTATATTGTTCTAACGTTCTCAAAGATAATTGTTTGAATAGGTTAATGCTACGAAGCTAGTTCCTTATTTTAAGTGCATGATCAATAGTATTGATCAGTTTAATTTGACAATAATATTTTCAATATATAGCACTGCCCAACTGTCATGTATCTTTATTTTAAAAACATTTATCCAACTTGTTAGCGACGAGTATAATGATGTATTAAAAATAAATATTTTTTAAATATTTTTCAATTTTTATTTTTTACTGCTTATGAAATTATTTAGTATTAGTTTTATCGGGAAATAGTAGTATTATGCACAAGAATGATAAAAATTTATTATACTATATCTAATTATGGGTTAATGTGGCAAGTATAGGTTATACTGCTTGTTCAAAGTGATTGGACTCACTCGATACAATATATATGTATGTTATTTAAAAGTTTCTGACAACTGTATGAATATTTTGCCAAGCACAAGTGAATCTCGCTCATCCGGCTTCTTATTTTCAATAAGCCCATTATGATAATACGTCGCAGCCAAGGCCGTCTAGCTGTTGTTACTTTTCACATGACGCAACGCGACTGCATGCCCGTTTTATCATTGCAAGATGCTCGTGTACACAGGCGCCTATTAAGGCCCACTGTTTACGCAACATACACGATGCCAATAGCCGGCGTGTGCATTCCGCTCTTTTACTTCGCTCGTGCTCGTACGTGCACACACGTGCACGCTGGAATGCGAATATCATTGTGCCAGAAGTCCACCGATCCCTTCTCATAAATTCTGCGAGTGCATTATGCGGTTGCGTTCACCTGATCCAATGACTGGGAATTGGAGGTTTTCGTGAAATCTAGAAAGGGGAATCTGACGTTCAAATAATCAGACATTAAATAATTTATTGCTTGAAGTTAATTTACAAGTAAAAGAGTAGGAAGAATTGTAGGAATAGTTCAGGTGAATAGTGAAATTATATTCTATGGTTTTATTATGGTTTGTAGGTACGTTTGGAGAGTATAGGAGCAGAGGACATAGTGGATGGGAATCCAAGATTGATCCTGGGTTTGATATGGACAATCATTTTGAGATTTCAAATTCAGGAGATTGAGATTGATGTGGATGAAGAAAATGATAGCAGTGAAAAGAAATCAGCCAAAGATGCTTTGTTGCTCTGGTGTCAGAGAAAGACCAATGGGTATCCTGGTGTTAATATCCAAGACTTTACTGGTAAATGAAATATTTTTAATTGAATCAATTAAATCAACGTTTCTTTATAAATTGTTTAATGCGTGAATTTATCTGATTAAAGGATCCTGGAGAAGCGGTCTTGGATTCAATGCCCTCATCCATGCTCACAGACCAGACCTAGTCAACTGGTCAGAACTGCAACAGAACAAAAACATTGACAACCTTAACTATGCCTTTGACGTGGCTAATTCAGAGCTTGGTATTCCAAGATTATTGGACGCGGAGGACGTTGACACTGCACGGCCTGACGAGAAATCCATCATCACTTATGTCGCTTCTTACTACCATACCTTCGCCAGGATAATTATTAAAAAATATAAAAATTTAATTTTAATTTTCACAGATTGTTGGCCAAATGATGGATGCAGACAAGATGAAGGTCCATTATGAGAAACTTACAACAGACCTATTAGAATGGATTAAGATGAAGATAGGAGTTTTAGAAAACAGAAACTTTCCTAATTCTTTAGAGGGTATTCAAAAAGAGCTGTTAGCTTTCAAACAGTACAGAACAGTGGAGAAGCCACCTAAGTACAAAGAACGATCAGAAATAGAAGCTTTGTATTTTCACATAAACACCCAATTAAAATCCTTGAATCAACCTGCATTCACACCTCAAGAGGGTCAATTGGTACATGATATTGAAAGAAATTGGGTGGAATTGGAACGAGCAGAGCATCATCGAGAAGTCGCCCTTAGGACTGAACTCTTGAGGCAAGAAAGGCTAGAACAGTTGAACTATAAATTCGAAAGGAAGAGTGTATTAAGAGAAGGTTATCTGAAAGAAATGATTCAGGTCTTAACAGATCCTAGATATGGTAGTAATTTAGCTCAAGTAGATGCCACAGTGAAGAAGCATGAAGCCATCAGTGCAGACATTCTAGCTCGTGAAGAACGTTTCCATGATTTAACCAATATGTCAGAGGAGCTAGTAAGAGAAAATTATCATGGTTTTGAAAGAGTGAGAATGAGAGAACAGGAAGTGCTTCAGAGGTGGAAAGAGCTCCTAGCACTCCTAGATCATCACAAGTCCAATTTAGTTGCCTTGAGTTCCCTCATGAGTCTGATGAGAGAGATTGACACCACTTTGGCCTCCATTCAAGAGCTGCAATTGAACTTCCAAAGCACAGATGTTGGTCCACATCTGTTGGGAGTTGAAGATCTATTACAAAAGCATAGTTTGCAAGAATTACAAGTGACAGCTCTTGGAGAGACCCAGAGGAGACTGGGTAGGCAAGCAGCTCAGCACTTGGCACAACCTCAGAATAAAGAGGTACCTCTATTACAACAAAAATTGGAGATGTTAAACAGCGCTTATGATGATCTAGTGGAATATAGTAAAGAGCGTAAAGCTCGTCTGGAAGACGCCAGGAATTTCTTCCACTTCATTCAAGATCATGAAGATGAGGAATCCTGGCTGATAGAGAAGCAACGCATTTGCAAGGCAGGAATATCAGCCAAGGACCTTCGTGCAGTGATCTCGTTGCAGCAGAAGCACAAGGCCCTTCAGGATGAGATGAAGGTGCGGAGACCAAAGTCTGAACAACTTTGCGACGCTGGAAGAAAGCTGATAGCTGACAACCATCCTTCAGCTATGGAAATTCAAAATCGTATTGACTCGCTGCAAGAGCACTGGAAGGTGCTAGAGGAGCTGGCTGCTCTCAGGAAGAAACAGTTAGATGACGCAGCAGAAGCCTTTCAATTCTACGCGGATGCCAACGAGGCGGATTCATGGATGAACGAGAAGATGGCTCTTGTAGCCTCTGAGGACTATGGCGTTGACGAACCCAGCGCTCAAGCATTGTTACAGAGGCATAAGGATCTTGAGGGAGAGCTGAACGCTTATAAGGGTGATGTGCAGTCATTGAACATGCAAGCTGAGATGCTTATCAAATCTGGAATTTCTACCTTAGAGTTGTCTGCTGATCCTGAGCCTGTTGCTGAACTGGAGCAGGAGGAATGGAGTAAGAAATTAATATTTATTTTAATTTTGCTTATTTAAGAAAAATTTAAAAAAATATTTTATTTCTGCTTTTTTCCAGTTAAAGAAATGAGGCTAGTTCCTCAAGATGTGTGGGTAGATGAAGTTGTAGAGAAATGGGAACCCAAGAAGGTCCTTGAAGACAGGATGGTGCCTCAAGTGAAGAGTTTGTATCCATACAGTGGCCGTGGTATGCAGATGTACAGGGGTGAGGTTATGTTTCTGTTGCACAAGACAAATCCTGACTGGTGGTGTGTCAGAAAAGCAGACGGCACTGATGGTTTCGTGCCAGCGAATTACGTTCGCGACATCGATCCCAAAGTAATACAGGTACAGGTTAATAAACGACAGAAAGTCAAAGTAACGCGGAGAGTGAAGAAAACGAAGATGGTGAAACAACTGGTTCCTGTAAGAAGAGTGAAGTCCATTAAATCAACAGTGAAACCGATTAAAAGAAAAACTGCTTCTGATGGAGATAGCGTAGAGAAACGATTGAAGAAGATCAATGACACTTATAGTGAGCTTCAGGAGTTGGCAGTGAAGAGACACGCATTGCTAGAAGACGCCATAAGATTATATGGTTTCTACCGTGAATGTGATGACTTTGAAAAATGGATTAAAGACAAAGAGAAGATGTTGAGAGCTGATGATCCAAGGGACAATGTTGAGACAGCTAGGAAGAAATATGAGAAATTCCTCACGGATCTCTCAGCCTCAGGAAAACGAGTAGAAGCCATAGATGCTGCGGTTGAAGAATTCGTTAGACAAGGACACAGTCAGTTTGACAAGATCCAAGCTAGACAGTGGCACATCCATCAACTTTGGGAACATTTGAACTGGTTGAAGCTACAAAAGGAGAAAAGTTTAGAAGGAGCTTCCAGTGTGGAGTTGTTTAACAGAACTTGCGACGAAGCTCATGATTGGATGTTGGAGAAAATTACTCAACTGGACACTGCAGAACTTGGACCAGATTTGAAGACAGTCCAAGCTTTACAGAGGAGACATCAACATCTGGAGAGAGAGTTGGCACCTGTTGAAGAGAAAGTACGAAAGGTAAATCTATTAGCAAACAGCGTGAAGAGTTCATATCCTCATGAATTAGATAATGTCAACGCTAGGCAAATTGAAATCAAAGAACTCTGGAACAAAGTTCAGACAAAGGCCAAGGAACGCAGGTCTAGATTAGAAGATGCAGTTGGCCAACAAATTTTCATGAACAGTTCCAAGAATTTAATTAATTGGGCTGCAGATGTACAAGAGACTATAAAGGCTGAAGAGCCTGTCAGAGATGTAGCCACAGCTGAACAGCTCAGGAAGCAACATATGGAGCTTGGAGAAGACATAAGAACACGAGAAGACGAGTTCAGGGAGGTTGAGGAACTTGGAAATCAGTTACTCGGTCGAAATCCATCTCTGGCGGATGTTGGTGAACGTTTAGACAAATTGCGTGGTTTGTACCAGGCTGTAACGACAGACTGGACGGCGAAGGAAGCTTGGTTGCAACAGTGTTTGGAATTGCAGCAGTTTAACCGTGAAGCAGATCAAATTGAAGCCACTACTAGCTCTCATGAAGCTTTCCTGGAATTCACCGACTTGGGAGAGTCTCTGGATGATGTTGAGGCTTTGTTGAAACAACATGAAAAGTTTGAGAACACTCTTCATGCTCAAGATGACAGATTAAAGGCGTTCAGCGAAACTGCGGATAAATTGATCGCTCACAATCATTATGATAAGGACTACATTAATGAAAGACGAAATCAAGTTCTTGCACGAAGAAATCAGGTTAAAGACGCTGCACAGCGTCGAAGATCAGCTCTGAAGGCTTCAGAACATTATCAACAATTTTCAGCAGAGGTAGACGATTTACGGGATTGGTTGGGTGACAAAATGAAAACAGCGTCTGACGAAAGCTATCGAGATTTAAATAACCTCGAAAGAAAACTTCAGAAACATGAAGCATTTGAAAGAGAATTGAGGGCTAATGAAGGACAATTAAGAGCAGTGAACAAAGCAGGGAAAGCTTTGATATCTGAAGAGAACTATAGGTCGGATGATGTTGGTAGAACGTTGAAAGAGTTGAATGATCAATGGGACAGATTAGTGGCTCTGTCTTTGGAAAAAGGTCGCAGATTGAGACAGGCTGCTAGTCAACATGGTTATAATAGAATTATGGAGGATGCTAGATTAAAATTAGAAGAAATAGAAAATTGTTTGCAAAGTAAGCAAGTAGGGGTGGATCTGAGAAATTGCAAGGAGTTGTTGAAGAAGCACCAGTCGCTTGAGAGTGATATGTCTCAGTGGGAGCAGAAAGTGGATGATCTAGTTGCCATGGGTGAAGAGATGGCTCATGAGGGACACTTTGATGCCGCGAATATATTGAAAACTAGCCAAGCTACGCAAAGAAAGTGTGTAATATTCATATATGTTCCATAAACGGTACCAAAAATAGTATTCAAAATTAATTTATTAATTTTCTTTCTTGCATAGGTTCCGTAGCTTGAAAGAACCAGCTAAGAGAAGACGAGAAGCTTTAGAAGAAAGTTTGCGTTTTCACAAATTTGGATTTGAATTGGATGCTGAGCTACAATGGATAAAAGATCACCTTCCTCAGGCATGTTCAACAACACTTGGACAAAATCTGCATCAGGCTCAGACGTTGCATAAGAAGCACAAGAAATTGGAGGCTGAAATCGCTGGTCATCAACCGATGATAGACAAAACTTTAGCCTCTGGACAAACTCTAATTGATCAAGCACATCCAGAGAAGAAGAAGGTAATAGTACATGTAATAGAAATACGATTTAAAAATGTTTTTAGGGAAAAATAGATTTGTACATATTGCCTGTTCTAGTTTTTAGATATATACTTGGTGTAAGTTGAAGTAAAAGTTTGTCATTTTTGCACAGTTGGAACTATTACAAGAATATCAGGTCTGCGGAGGTAAGGTCGGCACAGATGCATGCATAGTGTTGTTTAAAAAAGAAATTCTAAAAGTTTCTTCCAAACAGCAAACTAAAAAGAGAAAGAAAAGACATGAAATTTTTTACAGCATGCATGTGCTTGTCTTACATGATTTATTCCTGGATTAAAATGTATTTTTTACCATACTGTGTTTTCTGTAGATTACTTCATAATTATACATATTAACAAGGTTTCATTGTTTTCATCTAGTGTTTACAATTTTGATTTTTTGTGTATCTTAATTCCTTTTCATGTAATTAAATTATATTGATAAATTCTAATTCTGTATAGATACAAGAACTGTGTGACGCGCTAGACGATGCATGGAGAGACCTGCAAGAAAAGGCTGGAGAACGAAACAAGGCTCTGGACTTGTCCCTAAAAGCGCAAGAATTCTACTTCGAGGCAGGAGAAGTTGAAAGTTGGTTAAACGAGAAGAACGACGTCCTCAGTTCCACTGATTATGGCAGAGACCGTGACGCTGCTACGAAATTATTAACAAAACACAAAGTACATTTACTTTCACATCATTAATTTATAAAAAAAAAATATTTTCAACCATTCTATTTAATAATTAATATTGCAGGCTGTCGAGTTAGAATTAGACACGTATAATGGCATTGTAACAGAGATGGGTCACACTGCTGCTTCAATGATCAACGCAAAACATCCTGACAGCAAAGCAATAGCGAACAAGCAACAAGCAATCGCTCAGCAGATGCGTGCATTGCAAAGATTAGCTACAGTGAGGCAACAACGTCTAATGGAGAGCATGTACCGACATGAATACTTCTTAGAAAGCAGAGAATTAGAGCAATGGATCAAGGAACAAGAGCAATCAGCTGCTTCTGAAGACTATGGCCAAGACTATGAACACTTGCTAATATTGCAAGCTAAATTCAATGATTTTAAGCATAGAATAGAGGCTGGGTCTGAAAGATTCAATCAGTGTGAAGAATTAGCTCGAAAATTAATCGCTAATGAGAGTCCTTATATTCAGGATATTGAAAAGCGACAAGAACAATTAGGGTAAGATTTATTTGAAGTATAATTTAATTTTGTAAATAATGTGGACTTAGAATATCAAGATAAAACACTCAAGGTCTTTGATTTCACTAAATGCATGTCCACTGTTTTGTATTTAGTAATAGTGGTAGCACTACTTCTGGTGATGAATTGTTAATCTAATTATAGTTAATATTATGGCAAGGGATTAGTAAGATTATGTAAGGGATAATACAATTGGTCCTGAATATATTGGTGTCGGGTTACTAACAGTATTTTTGTACATATATTTAACGCAGACTAGACGACGATGATCCTGTAAGCCAAGTGCAGAGACAGCATGCTGCCATGGAGTAAGTAGACATTGGTAAAAGTAGATATTTGGTTGTATTGTGCACTGTGTAAATAGTAGCATGTTTTATAAACACTCTAAAAAAAAGATTAATATATAAGAGTATCATGTTAACTATAAAATCATGAATATTCTTTGTCATCTACTAGGGAATCCTGGCAACATCTTCTTGGTCTGATTCGAAATCGTGAGCAAAGGTTGCAAGCTGCTGGAGAAATTCACAGATTCCACAGAGACGTGGCTGAAGCATTATCCCGCATACAGGAAAAGGAAGCAGCCTTACCAGAGGACCTTGGACGTGATCTGAACTCTGTATTGGCACTGATCAGACGCCATGAAGGCTTTGAGAACGATCTAGTCGCTTTGGAGGCACAGCTACAGGTTTTAGTTGAAGATGCATCCAGATTGCAAGCACACTATCCAGGAAATAATGCAGTACACATTGATCAACAACAGCAAATTGTCGTTGCTCACTGGGAAGAGCTGAAAGAGAGGTCTGCTCATAGGAGGGACCAATTGCAGGCTAGCTGTGATCTGCAAAGATTTTTAACTCAGGTATTATTCACTATAAAATAAATTTAAGATTATGAAGGTTTAGAGAAGTAATAAATAAGGAAATATATGTGTAGGTCAGAGATTTGATGAATTGGGCGGCTGGACTTCGCGCCGCGATGTCCACAGAGGACAAAGTGAGGGATGCAGCCAGTGCACAGATCCTGAAGGCAGAGCATGAAGCTCTGAAGGGAGAAATCGAGGCAAGAGAAGATAGTTTTAGTTCTGTTCTTGACTTGGGTGAAGCTATGGTCCAAACTGGTCACTATGCTGCCTTGGTAAGTTTAATACTTATATTTTTATTCAACAATCATTTGGATATTTCCATTAAATGAAAGTTGTCACGTGTCACAGGAGGTAGAAGAGAAATGCAATCAATTACTCGATGAAAGACAGAAATTACACACTGCCTGGCAACAGAAGAAGATCCATCTGGACCAACTGATAGATTTGCACTTTTTCTTGAGAGATGCTAAACAACTGGACAATCTATCAACCACCCAGGAGGCTGCATTGAGCGGTGACAACTTTGGAGACTCTGTTGAGGAGGTTGACGCTCAAGTGAAGAAACACAACGAATTTGAAAAACTACTGGTAACGCAAGAAGAGAAATTGACTGCTCTACAAGAACACGGAGACAAGCTTCTGGCTCAGAATCACTTCGACTCACCCACAATTGCGAGAAGATTGAGCGAAGTTGTGCAAAGGAGAGCCAGAATTAGGAATTTGTGCGATGTACGACGAATAAGATTGGAAGCTGGGTTGTTACATGCACAGTTCGTCAGAGATGTTGCAGAAGCAGAGTCCTGGATCGGTGAAAAGCAAAAGAAGCTCGAAGCAGAGGCGTCTAAAGGTGAAGTATCCAGTTTGGAGGACAAGATCAAGAAACTACAGAAACATCAAGCGTTCCAAGCTGAATTGGCGGCTAACCAGAGCAGAATCGAGGAGATCAAGGCCAAAGGAGAGACTCTTCTTCAACAGAGGCACCCAGCAAGCGCTGAGATTCGACAACAATTAGAACATCTTCATGCTTCTTGGAGAAAATTGCTATTAGAATCTGGAAACCGTGGTAGAGGACTGGAAGAAGCTCAAGATATCCTAGAATTTAACAACCAAGTGGAGAAAATTGAAGCTTGGATAAGAGATAAGGAAATGATGGTCCAGGCTGGAGACACTGGAAAGGATTACGAGCATTGTTTGAGTCTTCAGAGGAAGCTCGATGACGTAGATAGTGACATGAGAGTAGACGACTCGAGGATAAAGACTATTAATTCACTAGCTGATAAATTGATCAAACAAGGCAGAGATAACGAGTCCAAAGCTATTCAGCAGCGTCGTGACAATTTTAACAATAAATGGAAAGGTTTGCAGGGAGCACTGAGTGCTTATAGAGAAACTCTGGCTGGAGCATTGGAAATTCACCTATTTAACAGAGATATTGATGACACCAATCAGAGAGTCATAGAAAAGGCAGTTGCCATGAACACTACTGACGTTGGAAAGGATCTACCTGCTGTTGAACACTTGCAGAGGAAGCAGGAGGCAATGGAGAGAGACATGACTGCTATTGAGGGAAAATTGAAAGAACACAGAGCTGAAGCCAGAGATTTATCCTTAAAATATCCAGACAAGGCTCCACAAATAAATGGAATATTATCAGAACTACAGTCTAATTGGGATGACTTACAGAGACTTACTCAGCATCGTCGCGAAGCATTGAATCAAGCTTACACTCTGCACAAATTCCAAGCCGATTTACATGAGCTAGAACTTTGGGTAGCTGATACGATTAAACGTATGGATGAGTCTGATCCTCCAACGACCATATCTGAAGCTGCAGCTCTTTTGGAACTTCATCAAGAGAGGAAAGCAGAGATTGATGGCAGACAGGACACGTTCAAAGCTTTGAAAGAGTATGGACAGAAGCTTCTGACTATTAACGAGGATGTTAAGGATAATTTGGAACATTTGGAAGGGCTCAGACAAGGATTGGGAAATGCTTGGGAAAGCAGAAGGCAAAAGTTGACCCAAGCATATCAATTGCAGTTATTCAAGGAGCAAGCTGACCAGGCTGACAGTTGGTTAGCTACTAAAGAAGCATTCCTCAATAATGATGATCTTGGTGACTCTTTATCTGGTGTTGAAGCACTTTTGCGCAAGCATGAAGAGTTTGAAAAGATGTTGGTCTCTCAGTTGGGACGTATCGAAGAGTTAGAGAAATTTGCAAATGATATCTTGGCTGAAAAACACTCTGATGCCAATGTTATTAAGCAGAGATTAACGTCAGTCTGTACTAGAAGAGATAAATTGCAAAACAGTGCAACAGCAAGGAGGAAGAAGCTGTTGGAGAGTCATCATTTTCATCAGTTCCTTAGAAATATTTATGAAGTTGAAGGGTGGTTACATCAAAAGCAACAGGTGGCCAGTGACGAAAATTACAGGGACTCATCGAATTTGCAGAGCAAAATTCAGAAGCATACTGCCTTTGAGAGTGAATTGATGGCGAATAAAGGAAGAGTAGCAGCAGTGATCAATGAAGGTAGGGCAAAAATGTGTAAAAGTATTTTGAATCTCTCTGTATTACTAAATCTTTTAATGCAATGATTTTTTTATTAGGAGAGGCACTGATTGAAGAGAATCACTTTGCCTCAAACACCATCCAAGAACGTTTGGATGAATTGGATGCAGAATGGCGTCTGCTCCAAGAAACCAGTGAATTAAAAAAGAACAGATTAAACGATGCCTATCAAGCTTTACTCTTTGGACGTACTTTAGACGAATTCGAGGCATGGATGGACGAAGTGGAAACTCAATTACAATCAGAGGATCATGGAAAAGACCTGTCCAGTGTAGCCAACTTACTGAAGAGGCACACGAACTTGGAGAACGACGTTTTAGGTCACAACGAGGCTTGTGAATCCATCAAAGAGACCGCGACCAGTTTCCAAAAGTCCAATCACTTCATGTGTGATGAAATACAGGAAAGGGCGATAGTTACAATAAACAGATACCACAGTCTACAAGAACCGATGCAGATAAGAAGGGACAACTTGGAGGATGCAAAATTACTGCATCAGTTTGCAAGGGATGTTGAAGATGAGATGCACTGTTTGTCTGAAAAAGAACCACTTGCTGCAAGTAATGATTTAGGAAGTTCTTTGTCTACTGTGCAGCGACTACAGAAGAAACATCAGGCTTTAGAAGCAGAATTAATATCGAGGGAACCTGTAGTGTCTTCTTTGGTCAGCAGAGCCACAGTTATGGTGAGAAGTGGGCATTTTGCTTCAGAGAAAATTGAAAAATTGTCACAGGAACTGCAAGACAAGCTGTCACACCTTAGGGATTTAGCTAGTGTTAGGAAACTGCGTTTGCTTGATGCTGTTGAGTCACAGATGGTAAAATACATCAGTTGATTAATTTTTATGAACTAATTCAATTTATCAGATTGGTGTTTCTAATGATGTCATTCTTTTAGTTCTATGCTGAAGCATCAGAAGCTGAGCAATGGATAAAAGAGAAACACCCGCAGTTAACTGCCACAGACTATGGAAAGGATGAAGATTCTGTTCAGTCACTTTTGAAGAAATTGGAAGAGATAGAACGAGACTTGCTTGGTTTCGAGAACACCATAGGAAACTTGAGGAAACTTTCACGTGGACTGATTGAGAGACACCATTTCGACAGCAAGAACATTACTCAGAAGCAAACAGAAATTGAACAGAAATTCAAAGAATTGCAGAAATTGAAGGATTATCGATTGCAGCGACTACGTGAAAGCGAGAAGTTCTTTAAGTTCATTAGACAGGCGGATGAGGTTATTGAATGGATTGGAGATCAAACAACAGTAAGTTGTACAAAAACCGTACATCAAAATTACAAATTACTAAACCTACTAAAAATTAATTTGCTCCAGGTTGCTGCCTCAGAGGATTATGGCCGTGATGTGGAACACGTTGAGCTCCTCATTCAGATATTCGACAACTTTTTAGCTGGTTTAGCAACTAGTGAAGGTCGAGTGTCAGGAGTTCTAGACGATGGACAAAAATTGATAGAGGAAAACAATCCAGAAAAGGCTAAGATACTGATGAAACTCGAGGAAACGAAACAACAATGGGAGGATTTGAAGGAATTGGCACATGCACGACAAGATGCACTAGCTGGTGCGAAACAGGTGCACATGTTTGACAGAACTGCGGATGAAACTATTTCCTGGATTCAAGAAAAGGAGACTGCACTCAGTTCTGATGGCTATGGTCATGATCTGGAGACAATACAAGCTTTAGTGAGGAAGCACCAAGGATTTGAAACAGATTTGGGTGCAGTGAAGGAACAGGTATCTAATTGATATTTGAAATTAGACAGTAATGATTTATCATGTGTATTAACCACATCAATTGTATTGTTAGGTTGAACTGCTGATGGAGGAGGCCTCTAGACTAATTGAACTATTCCCAGATGCTCGCATACATATAGACGTGAAACACCAAGAGGCTGAAACTGCTTGGAACGAATTATTAGAGAAAGCTGCTCAAAGAAGAAGCAAATTGGCACAGGCTGAACAACTCCAAGCGTACTTAGGCGACTACAGAGACTTGATGTCCTGGATAAACGAGATGGTGGCCAAGGTAACGGCCCCTGATCTAGCTCGAGATGTGCCAGGAGCTGAAGCGCTGATATTTAGACACAACGAATATAAAGCAGAGATTGATACGCGCAATGAGGCCTTCGATAAGTTCTATAAAACTGGCCAAGAACTGATAGAGCAGGGTCACTTCTTGGCAAAGGAGATTGAGGAGAAGATATCCGTTTTACAGCACAGACAACAATTTTTAAAGGACACTTGGGAACAAAGGAGGTGTATTTATGAGCAGAATTTGGATACCCAGTTATTCAAACGAGAAGCAGAGACTTTAGAGAGCTGGATAGTCAGCAGAGAGCCTATGCTGCACGATGGAAAATTTGGAGAAAGTATATCACAAGTAGAGGAACTGATAAGAAAGCACGAGGACTTTGAGAAAACCATAGAAGCTCAAGAAGACAGGTTCAATGCTCTTAGAAGGATAACTATGCTAGAAGAGGCGTTCGAGAAGCAACAGGAGGCAGAAATGGCCGCCAGACAGGCAGAGAAAGAAAGAATAGAACGTGCTCGCTTAGAAGAACGAAAACGTAAGGAGGTGCAGAGGATAACAGAGGAAAGGAAACGCGAGGAGGAACGAAGACGATTATTGGATAGTCCTCATCGTTCGGTGCATGATGAAGTCAATGGAACCACTGATGAGCATGAGTCTATCAATAAATTACCTCCTCTGAAGGCTGCTACCACATCTGAAAGTCTAGAGTCTACCTCAATACAGAAACCACATGGTTTATCCCATGTGTTTGGTGAGAAATTGAGAAGAACGACTCCTTACATCAAGAGAGCAGAAAGTATGAAAGTTGACACGAAGAAACCGAAGAGGACACCTAGTTTTACCACCAGAAGGAGGACTCAGAGCTTCAGGAAGCTTCAGAGGATGGAGAACATGGATGCACTGCCTCCTGTAGAGATTCAGGGATTGTTAGAGAGGAAACATGAACTTCAGAGTGCTGGCAAAAAGGCTGCTGTGCGTTCATGGAAGCAATATTACACAGTATTGTGTGGACAGCTTCTGTGTTTCTTTAAAGACATGGAGGATTTCTCGTTGAGCAAAGCAGCCACCGCTCCTATCACTATCTTCAATGCCATTTGCGAGAAAGCTGATGATTACACCAAAAAGAAGAACGTGTTCAGGCTGAAATGTACAGATGGGTCAGAATTTTTATTCTTGGCTCCCAGTCAGCAAGAGATGGAAGATTGGGTTAATAAGATATCGTTCCATGCTAAATTACCTCCAAGTTTACAATTGTTAAGCTACGACGAATCGCAAAAGGAAGGTTTAGAGAGACTGCAGAATGTAACTATAGATCATGTTGATGATAATATCTCAACTGGCAGCAGCCATGCCTCTACTCCAGAGTTAGAACGAAAGAATTCTGTGATCAGGCGTGACATGTCCAATCAACATACACCAAGTAGCGTACAGATTGAGTTCCTCCAGATGCACAGGCAGAACCAACAGAAACGTGATCCTCAAAATAATACTGAATTTATGACTTCTCAGAGGACAGAGCCTCCTCAGACGCAGACTGAGTTCTTGCAGATGCATAGACAGCAACAATTGTTGGCACAGCAACAACAGTTGTTACAACATGAACAAATGGCAAGTCAGAGGGAACAGTATCCACCAAATTCAGGAGACAAGCCACCTATTCCTCCTAGAGAAGCACCACCCCCAATTCCTATGAGATCACCCAGTTCAGAAACTATTCCACAATACAGACGTGATGGTACATTGGTTTAACATATATTTTGTCTTTTTGAATAAATTATTTTGAAGAATATGGAACATATACAGTGAAACATACGTGGTGTTTGTATGGTTTTACAGATGCGGAACTTCTTCAAGGGAGGACTAGCCATCTTTATCACCAACGTAGTGCAACATTAAACCACAATGGATCTGGCCAATACCCACCCAATGCAACCTGGCATAGGCAAAGTAGTGTAGATCTTACACAACACCAAGGTACTTAGAGAAACACCCTTGGATAGTGTTTGTTTGTGTGGTAGAAGTTCCCTTTTTTTTTATTGGACGTCGTTGTTTTGTAGAATTAGCACCCCCCTTGCCATCAAGTGCCCCTCCACCAACCAGAATGGCTCAATGGAGTGCTCCCCATGATCCTGGTTAGTGGTTGTCTATTGTTCATGTAAATCGTTCTCTTGCATGTTTTATTTAATCTTCCAACTGTGTGTTGTCTTTATTTATCCTGATTTGTCTTCCTAATCGTTGGCATGTGTTAGTTGAACCATTTGAAATAAACTTAAAGAAAAGCTGAACTAAAAAAAAAAAACTAAAACTAAAACTAAAAAAAAAAAATAAGCACTATTTTCTGTTACAGCTTATGGAAATGTTCCTGTAACTACCAGACAGGTAATTATATTGTCTCAAAATACAGTCATTGATAAACACCTTATGTTACAGAAAAGAGTATAAAAGAATTCTTTTGTATCTAAATTGCTAGTTTTTTAACAAGAGTATTCACAGATTTGTAATCGTTTGTTATGTGTATTTGTTATAGGGTATGCAGCAGAATAATTCCTTCACAGGTAGACCAGTGTCTTTACCCCCATACGTGGCACCTCCAGCTGTCCCACAAAACCCTCAAAACATTAACGTTGTGGACAGTAGAAGAGCTAGCGAAAGTGGGTCAGAAAGTGAACATAGCATTAGTAGCAATCGCAAGGACCGCGATTACAAGCGAAGCTCTGTTTTGAGCAATCTATTTGGCAGACGCAAGAAACCTCAATCGTAACCTAGCCGATAACAATTTTTATGCTTATCTTACACAGAACATGTGTGTAATAGGTGTATGAATTTCCATGGAACAATGGCGATGTAAAGTCCTTTCGATATAAAAAGGATACGCGTATATGCTATCTTCGCAGCAAAACACGCGAACGATTCTTGTAAATTATTTCCCTGTACCATACAAGTTTTACGTTTTACGTTATTTAATAACGTATGTTGAGTTGATCATGTAGAAAAAAGAAGACTATGTAGAAAATGGAGAAAGTACTTGCTTCTGATATTTTAGAACCTAAAAGCAATACATAGTGATGAATGCATATAAATTTCTCGTAATGAAACCCCGATATTAATCATTGTTATATAAAAATTGATTCTTCATATTGGAAGAATCTATTGTGCAACATATGGACTTTATAGTAACGAAAATTCTAAAACAAATTATTGAACTATGAAAAGACAATCGACTTACAGTTACTATGATTGTTAAATTGTTTCCGTGAATTTCTTTAGATGCACCGTGAAGCTACAAAGAGAACAATTATGGTTAGAATTTACACGCCTTACATGCGATGATAAATGAATTTATTTAAAGTGTACCTGACTTTAAGAGGAATGTTGAAATATGTATGGAAGAGGAACATGTAGTTGCGTGAATAACGTAAGGTTTAAGTTTTTGTAGATGCCACTTAATATATGTTGCAAATATTATATATTTGAAAAGGCCTGTTTGGGACCAATGATCTTCTAATGTATTAAAGTACCAGAGAGACATGTACTATGCGTTGTTGCGAAGATGACGAACGGAAGGAATGCGGGTCTTGTTGGTTATGTAGGGGACACACTCAAAATCAGATCATACGCATTTTTATTATTGGCCGAAACCGTCACATCTACTAATCCATCGCGTGACGGTGAGAATCAAAGATTGAGCGAGCGACTTACATCCCTTATCCCTGTGCCGTCCCGCTCGTGATCTTCTCAGCAATGTATAGTACACATATCATATTTTTCGATGAAAATGAAGAAAATTATTCGTTCATGAAGTTTAATGATTATACGATTTCTTTTCTTTTTTATAATGAATTAATATTATAATGTGTAAAGTGTATTTAATGCTATATAAAAAATAATTATGTATTATGTAGGCTTCAGTGCTATTGCGTAGTTACTTAGAACGACACTTTTTTTGCGTTGTGTCGACAATTGAAAGTTGAAAAAAATTAAATAAATAAAAGAGAAACTTGAAATCATAAATTTTCTTTTTTTTTAAACGTAATATTTATTTTTGTAAAATATACTACATTTTCTTTTTAAGAATATACTTAATAATTAAATACATACTACAGTGAAATTGTCATGATGCATTACTGCATTATTGCACTGAACACATATGTATGTTATTTCACAGTGTGGTTTTCACGTACATTACTACTAAATTTAATAAGTACTTTTTAAAAAATAAACTACAAACATAATAAATTCGGATATGTACAACCTTATTTATTAATACTCTAAATAGTAAGGAGTAGCAACAATTATTCCAAATAATTGTTATCGGGGCTTGAAAACATTGTCACAGGTTCCATACTTCAAATCGAATGGTAATTCGACTGGAAGAACATTAGAAATCACGCAATTTTTGATTGGAAGAGTTTAATTTGAGGGTTATAAGAAAAACCAGAGGAAGTGTTCTGCTCAGTCTGCCGTCAGGTGTTCAAAGCGGAAGAATCGAGAGTATCATCGAAAGCATCGTTAGAAATGAAGTACTACTAGGTTAGTTGATTTTTAAAATAAAAATTCTTCGAATTTTTCGCTTTCAATAATAGTTATTGTAAATTAGAGCATAATTGCATGTAATAAACAGTTTAAAATTGGTAGCTTTAATAAATTTTTAATTGCTTTAACATTACTAATAATGTAGATAGTTGGGAATGAAGTTTCTGGTTTATTTTCAAGTACTTTAATTGCAGAATAATTAATGTTTCTTGTTAAATAACTTTTTGTGTAAATTAGAAATTGAACTTTCAGACCACCACAGAAATCAAGGAAATGATTTCAATATCAGGAAAAATTGATCAAAAAATCAATTATTCATTGTAAGATAACTGTAGAAAATGTATTTTACAAAAGGTTACAACATAGTAGTATTGTTTTACAGCATTTTACAGTCTATTCATTTCATACACTTCTTTCATACACTCTTCCATACACACCACACCCATTTCCTTTTGCGAAACACTCATTCTTTAAATAATATTCCATTACAAAATTAAATAAACTAAGTCCGGATATCGTTAGGAACGCGTAATAAACGAAAAAATCCTGAAATTCGAGCGAAAAACTTCGAAAATTGCACGAAAATAGTGTCGAGAATATAAACTAAATATATGTACATATACTTATTTGGCATTACCATTTTATGTAAAAATACAATTGTAAAAATAAGTATTTATATAAAACTCTGAGTATATTACACAAGAGAATATTCATTGCGAAGATGCTTAACGAGATCAATACCGCGAATACTAAAATTACTCTGAACATATAATTCTAATACATCAAAGATGCATTTACGTTACATTAATAATATTATATACCTAAGCTTAAAGTAAAACTTAAATGCAACAATGATATAGCAACAACAAATAGTTCAACATCCACTAAAACTAAAATAAAACAAAATACCTCAGAACGTACACGTAATCACATCTCTAAATGTTTTAATAATGCAATGCATGAATAATATTGCCAAAGTAATCACATTCTTTAGAAAGTGAATAAAGATTATTTCACAGGACGAACAATCATTTAACAGCAGAGAATATTGATCCTCTTCAAACAAAGGCCAGTTTGTAAAACAATGCCAGCAACAGACTACGCACAATAGGACAGTTCACCGACAATCGTCATGGCAGTGAGCATGTTAACAGTTACACAATGGTCGGTGGTTGTAGAACAGCTGGCGCACGTCTGACTTTCAACGCTTCTGGACTCATGGCGCGCACCTGTTTCGTGATCTGGTCATAATCATACGTGACAGCCAGTCCACCTTCTGAACTCGTCTTCCTCGTGTACCCTTTATTCTGGGACGAGTTCATGTTCTTCTGTCTATCTGCTGTTCCTGTATTACTATAAAAAGCGTCTGCAGCGATGCTACCTTCCTCTTCTTCTCGACGATACCGTCTGCTCTTTAACCTCAATACCGAATACACAGCAATAGATATTAAAAGAAGAAGGAACAATAACCCTACTATAGCAGCTGCTGCAATGACTCTCATCTCCGTTGGGTCACGAATAATTAATTTTATATTAGTGGAATCTCTACCCTTCTCACTTTCTACCAATAAAGTGTATATTCTAGCATCTTCTTTTTGCAAGTCCTTGATTACTAGCTTGGCCCAGTAGCAATTGGTTAGCATCTCGTTTTCCTTGATGTGTTCCAGTGATAGTGCTTCATATTTTGGGTGAATACTCTCGCCTAAACAGAGAAACAATTAGTCATTTATGATGGTTACTTTAAAGGGTGATTATGTTTTCGGTTATGGAACAATGAACGTCATCGATGAATTTTTTTAATCCAAATAAGATATAAACGTGGAAAAATGCATTTCAAATCTTACCAGCTCTTATATGCGAGCTCCCCCATTGCCAAGCAACGAGTTTAGGTGGCGGTCTCGAACAGAAGCGAGACTTTAACGCGTGTTCCGGTTCTCCAGCCCATCCCAGAGACTCGTAGATGCCTCTTCCGCCGGAAGAAGGCCTCGCCTGGATCTCAGGCGGTCCGGTTACGTGAAGCACGTAACGAGCCTCGCTAGGCATCTCTCTTCGCACTCCGTTGATCACGTTGAACGCTATGCATCGATATTCTCCTTCGTCGGACCACATCACGTTCTCCAAACTCAGTCGTTTACCACCGTCTTTGGTCTGAAGCGAATTCTCCATGGTCTCCGTCACTCCACCTCGAAGATGCACCCACCTGTACTGTGCTGGTGGATTTGCCTCGAAATCAACGCACTCGAAGGGCTCTAAACTTGTTCCAAGCAGCGTGGTCTCTTCAAACTTTTGTGCTGTGTCGTTATTCCTAGTGTCTTCTTGTTTTAACCTGGGACCATCTGAAAATAAATCCACTTAATTTAATTTTTTCTTGTCATGTTTTCTTTTTGTTTCTAACTGTCGATATTTAATAAACAAATAATTCAGTAATAACCAACGTATCCTACTGTTGCTTCCAGAAAAAATTACAATTCCCCAGAAATAATAACGGAAATGTGTTTCTTTTCACAAAGAGTTAACATTTATTCAACAGTGATAAGCATGTGAAGGAACAAATA